>NC_139222.1:12272629-12678506 GCF_055691185.1 Crinia signifera | reverse complement strand
TGGCGCAGCCCTTTACGACGGTGTGAAGAGCGCCCGTAGGGCGCGATGAATCACCTAGTATATATATATATATAATGTATACACTTAACATCGGCACTCACCTTTCCTAGTTTTGGGGTGCCCTATGGCTTGTGACCACATTGTTTAAACAGACATTGGATGGGCTCCGCACACACTAAATTAACTGATAATAAATAGTGGAGATTTGGTTCATGAATTGATCAATGCATTTAAGCCTGCAGCCCCCGTCACGGGACCCCACTTTTCTGCAGGTCCTAACACTATCGCTGAAAATGGCTACAATACACATAGCTATCACATCAATGTTTGATTCCAGGCATGCTATCTGGTCTGAAGCTCACAGCACACTTTGCTTTTATAGGTGAGCAGCTACCAACACACCTGTCACTAATCATCTAGGGAAATGGCTAACATAAGCTATGGAGTCTTAGCTAAAACAGGGTGCATGAGAGAATGTGACCACAATAAGACTAATGTAAAAAACTAATCTAATAAACAATGTGCTGTGAGCCTTAGCCCAGATAGCATGCCTGGAATCAAGCATTGATGTGATAGCTATGTGTATTGTAGCGATTTTCAGCGATAGTGTTAGGACCTGCAGAAAAGTGGGGTCCCGTGAAATGGGCTGCAGGCTTAAATGCATTGATCAATTCATGAACCAAATCTCCACTATTTATTATCAGTTAATTTAGGGTGTGCAGAGCCCCTACAATGTCTATATATATATGCTACTGCCTCTTGATAAAGGGGTATGAAAACCCCGAAACGAGCCATTGGGGCTATGCAATAAATTTGAAGTTTTACTTCCTTTGAACTTCATGCTGCAGTGACGTGTTATTCCTGTGCTAAGGGATCCTGACTTTTATATATATATATATATATATATATATATGTACAGAAGTACCAACACACTCGCCATTCCTAGGAATGGGGTGCAAACAGCACCCACATCCCAGGGTGGGGTGCGGTGGCCTGTGACCACACACTCTAGTAAATACAAACACAGGGGGCCCAGCACTCACTACAACAAACTAACTCACCTTAACATTCAAATAATCAATAAATAAATAATGGGGTTTTAGTTCATGAATTGATCAATGCATTTAAGCTTGCAGCCCATCGCCAAGGGACCCCATTTCACTGCAAGTCCTACACTAGCAACTGTTTTTCTTGAGAACCTGGCACCTGCCTACACATCATAGCTAAAATGAACATGTGTTTTTTTTCCTGGGTTAATGCTCAACTGCCAAGTAACATGGCTTTTATAAGGTGAGACAATCCCACAGCTATGATGTGTAAGCAGGTGCCAGGTTCTCAAGAAAAACAGTTGCTAGTGTAGGACTTGCAGTGAAATGGGGTCCCTTGGCGATGGGCTGCAAGCTTAAATGCATTGATCAATTCATGAACTAAAACCCCATTATTTATTTATTGATTATTTGAATGTTAAGGTGAGTTAGTTTGTTGTAGTGAGTGCTGGGCCCCCTGTGTTTATATATATATATATACTAGGTGATTCATCGCACCCTACGGGCGCTCTTCACACCGTCGTAAGGGGCTGCGCCCCCTTAATTTGTGAACGTTTGTATATGAGAAATATGGTTAGAATTGTATGAAAGATGCCCTGTATTGCAACTTAGGTGTCCGCGAATCGCGGGAGGGGGGGTCGCGGAGGGTGCCGCGAATTGCAGGAGGGGGGGGGGGTTGTGGGGGGTGGATGCTACGAATCGCGGGAGGGGAGGGATTGCAGAGAATCGCGGGAGGGGGGGTCACGGGGTGGGTTGCCGCAAATCGCGGGAGGGGGGTTACGGGGGCGGGGGTTGCGGCGAATCATGGTAGGGGGGGTCGCAGGGGGTGTGCCGTGAATCACGGGAGGGGGGGTCACGGGGTGGGGTGCCGAGAATCGCGGGGGGTGTGTGTGTGCCGTGAATCGCGGGAGTGGGGGTTGTTGGGGGGGGGGGGGGTGACGCGAATCGCCACAAGAAAAAATCAACACAGAAAGGTCAACACATGTAAATGTTGACATAAGTGTGGCACTTCATTGGTGTCCATGTCGACACATGAGAATGAATATAAAAACATTCAAAAAATAAAAAATAAAAACTTCAAAAACTCATGTCAACCTTTTTCATTGTCGACCATAGCCATGTCAGTGTTTTCCATGTGCAATTTAATTCTGGAGCTGCCGCGAATCACGGGGGGTGCCGCGAATTGCGGGAGGGGGGGGGGTCGCGGGGTTGGGTGCCGCGAATCGCGGGAGGGTGGGGTTCACAGGGGTTCCGGTGGGGGGTTGCCGCGAATTGCGGGAGGTGGGGGGTCACGGGGGGTGCCGCGAATCGCGGGGGGGGGGTTGCGGGGGTGTGTGATGCGAATCGCCACAAGAAAAAATCAACACAGAAAGGTCAACACATGTAAATGTTGACATAAGTGTGCCACTTCATTGGTGTCCATGTTGACACATGACAATGAATATGAAAACATTCAAAAAATGAAATAAATCTTCAAAAACTCATGTCAACCTTTTTCATTGTCGACCATAGCCGTGCCAGTGTTTTGCATGTGCCATTTAATCCTGGGGCTGCCGCGAATCGCGGGGGGTGCCGCGATTTGCGGGAGGGCGGGGTTCACAGGGGTTCCGGTGGGGGGTTGCCGCGAATTGCGGGAGGTGGGGGGTCACGGGGGGTGCCGCGAATCGCGGGAGGGGGGGTTGCGGGGGGGTGTGACGCGAATCGCCACAAGAAAAAATCAACACAGAAAGGTCAACACATGTAAATGTTGACATAAGTGTGCCACTTCATTGGTGTCCATGTCGACACATGACAATGAATATGAAAAAATTAAAAAAATTAAAAATAAATCTTCAAAAACTCATGTCAACCTTTTTCATTGTCGACCATAGCCATGTCAGTGTTTTGCATGTGCCATTTAATCCTGGGGCTGCTGCGAATTGCGGGGGGGGGGGTCGCAGGGGGGGTGCCTCCAATCGTGCAAGGGGGGGTCGCGGGGGGGTTCTTTTTGCCGCGAATCGCGGGAGGGAGGTCGCGGGGGGGATGTTTTTCCGCGAGTCGGGGGGGGGGTCACGGGGGAGGGTTTGCCGCGATTCGCGGGAGGGGGTCGCGGGGTGGTGGTTATGCCGCGAATTGCGGGAGGGGTCGTGGGGGGGTTCTTTTTGCAGCGAATCGCGGGAGGGGGGGTCGCGGGGTGTTTTTCCTGCGAATCGCGGTAGGGGGGGTCGCGGGGGGTTTTGCCGCGAATCGCGGGAGGGGGGGGGGGGCGCGCGGGGGGGAGGTTTTGCCGCAAATCGCGGGAGGGGGGCGCTCACCTGGTGGCTATGGAGTAGCAGTGCTGGGCAACATGGGAAGGCAGAGGGTGTCTGGCACTGTCTGTGGGCTCACTGGGCTGGTTCTCTGTCACATACCTCCCAACATGACCCTCTCCAGGAGGGACACAATGCTCTGTTTCTAGACTTCCCCTTAATGTATGATTGCCATCACCTGTTTTAAACAGGTTAATTTCTCAGAAAGGTGTTCAGCACAGATGAAGGCAATCACACATTAAGAGGAAAGTCCAGGAACAGAGCGTTATAGACACAGACACCCACTTTGAGTGACAGATGTAGCCAAATATATAGGAGATATAATATAATATATAAAAATACTGAAGGGGGAGGAAGCAGCCCTTGAATAAAGCGACACTCTATGCTATGAATACCAGACAACGTTTCATTGCTTTAATGTAGCAATTTCCTCAGGTCATAAACAAACACAAATACTGTACAAGTTTGGCTTACCTTATAGCCCACGCCTGTGCGGCTTCCAGGATCGGGACTGCACGCCCAGCCGGTCGGCGCAAGTGTATGACGTCACTGTAGCATGCGTCATGTGTGTGCCACCATCACCATGACTACCTAGTAAATCAACGGAATACAGCATCGTAAATTCCAAAACACATTGAGATGCAATGCGGCAATGCCCTCAAGTCCTCAGAGCGGGACTCTGTGTAATAATAACATAGCGGATTACTGGTATAACATTATGTCTACTAGCATCATAAGAGCCGGTGTCCGTGACAAGCTTCTGCAGCTACTATAGAGGTTAATGCGTGTATATATTTTTTTCTAACTGTTCTTGTCTGCTAAAGTTTCTTCACTATGCATGTGTCTAGCATGAAGTTTTCATAACTATTCTTCTCTGCTAAAATTTTCTATCTCTCGTCTGTATGTATGACACTAATGATGCTGAAACCTTCTTTTTCCTATCTGTTCTTATCTGCTAAATATTTCTTGCTATTTCTCGTACAGGTACAGCTTCTTTTACATGTAATACAGCATGCTATCATATTCCCATTAACCTCTATAGTAGCTGCAGAAGCTTGTCACGGACACCGGCTCTTATGATGCTAGTAGACATAATGTTATACCAGTATTCTGCTATGTTAGCAGAGTATTATTACACAGAGGCCCTTATTCTGATCGGTGCGGCCCGATCAGAATATGCGGCCGCGACCGTGCAGGCGAATCCCCGCCTTCCATACGGATCGCCACCTGCCGTCCGTACCGCGGATATGTGGCGATCCGCATGAAATTGGACGGGGATACGCCTCCTCCGTCTTGGGAGCAGCCCCTGCATTCGATGGTCGCCGAACATCGAATGCAGGGCCGCACGCTCCACCAGGTCCCGCCACACAAGACCACACGGACACTTGTCCGTGTGAAATCATGTATGGGGGCGGGCAGCTGACATCCGGCGATGTCAGATGCCCGCCCCGTACCCACGCGTCACGGCCTCATTACCATGCATACGCCCCGCGTTTGCATGGGAACGCCCATGAAACGCCGGGCGTATGCATAGGGTAATGAGGCTAAGTAGCCCCTCACGCCCCTCTACGCCCCCTGTGCGGCGTATAAAGAATCCGTGCGGCGAAATCGCCTGCACATGCGCAGAGTGACCTCTGCACATGCGCAGACGATCAACATCGGCGGTCCGTCCGCATGCGGGAATTTCCGCACCGATCAGAATAAGGGCCAGAGTCCCGTTCTGAGGACTTGCGGGCATTGCATCTCAATGTGTTTTGGAATTTACGATGCTGTATTCTGTTGATTTAGTTATGTAGTCATGGTGATGGTGGCACACACTGGCAGTTCAAGTCCCTGGCGCTATAACACTTGTCCCTGCTCACGGGCCCCTAGTAGATGTCAGCGCAATGAGCACCAAACTAAACAAGGTTTAAATCTCTTTCCCTGCAATCAGCCCAGTTCCCACCTGTGGTTGTGCAGGTCTGAAAACCTGGATTGGAGCTGTGTGCCTGAAAGCCCATCCATCTTTCCTCCAGGCACACCTCAGAGATCCATTCCTGGCTTTGCAGTGAACCAGGTTCTGTTACCTGGTTGCAAAGCACTCTCTCTCTCTTTAAAGCTGAATGCCCTTTATAGGGCAGTTGTTACCAGAGAAATACACAACTCTGTGGTGAAACTAACCCCGTTTCACTACTACTATAAAACGGACCCCTAGTAATTTTGTCCGTGTATTTTGGGAACCTGGACTGGCCCTTGAGCCCGGCGCTGGTTTTAAAAATTCATTTTTTTGGCCCGCAAAGTTTTAAAACCAGGATCGTCTCTTTAAGCCCAGGGCTGGTTACAGCCTTGGGAATGGGGACCCCGTGCCGTTTAAAAAAAAAGGTTTTATTAAATGTATTACTTTTTTTTTTACACTGCAGCCTGCACAGATCTGACTGATCCGTGCAGGCTGTGACTCGTATTTGTATTTAGCGGCCGTATATATGGCAGCCAAATATGAATATGGCGGTATTTGACCACCTACACCAGGGGTCTTCAACCCGTGGCCCGCGGGCCACGAGTGGCCCGCTGAGTTGTTTTGAGTGGCCCGCCGCATGTCATTCCGTGTAAAAAAAAAATCCTTGTGGAAGAGGTGGATGTGCAGTGGCTGGGGCGGACGGGACTGTGCGCAGACATGCGCATTGTATATTTCCTGATGCCGCGCACACGACCCGGCTGCGCCCTTTCAGTGAAGAGAGTGACAGCCACCAGCCCTCTGACAGAGCTGTTGTGTTTCCTGAGACCTCTGCCAGGGACACGGCGCATCTTGTGACATTGCAGAAGATTCAGGCAGGTTTCTTAGGGAAGGGGAAGCTGGCTAAATGCAGTGCTAACTACGGGGGGGCTGTCTGCAACGCGGTGCTGACTATGGGGGGTGGGCTGGCTGCAATTCTTTGCTGAACATGGGGGGGTGGGTGGGCTGCAATGTGGTGCTGACTATGAGGGGGGGGGGGGCTACCTGGCTGTGTGGTGCTGACTATGGGGGGTGGGCTGGCTGTGAAATGTGGGACTGACTATGGGGGGCAATACTGGGGCATTTTGTGAGGGACACTACTGGTGGCATTTTGTGAGGGACACTACTGGTGGCATTTTGTGAGGGACACTACTGGTGGCATTTTATAAGAGGCACTGCTGGGCGCATCATATGTATAAGCAGGAGTATTGGGGGCATCATAGTGCAATGGGCATCATGGCCAGGGCAGCCGAGAGGTATTCCCGGGCCCCGGGAAAATTTGGGGGGTGTGTCCTAATAACGGGAGGCATGGTCACCTCCCCCGATCAGGCCACGCCCCAAAATGTTTAGAGGTGGTTGAAAAACCACTCCAAAGTCCCCCCCCCCCCACAGCAGGCTCAGCATGAGCTCTCACGCTTTCAGTGAGACACTGCTGCCCGGGATGGAAAGGGGGTGGGTGGACCAGGGCCCATCTAGAAAGCCCGGGCCCAGGTAATTAGTACCCGCTCCCCCCCTCTCAGCGGCCCTGATCATGGTGTGTAGCATAATGTGTAATGGGCATCATGGTGTGTGGTATAATGTGTAATAGGCATTACGGTGTGTTGCACAATGTGTAATGGGCATTACAGATAAACAGTGTATATTGATTTA
The DNA here is from genome assembly GCF_055691185.1 of Crinia signifera. Taxonomy (NCBI): domain Eukaryota; kingdom Metazoa; phylum Chordata; class Amphibia; order Anura; family Myobatrachidae; genus Crinia; species Crinia signifera. The sequence goes on along the minus strand of NC_139222.1, from coordinate 12,671,550 downwards.
AGTAGCCTGTCATTGTTTGGGCTTGATTTGTGAGGCATACTAGGTCACTGTGTGGTCCTTAACCCCTTCCCGACGCAGCATGTTTTTGCCTTCCTGACAGAGCCCTTTTTTTCCAATCTGACATGTATCACTTAAGTGGGGATAACTTTTTTTTGCTTTTACTTATCCCAGTGATTTTGAGATTGTTTTCTCGTGACACATTGTACTTTAAATTAGTGGTAAATTTTGGTCAATACAGTTTTTTTTTTTGTGTGAAAAATACCAAAATGTCGTAAAAAAATTGAACATTTTGCTATTTGCAAAATGTAAAATTTGCTGCTTGTGAGACAAATAATCATACCACTCAAAATAGTTAATAACTAACATAGACCATATCTAAACTTTATTATTACATCATTATTTCAACCTCCTTTAATTTTTTTGGACACTAGGGGGCAGCAGAGTCTAAATTTTACACATTACACAGTAAACGCTGCTTTTGGCTGTTCACGTTTGAACAGCCAATCGGAGCGATCGCCTATGGCGGGGGGCATCGCTGCCCCCCCTGGGCAATGAGGGAAGATGTCTGCTGTCAGGGACAGCAGACATCGTCCCTCTGTCACCGCGTCTATAGACGCGGTGGCACTTCAAAGGCATGACGTACATTTATGCCATGTGTCGGGAAGTACATCCCGGCCATGACGTAAATGTACGTCAAATGTCGGGATGGGGTTAATGTTTATATGTCACTGTGCGGCCTTTAGCCAGCCAAATTAAGTGTATAAGGACAACAGCCATTCCTGCGGTAACCAATGTCTGGTCATGCAGGTTGCAAAAATGAGATGTCAGGTAATGGTTTTCCTGCTAGTTCATACTCTAAAGGTGCCCATACACTAGTAAGATTTATCTTCAGATCTGGCTGGTTGGAACAAAAACATGGTTATGGACGAGTGACAGTTTGGCAGTTTTCCAGCATTTCCAAGCAAATGGTCAACTGTCATTTGCTCTCATCCATAACCATGTTTTTGTTCCAGCCAGCCAGATATGAAGATAAATCTGCATGTGTATGGCCACCTTTACAATTAGACCACGCACTTAGAATTAGGCCACATCCCTTTTTGGGGTGTGGCCTAATTCTCCCCATACATAAAATGTCTTCAATATAATACTATGTATGGGGGAGCTGCATTTTTTCTGTTTGCACTGGGACCCTAATTGTCTACAAATAGCCATGGTGCTGACTATATATTGGGGGTGGGGTTTATGTGTATGGGCAGCTGTGTCAACTATGTATGGGGGGGGGCTGTGCTGTCTATCTATAAAGGGCTGTGCTTAATGTGGGCTGTGATGTCTATCTATGAAGATTAGTGGCCCTCGGGCTTCGTTGAATTTTTTAATGTGGCCCACACTGTCGTAAAGGTTGAAGACCCCTGACCTTCACCATTGGGCTAATATGAATCTGTAAATACAGCAGATTAGTAAATCTGCCCTACTGTATATATGAATTGTACATTTTAGAATCTTAGTAAATAAACAACATATACATATTCGCAGTGGTACTATGGACCCTTAAATAAAACTGAGAGTCTGAACGCAATGCATTTAATAATGAATTATATAAGTAATGGTACAAGCACCATGCGGGAGTGCTTGTACCATTACTTATGGAACTTGATGCTTGTACCATTGATTATTTCATTCATTATTCAATGCATAGTTGGGCCGATTCAGGATCGCTCCTTGCGATCCAAATTCAGCTCCAGCCCATTTCTGCGCATGTGCAAACCCCGGCAGCGAACAGCTTTGGCGAGTTACACTCTTGCTGAGACGTTCGCTGTGGTGATGTGTAGTTGCCGGAGCAGGGGAATTCCCAGCGTTTTATGAGTGTCCCCATAAAAATACCGGGCGTTCCCCTGAGATGGCAGATGAGGGTGGGCGTACTCCGACGGAAATAAAAGTCAGTTTACAGTGACTTTTATTACCGAAGGGGAGAGAAATCATTCGATGGTCAGCGACCATCAAATTATTTCACTCCCCTTCGGCCGCATGCGAGGTGATGTGTTCACGTACATCCCCTTGCATGTTACCAAGTGGATTCGGCGGCGGAGGAGGGGGCGGGCATTTAGCCGGGCGTGGGCGGCGTTTATGGGCCTGCTAGCCAGTAAATGTACGCTGCTGGGTGAGCCATGCTGAAACAGGCCCAGCGTTCGGAGTACCATTAGTTTTATTGGCCACATAGCGCACCCACTTCTATCTCCAATATTTACAGTATATTATATATTTAGCTTGTTCTTACTAGCAGCTGTAACATTTATAAAAATTAAAAGGTTACAATTGAGTCAGGAAGGAACCTTCTTCAGCATAGATGACTGTATGTGTTTTGTTGTTATACAGGTATCACTTTATGGAACCGTCAGACATTGAGAGAGAATGTGCATCCATCACCTCAAGAGCACACATTTTTTGACATTGTAGTCAACGATACGATTTCTGATAAATTATCAGCTCTGGATGTCTCAGGATCTATAACACTCAGTTCCTCTCTGGTCTGATAGAAGTTGGTGGATCTGGAAGATACCTAAAAGACAAGAAGACATCTCAGAACCAAGCCAGAGTCACTCTAAAGTACTCAAGAACCACAAGGTTTGAGCAGCTGAGTGTGGACCATTTAGGTGGTCAGAACATGACTTACCCAGATGTGTTTGACCATGAGACGGCCACCCATGTGGTCACTGGTATAATGTATGGGGCCAAAGCCTTCTTTGTATTTGACCGTGAGGTGTCTACATCAGAGAGCACTCAGGATATACAAGGAAATCTCTATGCCATGATTAACAAAATTCCTAATTTAACATTTGGTGGACAGGTTGATCTGAAAATTAACGATAAAGAGAAGGAAGATGTTAAAACATTTAGCTGTAAGTTTCATGGAGACTTTGCCCTGGAAAGAAAACCGGTCACATATGAAGATGCTGTAAAAGTTTGTACAGACCTCCCAAAGTTGCTAGGAGAGAATGGAGAAAAGGCCATTCCTGTGACAGTCTGGTTGTATCCACTGAGGAAACTAGACAGTAGAGCCACCTGGTTGGTTAGAGACATTAGTGTAGATCTTGTTATCAGGACAGAACAGGTGATACAGCAAATGATAGACGTTACCATGCAGTGTAATGATCTGATGAGACATCCGGTTGCAGAGACCTTTCCGGACATCAAGAGTGACCTCACTCAGTTCAGAGAGCTGTGTGAGCAATTTACTCTCACATTTAAGAAGCAGCTTGCACAGACTCTCCCCTCTATCCGTGGTGGGGGAGCAAAGGAGGCCGCACTTCATGACATATTGCTTGGTATAAATCAATCTCCATTTGACAATCTCCATATTACACAATTTTTGAGCCGAAAAGAACAGGAGATGGATACTGTGAGCTCCTATCTCAGCAAGATGCCCAACATCAAAGTGTTTCCAAATAAAACTGAAAGAAAGAAACTAATATCTGACCCTATCAGTGAATATGTTGTGTGTTTTAATTTTACTTCTTTAAATGAGGAGGATCCATATCTTTCTGATATGGTTAATTGGCTTCAATCATCTGAACACAACGTCTATGAGAATAAAAACATCTCATGGTTGAAGGACACATGTGTCGCTGAGAGAGTCAGGGAATGTGTGAGAGCATTTCAGGAATTTGCTGCAGTCAACGCATCCAGTGAGAAGACCCGATTCATAATATCATCTGTCCCCGACCCAAGTAATCCTGGAGCCTCTATTTACCTGTATAAAGGTGGAGAATTGGTGAGCACAAAGTTTATGCCTCCAACTAAACCTAATCCTCCCGTTATCAGTGGTAGGACCCATGATAGTTTGGAGCTCATCCTCAGTCCTGCAGACTTTGGGAAAGAGTTCATAGAAGGACACCACATAGAGTATAGATCTTCTGAGGAGGAGAACTGGTCACCTGTTTTAACAAATAATAAAAATGTGAAGACCACAGTTGCAGGACTAAAACCTAATACAAAGTACCAGTTCAGATATTCTGCAGTGCATAAACTAGGACTCAGTGCTGCCAGTGATGCTGTAGAAGATGAGAGAACTCTTCCCACTAGTCCACCAGAAGCCAAAGTGGTCACTGCTGACCCGACTTATATTATATTACATGTCAAGGAACCAACTATAATCGGAGATGGAGCCATAATCACCGAGTATAAAGTAGAATACAAGGTAGAGGCTGAAAAGGAATCAATGGGTTGGCTGGAATATAGATCCGGATGGAAAGTAGAGACTTTTAATATTGAGGGTCTTAACCCAATGACATCCTACATAACACGTGTGTCGTCCATATGTGGTGACTCTGGTGACAGCGCTCCCAGTGAGGAGATTGTAATTATGACAACAAAAGAAAACTCCACTAATCTAAAAAGAAAAAAAAAAGAAAGCAGCATTCTACTAAAGGAAAGAGAAAAGGGAAAGCCTTCTGTTTATCAGCTGGGCATGGGACTTTCTTACTCTGGATTCCGTAAGTACAGACTGGGAAAAGAAAATCTAGAGAAACCCAATAAAGTGATTCTATTAGTAGGAGCCACTGGAACAGGGAAAACAACCCTGATAAATGCGATGGCCAACTACATCTTGGGTGTGGACTGGAAAGATGACTTTAGGTTCCAACTTGCCAATGAGGTTACAGATAATTCTCAAGCGCATAGCCAAACCTCTGTAGTTAAAGCCTACGAGATGAACCATGAAAATGGCTACCAAATCCCTTATTCCCTTACGGTGATAGACACACCAGGGTTTGGGGACACACGAGGAATAGCACAGGACAAAAAGATCACTGAGGACATCCGTGCATTCTTTACAGCAGACAATGGCATTGATCAGATAGACGCTGTGTGCTTTGTAGTTCAGGCATCTTTGGCTCGACTGATGCACACCCAGAATTTTATTTTTAGTGCAATTTTTTCTATCTTTGGGAAAGATATCAGAGATAACAACCTGATCCTTATCAACTTCTCAGATGGTGAGAGACCTCTAGTACTGGAGGCCATAATAGCTGCTGATGTCCCCTGTCCATTGAATGGAGATGGTGACCCTGTTCATTTCAAGTTCAACAACTCAGCTCTTTTTGCCAACAATCAGGCCAGTAACATGAATTTGAATGAAATGTTTTGGACCATGGGAGCAGAAAGTATGAGGTCATTTTTCAGTGATCTAAGTAAAATAGAAACCAGAAGTCTGACTCTGACCAAGGAAGTCCTCGGGGAACGTAAACAGCTTGAGATTATGTTGCAGGCCTTACATCCAGAGATTAAGGCTGGGCTAATGAAACTGAATTACATAACAGAGACCAAGGAAGCTCTGCAGCAGAACAAGGATCATATGGATGCTAATAAAGACTTTGAGTATGAGGTCACCAAAACTATCCCTATACAGAAAGACATAACAGATGCCAACATAACCAACTGCCAGCAATGTCATTTTACCTGTCACTTCCCATGCCGGATTCCAGATGACTCACAAAAACATCGCTGTTCTGCTATGCGTAATGGATACTGCACAATGTGCCCAGGTAAATGTATCTGGAGTGTGCATTTCAATCAAAAGTATAAGTGGGATTATCTGAGTAGAACAGAAAAAAAAACCTTTGATGAATTGAGGAAAAATTATGAAGCCGCTTCTGGAGAGGTGATGACTGCAGAAAAGTTGTTCAACGAACTAAACATGGAATATTTTATTGTGAAACAAGCAGTGTTAGACCTTATTAACAAGTCCTCCCAGAGCCTGAAGCGCCTCTGTGAGATCGCCCTAAGACCAAACCCTCTGTCAACCACTGAATACATTGACCTGATGATACAGAGCGAGGAACGAGAATCCAAAGTAGGGTATCGGGAGAGAATAAAGTCCCTGCAGGAGGTCAGGCAGCAGGCGGAGTTGTTAGGGAAGATCCAGAAAAGAGAGGAGATGCTGCCTGATGGGCATGTAAACCGTACTGAAAAAACGCATTTGGAAACAGTATCGGCTGCTACCGCTCAATGTTCCAATAGGCAGAGTAACGGGTGCCAGATGATGTAGCTGGGAGAGCACTGTTTGCAATGCACAGTTGTGGTCCATGTTGTTGGGGCTTCCATCCTTAAAGCTACCTATGAGAATGCCATAAATGATCACAGAAACAATTAAAAATAGTGCAAAGTGCTGAACACACAAGACAAAGGGGAACACAAGGTGGAAGCAACCTCAAGTTAAAAAAAATACAAATAGAACATAAGTCAACCTAAGTGGAATAATTCTTACAGAGACACAGAAAAAAAGTATTAAAAAAATTACTTAGAAGAAAAAATACCACTAAGAGAGCTTAAAAAAGACAATAGAGATAACACTGGCTGGTAAAAAGGGGGAGTAATAGTTATGGGAAAATATGAAATATTAAATTTGCCAAAGAGCTAGAAAATCATTTAGAAGAAGGCTTACAGATAGGAATCCTGAATAAAAAGAAATTTGAGTATATAAAACTAAGATTCCAAAGTTCTACTTCCTTTGCAAAATCCACAAAAAAACATTACTACCCCTACGGGACATCCAATAATATCAGGCATAAATTCTATTACTTCAAATTTATCAAAATACACTTATTATTAGTTACAAGAATTTGTATCCCAAAAAAACTACTGAATAGATAGATACCACAAGGATATTACAGACAACTGAGGAATTCTAGCTATAAGATGTGCACAACAGCTAGATCACTGTACATATGTATAGTACATGACAAATTATGCAACCCCACCAGATATTACCTGTCTTTAAAAACAACACTACCTAATCAACAAATCAACTTCATTATGGCCAATATAGAATTTATTTTAACACACAAGTATTTCTAACACAAGGAATTTTTTTTATTTAAAACAAAATAAAAAATATGCAAACACCATGGGCCTCCTATGTTGCCAAGTTATGCAAATGTATTTGTGTCCAAGTAGGAAACTGACAACATTTGGAACATGAATAAATAAAGAAAAAAAAATATCTGATATGTTGGCACAAAACACATAAAAGTTGTCTTTTTTGTCTGTGGAGTAACGGAGAAAGAATTGGAAAAGTTCATACAATATATTAATAAAAACAGATTCAATTTGGAATTTCACACCACAAAAAGTAAACAGAAAGTAATCTTTGTTAACCTAAATATTCATAGTTAACAACCCAATAAAAATTAGAACGCACATCAAAGAGGTTAATAGTCACAATATGCTACCTTCATCCAGCAATCATCATAAAAACTGGATATCAAATATCCTAATAGGACAAATCAAAAATATAAAATAGAATTGTACCAAAATGGACACTTTCCGAATACAGAGTAAAGATATGATGAGAAACCTTGTTGAAAAGGGATATCCAGAACACATCTCCTTAAACAACTCAAAGAAATAGAAAAAATAGACAGAAAATAATTAAATATAACAAAATGTCAGAAGAAAGGAAACCCAGCATTGCCTTCATCACACAATTCAACAGCAACACAACATGCGGAAAGCCTGACAGTAGCGCACGCAGGGGGGTTTCTGAGTACCCAGAAACCCCCCCAGGAGTCTAAGGGCCCTGAGGGCCCCTCTTTCCATGGGTACAACAATTTAAAAAATCGGTCCTTGGGAACCGGAGATATCTGACTTCAAAGCAGTGGTCCCCATCCAAGCCTGTTAATTGCTTTTCCCAGTCAGATATTTCAGGTTCTGTCTGACAGTTTTTCTGAGGGTATATTCCAAAAGCTGGGACTCTCCCCCTTTGATGGACACTAGTAGCTTGTCTCTACTATTCCCAGAAACAAAGATATCAGCCTTCCAGCAGCTGGTTACTGCTCTAGCTCCACACACCTGGTATGTAGTTTTGTATACTCGTTGGCAGATTGCTCTTCCTCCTGAACTCTCATCCCCTAGTCCCCAATACCAATTGGTAGGTGGAATTCTCTAGTTTTTAATTCCATTAAAATCTAAGAAATCTATTTCCGGGAACTGGAGATATCTGCAGTCAAGCAAGCTGTCCTCCCACCAGAAAATTATGAATAATAAGCCCACTCCACTATACACCCCTCCTCCTCATATTAAACATCCTCTACCACCCTGGAAGTTATGTATCAGGGCCCCTTCATTCAGCCCAATGCCCCCTTCTCCCACCCCATCTCCCACCATCTGTGCAGTAAAGGGGTAATTAGTGTAAATTACTGATCCAGGCCCTACATGCTGAGCGGTTGATATAATACCCCCTACCACCCGCGGGACATCAAAGCTTCCCCCACCCCTACCTCTGGAGGATCGGTAGGGGCCCCAATACATTGCTATGCCCAGGGGGGTACACTGCTGTTGACGCCCCTGTATTTATGTATATATATATATATATATATATAATTATTATTATTTATATACATTTGGTATATCTATAATACTTTAACTGATCCGGCATGTAATGGGTCACCTAAGTGTCCATCTCCGTGCTTTGTTCCGCCCCTCTGGAAACCCCCTTCTGAAAATCCTGCGTTTGCCCCTGCCTGATGTGTTCACATTGGCACATCTTACAACTGGATGGAACTTTGAAACTTATCTTAAAAGAAAATCCATTAATTATCTATCGAAAAGCAAAAACATGTAAAACACGAGCTGGTATACAGCTTCCTACTGTAACTAGTCTAGATAAACCAATGACTTCAAAGAAAACAAAATGATTTTATGACTGACTCAACTGCGTGGCATTCAAAAATAATGAAATATCAATTAAGGTATCAGACACATTCAAATCAAACAAAATGGGAAAAACCTATAATATTAAAGATCCTCACTTGTGACATAGAGGAAGTTGTTTACCTTCTGGAATGCCCTTGCGGGCTACCATACATAGGGCAGACAAAAAGAAAAAAATGAAATTGAAGTTTGTGTAACTTTCATATAAAATTAGAAGGGGCACAACCTATTGAACCATTTTTTTTTAGAGCCACGTGATTTCTTTCATCTGGATTGAAATTTACACCAATACATAAAGTAAAAAAGAATTGGAGAGGAGGAGACGTGGTACACTTAAGGAAAACAAAGTGGATTTTTTAATTAAAAACCTTAAAACAACTTGGCCTTAACATAGATATAGAATTAAATGTCTTTTTTTAATAAATACCCTATCAAAGTTTTTTGATGGACTAAAAAAATGAATATATTTGTTTAAAAATGAAATTTTACAAATAACTACAACATTTATATACACAACATCAACACAGAAAAAAAAATGTATTTTTAGAAATTTTGTAAGATTTTATCCAATTGCAAATAATTGCACAAGGCTTAAGTATTAAATGGGGTACCTGTTATTTTTAATTGTTTCTGGGATCATTCCCAGCATTCTCAATAAAGTTACACAGCATAACAAAATGTTTAGAATTCGTTAATTGTTCTGATTCATCACAATAATTGTAATACATATTTAATGATCACCCTGGCTGGTCAGCCTGGGCTGGGTCCCCTCCAATAAAGATCCCCCCCCCCCTCCAGGGGAACCCTGGCCCCGGTTGTCCGCACCACCCCTGGGCTGTGGGTGGAGTGTTAAAAGTGTAAAACAAAATAGAGTAGTATTGTGTGGTGCTGTAGAACTACAAGAACCAGCAAGCCTCCCTCACATGCAGGGACTTGGAGCGCATGCGGGGCATTAATGGACCAGCTGTTTTTTGTAGTTCTGCAACACAACCGGAATTAAACACTCACACACTGAATAAAGTAAAGCTTTAGGACATACTACATTCACACATACGTCCCAATAAGGTCTCCCGTAGGCCTGACCTCTTCTCCAGTAGAAAGCCACAATGGGGAACTGTGAAAAGAAATGATACTTACAATCCCATCTGGTGTAGATCACGTCCTCTTTGGTCTATGTAGCAGATTGTTCCAGTGTGTTGACACTTGCAGCTCCTCCCCAACAAAGAGGGAGTACTCGGTGATGTCATTCATAGGTTCCTTCCTCAGTCAATTCCATGTTATGAATTTTTAACATGGGCATCTATGCTTCACACCATAGACGCCCATGTTAAAGGTTTAACATGGGCGTCTATGGAAGTTTTGTCTTAACTAACTACAGTATCCTTAGTAATCCTTTGAATAAACCAGAATATCAGATTTTAGTTATTATTCAAAAATGGCAGCAAGGAACAAGATGGCTGCTCTGAACATTTCTGATTTCATTAATCATATTGGACAATTAGCTTGATACACACTGATGCTAAGCTTCTCCCTAAAATAATTGCGGTACTTAGGGGCTCGCCATGCTTCAGGCACGGTGGCTCGCTGCGCTCGCCACACTATATAAAATCAACTCCATGCGTAGTTGGATAGTAGGGGTATGAAAAAATGTGGTGCATTTAACATGGGAGCCCAGATAATACATAAGTACCATAATTGCTTATAGACGGCAAGGCATTGGAGGTGGGAAGGATGTGGATTTGCCACCTACTCTTCCGGGGTTGCAGCCTTCACTGTATACAGCAGACCTTCTTAAATCCCTTAATGTCTCCTGTAAAACTTACCTACTCTCCCAGAAGTTGAGGGAGACTCATGCTTTTGGGGTAACCCACCTCATCCCTGGAAGAGTTGGTAGTCCTTCCACTTCCCACCCGCTTGATAGGGAAGTAGGCAAGATGAACAGATAAAGTCAGTAATCATGACTCCTCAGAGTGGGTGGGGCTAAAATACAAATTTTAGCCCCACCCTCTCCTCCGATGATTTGTTGGATTTACCATCATGCTAAAATTTTGAAATGTTCAAGCTAACCAGGGTGGTGGAGGGGGGGGGGGGGGGGGGTTAGGTGTGGGTGGATTACTGAGAGAGAATGTCCACGTTCTTTCTTTTCCTTGTTTATGTTTTTCCCATTTTTTTTAAATTGTATTGGATTAATGTATTAAACAGTAACATAATTATATTGTAAATCAACACATTTATGTTGTCTGACTTTTGTATCATCTAACAACTCGTTTGCCACAAAAATGATTGCTTTGTATTTTTCTGCATATAATGCTTCAATAAAAAAAGAATATTTAAAAAAATAAATAATAATAAAACTTTTCCTGCTTTTCTCTCTTTTATTCTGCCAAAATTTTGCTGCACATATGAGATAAACGCTATTTGTGGAAACTTGATTGTAACATTTGCACATTCTCACACAGCCTCTGCGCACAGAATCGGTGGCGGCATTTACAGATGGAGCGCCTCTCGCTCTTGCAGGGGATGGTGGAAGATTCCCCGCCGAGGTTCGCCCGGGGTCCCCGCCGCCTTGCCGCCCCCCCTAACCCTGTCCGTCTCCCTGAAGCGGAGACGGACAGGGTTCCCGTCCCCCCCGCCGACGGGAAACTGAGACGCGCGTGTGTCAGATGGGGCGCCTCTCCGCCAGATTCTGGCACTGGCGGAGGGCCAGCAATAATGAGAGGCACTCCATCCATACGTCAGTCTCTGAATACTCACTGTGTCAGGGGCCCATAGTAACGGGCATGGGTCAAAGGGTCGACTGCTTGAAGGTCGACAAGCATTAGGTTGACCACTGAAAATCGACAGGGCTTAGATGGCAGCTGAAATATGTCGACATGGCTAAGGTTGACAGGGTCAGAAAGGTTGATACAAGCATTAGGTCGACAATGGAAAGGTCGAAAGTCAAAAGGTTGACGTGAGTTTTTCATGTTTTTGAACCGAATGTCAACATGGACACCGTCTAAGTGTGCCCTTGCGTGGCTCGCTGCGCTCGGCACAGTATTTTATTCTCCCACCACGCCGTAGTCTATGGTAGGGTATGAACCTACCGCCTGTCGGTTGAAAAAAAAGTGTAAAACTCATGTTGACTTTTTGATTATCGACCTTCCCACTTTCAACCCAATGCTTGTGTCGACCTTCCAACCTTGTTGGACCTTAGCCATGTCAACCTATTTCTTATGTCGACCTTCAGTGCTCGACCCAATGCATGTCCACCTAATATGGGTGGGCCTTATATTGGTCTACCTACTGACAGTATCCATTCTTCCGTCAGGTCACCGCAGTTTACCCCAAGCTGTCCTCTGCCGCGTACTAATGCTGACCATATCTTCCCACAGACTAACCGTGACCATCCCCCAGAGAGAGAGAGAGAGATACAGATGTACCACCGTACTCACCATTCCAAAGAATGGAGTGCAAACAGCACCCACACTTTCCAGGTTGGGGTGCAGTGGCCTGGCCAACCTGTGGCTCTCCAGATGTTGTCAAACTACAAATCCCATCATGTCTTGCCACAGTTTTGCTATAAGGGAGTGTTAAAACTGTGGCAAGGCATGCTGGGATTCGTAGTTTCACAACATCTGGAGAGCCACAGGTTGGCCTGTCGTGCTCTAGTAAATACAAGCACAGGGGGCCCAGCACTCACCATAATAAACTAACTCACTTTACCATACAAATAATCAATGAAATAAATAATGGGGTTTTAGTTCATGAATTGATCAATGCATTTAAGCTTGCAGCCCATCGCCAAGGAACCTCATTTCACTGCAAGTCCTACACTAACAACTGGTCTCTCAAGGACCTGGCAACGACTGACACATAGCTAAAATGAACTTGAGTTTTTTCTTGGTTTAGAGCTCACCTGCCAACTACCTTCTTTGGCTCCTGTGAGAACTGTCGACTCCAAGAGTCGATTGTAACACTTTATTGAGGGATTGAAGAATTGTGGTTCAAACGTTGATTTGGGTCTGAATGGATGTGCAATCCGGATGTCTTCCTCATTTAAGTTTTAAGTTGCGCAGATGTCGACTTGTGTCAATCTTCCAATCTATCTCATTAAAGTGATTGGTCGGAACAAAGGATAAACCATGATTCAGAACTTTCTCCTCAATATCGGACAAAATGTGATTGGAGAGGATGACTATAAGGTTTACTTCTTGTACTTCCGACTTTGTCTCCCTCTTGCTCTGCCCACCCCTACAGGTGCGGCGCCGCCGGCTCCTGTGCGTCTCATTGAGCTCCCAGAACCTTGTATGCAGAACCCAATGCAGCCATAGCCATGACTCCTTCAACCCCGATCATAAGCCACCAAGATCAGCAAGCGGAGGTAAGCGGCTCCTGTTGGAGCGCACACTTCCGGATGTTTGCGTTCCAGTGAGTTAGACCGCGGCGCGGGAGATGACGTTATGTGATGGCGACTACATGCGGGCAGCGAAAGGTGAAGGGATCATGTCACTGTATGTCGGGTATAAAGGTAAGCAATTTTTTGTATTCTATGTTCTATGAAGAAAAATCCAATTCGAGATTTGAAACGTTGGATAAAGATACCAAAGTGCGGTGTATTTATTGACATCTTGGAAGTTCGTAAGAGTGCCGTCTGACTCACGCTATATATATATATATATATATATATATATACATATATATATATATATATATATATATATATATATATATATATATATATATATATATATATATATATACACACCAATGTCTTGGTCTCGGCACTCCAAACGATAAATTTGTAATCCAACTTGTGCGGTGCCCTCCTAGGACTGGCGGTCCAAATATACAGGTACGGGACGGCGGCACTCACATTCAACAAATATTAACGTTTTCGGTTTACTTAACCGTCATCAGATCTGATGACAGTTAAGTAAACCGAAAACGTTAATATTCAAGCACTGAGTGGACTCAGTTTATTTGTTGAATGTGAGTGCCGCCGTCCCGTACCTGTATATATATATATATATATATATATATATATATATATATATATATATATATATATATATATATATATATATGAAAGCTGCTGCTGGTGACAGAACATTGCTTGTTCCCCTATTCCAGAACCTAAAAGGAGGGCACTTATACAAAATTTTGACCACCCCAACCTAAACATGTTCTGATGCCCCTTAACATCAGCCCGGCGCCCACAGTCCAGGGGTGCCAGGGAGTTTCTACGCTCCCCCAGGGACCTGGCCAGGGCTGATCAGCCACAGCTGTCATGCTTTGTCCGGAGGAACTTCTGTCAAAAGTTTCCCCTGGCTGTGGCATGACACTGCTGGCTATTGAAACCTGGTAATGGTTTCCAAAATACGGGGGACCCCTACTCTTTTTATCAACTGTATTTCGGTAACCAGGACTGGGCCGAGAGCCCGGTGCTGGTTATGGAAATACAGGGGGAAACATGTCTTTTCCCCCCTGTATTTCTGGAACCGGGACTGGTTATACTCATGTGGGGTTATTAATATATATATAGGGCACCCCAAAACTAGGAAAGGTGAGTGCTGATGTTAAGTGTATATATTATATATATATATATATATATATAGTCGCAGTACGGTCCGGCACTCACTCCAAACGGTTAATGGCCCCGGTGCCTGTCTCAGTGAACAGTGTAGGCTAGAAAAGAAGACTAGCACTCGTAGGTCTTTCTTAGAAATTTGTATTCAGCAAACCAACGTTTCGGGGCAGCGCCCCTTTGTCAAAGGGGCGCTGTCCCGAAACGTTGGTTTGCTGAATACAAATTTCTAAGAAAGACCTACGAGTGCTAGTCTTCTTTTCTAGCCTATATATATATATATATATATATATATATATATACGATAGTGCGGTCCGGCACTCACTCCAAATAATCAGCTGCCCCGGTGCCCATCCAAACAGTGGGATACTTGCAAAGAAGAGACTAGCACTCCAGGGTCTTTGTACAAAAACAGTATATTCACAGCGGGTGATAAAACATCCAACGTTTCGGGGGTGCGCCCCTTTGTCAAGGTGTGTGTGGTAATTGATCTTCTCATTGAGACCACCAGGCTGGATAGAGCCAAACAGTTACTTTTGCTTGAATCAAGATGGATCTTCAGGTTGGGTACTATCCAGCCTGGTGGTCTCAATGAGAAGATCAATTTGAATAGCCTTATATGAGTATCATATGATTCATGTACTGTATTTATATGTATCCCATCCTGCAGTATGCTTTTGCCTTTCTCCCTATGTTTTATTAGTATTGCATTGTATTTATTCCTCTTTTTTGTCTTCTTTGCCCAGGCCACAGCAACCCATGACATTTGGAGTTTGTGGGGACAACCAGAGCTGCACATCTGGATTGGAGGTTGGTTACTCCTGCATGGTGAGTACCTGGTACTAATCCGTGATGGCGGGGGTGCAGTTCCCAAACAGTATAGGTTTAAACAGAAGGCAAGAGAGGAAAGGACTGTTATTTAGGGAGCGCACTTCAAACGAAAAGAGTATTTACATCAAATTTAACTTTTAATATGTCATATTCTAAAAAATCCCATTATATGATATGATGGGAGGCCGCAGTGAATTTCTAGGGGTTAAAATCACACATACAAACATATATATACACAAATGGTGTTTACGTGACAATAATAGAAGAGAAAAAGTGATCCGAAAAAGATCTCTAACTGAAAATGTCAATTTTATTTATTCCAGCATGACTTCAATGTATAAAAAGAAGGTTTATTACCAAGAGGATGTCTTTATTTAATGAATTACTCTGATAATTAAACTCCTTTTGCAAACACTCAATATGTCTACTGTTTTCACTGACACTCTTGTTTTCTATGATTTTGCTGTCCTCTGCTGGTCAGCTGAGGGATCCTAGGCACTTTTATATACAAGAGCCAGGAATAGAAATATGTATGTCTCCTGTGCTATATTCTCAGGGGCAAATGCAGGATTTTCAGAAGGGGGTTTCCAGAGGGGCGGAGCAAAGCACGGAGATGGACACTTAGGTGACCCAGTATATGCCGGGTCAGTTAAAGTATTATAGATAGACCAAATGTATATAAAAAATAATAAAATAAATAAATATATATATACAGTATATATACATACAGGGGCATCAACAGCAATGTAGGCCCCTGGGCATAACATTGTATTGGGGCCCCTACCAATCCTCCAGCGGTAAGGGTGGGGGAAGCTTTGATGTCCCGCAGGTGGAAGGGGGTATTATACAGTATCAACCCCTCAGCATGTAGGGCCTGCATCAGAAATTTCCACTAATTACCCCTTTACTGCACAGATGGTGGGAGATGGGGTGGGAGAAGGGGGGCATTGGGGGCCCTGATACATAACTTCCAGGGTGGTACGGGATGTTTAATACGCAGAGGAGGGGTGTATAGTGGAGTGGGCTTATTATTCATAATTTTCTGGTGGGAGGACAGCTTGCTTGACTGCAGATATCTCCAGTTTCCGGAAATAGAATTCTTAGATTTTAATGGAATTAAAAACTAGAGAACCCCATCTACCAAATGGTATTGGGGACTAGGAGATCAGAGTTCAGGAGGCAAAGCAATCTGCCAACGAGTATATAAAACTACATACCAGGTGTGTGGAGCTGGAGCAGTAACCAGCTGCTGGAAGGCTGATATCTCTAGTTTTGGGAACAGTAGAGACAATCTACTAGTGTCCATCAAAGGGGGAGAGTCCCAGCTTTTGGAATATACCATCAGAAAAATGCTAAGTCAGACAGAACCAGAAATATCTGACTGGGAAGGGCAATTAACAGGCTTGGATGGGGACCACTGCTTTGAAGTCAGATATCTCTGGTTCCCAAGGACCGATTTTTTTTAATTTTTGTACCCATGGAAAGAGGGGACCCTCAGCTTTAAGCCTAGGGCCCTTAGACTCCTGGGGGGTTTGTGGGTACTCAGATCCCCCCTCACCTGCGTGCGCTTCTGATTCTGGTACAAACAATTAGATACAGTCACCTAAATCGGACCGGGTGTAGTAATGCTGGCAATATTGCCTCTATTCTGTTTAAAAGAACATAACATTGAATTTTTTCTATTCAGTGTAGTACATATTGGTATAGTTAAATATCTAAATACATTGAGGTAATATTTCTATTCTGCTGATTGACATTCAGTTTAAATCTAAATTCTGGGTACTGTTAGTAGTCCTTCATCAACCGATCGCAGTAATCAAGTGGGACAATAAGGGTCATGTAGAGCTTTAAGTCAGTAAGCCAATCTTGAAAATTATTCGCCATCTTATAGGCAGCCAGTGAAGGGAGTACAGAATGGGTGTTCTGTGGCTGGAACGGGGCTGATTGCCTGGCAGCTGTATTTTGTACCATCTGCAAGCGGTGCAATTCTTTTGATGGGAGACCCGGGTAGAGAGCATTGCAGTAGTCTAGGCGCGATGATACAAATGCATGTATTGACTTTAGGCAGATCTTCTGAGGGAATTAAGTGCTTGATTCTGGCTATATTCCTTAAATGATAGAATGAGGATTTAATTGTGGCTGATACCTGATGTTTACATGTCAAGCCACTGTCCAGGACCACACCAAGATTCCGCACATGTTCCGTATTTTGAAGTTCTGAACCCCCA
Organism: Crinia signifera; assembly: GCF_055691185.1. Taxonomy (NCBI): domain Eukaryota; kingdom Metazoa; phylum Chordata; class Amphibia; order Anura; family Myobatrachidae; genus Crinia; species Crinia signifera. The sequence continues at coordinate 12,654,219 of NC_139222.1, read as the reverse complement.
AGCGTAAGTCCTGTTGGTTGGCTCTTCTGCAGTCTTGTCCTGTGACCTATAATAAACACCTGTTTTATCAGGGTTCAGTCGCAGCCACCTGGCACTCATCCACTCCTGGGTACTTGTGTATTATCTGGGCACCCAATTTTTTTATTGGGTCGGAAAAATCGGGTCGATCGCATCGCATGCGTCCAAATCGCATGCGATGCGATCGACCCGATTTTTACATTGGATCCAATGTTAAATGGTCCCTGAGACACGATTTTACATTGGGTCCAATGTTAAATGACCCCCAGACCCAATTTTTTATTACCGTATATACTCGAGTATAAGTCGACCCGAATATAAGCCGAGGCACCTAATTTTACAACAAAAAGCTGGGAAAACCTATTGACTCAAGTGGTACCCTCACTCGAGTATAAGCCGAGGGGGGGCTTTTTCAGCATAAAAAATGTTCTGAAAAAGTAGGCTTATACATGAGTATATATGGTATATACCCACCCTGTTCATACCCCCACTATCCAAGTGGGCATAGAGTTGATTTTATATAGTGTGGCGAGCGCAGCGAGCCCGAAGTGTGTGTCTTGTGCTTTATACTTACCCTCCTCCGGGCCTGGCCACCGCGTCCATCAAGTCCGCCGATGGGCAGCGTTCAGTCCCCCTCCTCCGGCAGTCACTCCCCAGTGCCATCGTTCAGTCCCCCTCCTCCGGCACTGGCAGCGGACAATGTACGCAATTAGCGTAGTGCCGCTGGGGGAGCAGGGAAACCATGTGATGCTCACCCAGTAGCAATACGCTGAATTACGTACATTGCTGGTGCCGGGGAATGACTGCCGGAGGAGGGGGACTGAAAGCTGCCGCCGGGGACCGCTGACAGGAGGACGGTAAGTATAAAACAAAGCACCCACCACCCTGCTCCCTCTGCCACCGACCACCCTGCTCCGACTGCTCCCAAACGTAGCGTAGAGCTGCTGCCGTGAAACTAAACAAGTACCTAACTTTATTATACAGACTGTAGCATCACAGTGTGGGCATGAAGCCATACTCACCCAATAGCAATAACATGTGTCTTACTTGTAAGGTATTTAGCTATAGTGTGAGCTGGCACCTGTGGCGAGTGATCACAATCCCATACAGGGGCTGCAACACACATCAGGGGCAAACATCAGACCCCTGACAGCACCGTGGGGCTGATCCTGAGTTAGGTGCATCTGCTGCCTCTTATCCATTCCACAGCGGAAGCCTGCTTACTAATCTATGCTAGTGGGAGAATCTGCCCAAACATGCAAAACATCTGTGCCACTGAGTGTAGAGGCTTAACCCACCCACTGGTCTTCTGTCTGCACTGTCATCGTCAGTATCTGACCTGGCACCAGCCCCGTGATGAGTGCAAATGACCAGTCTGAAGCAGTTACTCCTGCACTGAGCTGGATAACCCGCCCTTGCCACTCTCACAATTCGGGGCTGTTCTCTTGCGATCACATGGTCACCACCCAGTTACCACCCAAAAACAGCTATTTCATTGGATCAGTCTGTATGTAGTAGAAATCTCCATCAGTGTAAGCCTGGTTCTGCGCATGACAAGTGTCATTTTATCTGGCACATGTGTAGTAGCTGAAATCCATCATATGCATCTGTTTCTGCATATATATATATATATATATATAAACTTGTTTGCAGGGCCGGGCACAACCTCCGAATAATTGGTACTTGCCGGGTGCCTTTGCCAACAGGATAATGTAGACTTCTTTCACATAGGACACGGCACTCCAGGTCGATATAAAACGTAGAAATTTTATTGAGACGGCAACGTTTCAATACATCCGTATTGGAGCCTGATGATAATACGGATGTATTGAAACGTTGCCGTCTCAATAAAATTTCTACGTTTTATATCGACCTGGAGTGCCGTGTCCTATGTGAAAGAAGTCTATATATATATATATATATATATATATATATATATATATATATATATGACTCTGCATCAGACCCAACGGGCCAGGTTTAATGACGTCTGAGTTCAGAGGTCATGCGGGATGCCGGCCAAAAGCAGACTTTTCTTTAAAAAAGGGGCATTCATTTACATGACAAAACCATGCCTTGTAAATGATTGCCCCTTTCGAAAAACAAAAAATCCAAGTTCGGCTAAAATCGGACTTCATTACATCCAGCCCAATGTGTCTAAAATATATTATTGTAAATGGAAAAAGGGCCTTATTCTGGTTCATTCGCTCGGACACACATTCACAAGCATCGGACCAAACAGCACCCACTCGCACACGGCCAGCGAAGGCAAAGCCTCCAAGCTACGCGAACCTGTTCGTTCACATCCAAAGACACAGGGGAGTGGCGTTACACTACACATGCGCTAAAGTGTTCGCCCGTAACTCAGCCTCTTCGCTCGGACAACCAGTGGACGTCCTCGCGAATACGGTCTGCGGGAGTTTCACACGCCCCAGCACGAATGCGCTCGCAAGTCATTAACAGCCCAATAACCAATCACCCTAATTTCATGCTGTTTAGTGGTTTCAATTAATTAATAGCCTCCCCAAATTGAACTGGTAATTAACCGTTATTACCTGTCTGTTTCTAGTGTTGGTGTTGTTAATGTTTAACTTCCCAAACTAAATGGCGATGTACAGTACGAGTCCCACAAATGTCTTGAAAATTAATGTGTCACTCATAATTTTTCCTATACTTTTGTTTAATTGTTGTGGCTTAACCCTGATGCTGATCCTGGAATGTTTGCACGTTTGTATGAGAGTTGACACATGTCGACTTTTTTGGAATTGTCTGTACTATTGAGGCACAATTGTGTGTTAAAGTTTGTTAGTTTAAAATGGCACACAAAAGCAGCAAATCCTACAAGTGCAATTGTAGAAAAAAACAATGCAATATATAAGAGACATGAATGCAAAGAAGTGTAAATGTTTAAACTGCAAAACTGCCTGTAGTTAGTTAATTGGTTAATGAGAGAAACTGGTATGCTGCATCGGTGTGTATTGCGTGCAGGTTTTTTTTTGCAATTGTGCGTGCGGATCGCCCGTGCGAATGTGGGGCCAAGAAGCGGCTGGCAAATGATTTTGAGCTTGAACAGTCCGAGCGGTCGCAGAGTGGAGCGAGGCCACCACCCAGCACATGTAGCCAGCACCCCAGTACACACCCTGGTTACCGCCCAGTTTTGTGGCCGCGCCCATCCATACGCCCACATTAGGCCCACTCTGCACGAGTTCGTTTGCTAGCTTATTTCTACTCTTAAGGTTGCCCAAACCTGCACTTGTGCCTTGCGAATGGTATGCATGCGCAGTGAGCTAAGGTACGCTCTGCGAACAAATTTGAGCCCGAGTGAGGCAATCAGAATAAGGGCCAAAGTGTGTTAAACTACTGGCTAAAAAGAGACGTCAACCGGAGACATCGCTCATTCACAGTTGCATACACATTCACAGCCTATAAGCAAGAACAAGGAGAAGTAACTATAAGGGCAGCTCTATGGCCATGCAGACTGGGCGCGCAAATAAAGACGATGGCGCCATGTTTGTCTGTGTACATGATAGCAGCTGACGTCAGATAGATGACCCAAAACCGACGATGACAGGCTTGTGTTTTTGCCGTCACTTCCAATAGGAATTCACTGCCAGTCACACCAACCCTTTCCCCTTCATCAGTCACCAGGGCACTAAGCTACAATGTCCAATGTAGCAATGTCCTATAGCCCCACCCACCCTGCCTTATATAAGGATGAGACATACAGGAGATGGCAGTAGTACTACATAGACACTTATATCATGAGTGTTATACAGCACCTAGAACCTAGATAATGCTGTCTCACAGTACCAAATGGGTTATTGCATCCTGTAGTCTGGTATAGGAATACAAGGACACACATACGTTTATAACCTTTATTTTATGAAATCTCTAACATGTATCATTTGTAACAAATCAGAAAACATTGTGCAATAATGTGTATATATAGATTCAATTATACGTATACATGCACATATCACTCTGTATGTAACAGGTACAGTAACGCCTTTCCTTACATATATATGTATGCAATCTCAATGTACGTAGAAGACTTATCCATAGCTACTGTGGAGATTGTGGGAATAATGCAACTTCTCCATCAGTGATTTGTGGAATGAGGCCAATATCGGAATACACACGTGTTACCGGCACTTAGGATGCCGGCAGCCAAAAGACCAACAAAGGAATCCTGATGCGGAGGATCCCGACAGAGACTCCGTAAGTACCCCAACCGTCTATCCCTGCCTGCAGCCTAACCCTCCATGTTAATGCACAACGCTAGCCCAAACCCAGCAGCCTATACCTAACCCTTCAAGTTGGTGCACAATACTAACCCTTTCCCTCAGGCAGCCTAACCCTCCCCTTTCTGTGTGAAACATAACACCCCTTTTTAGTGCCTAAACCTAAAACCCAGCCTATCACTGTGATCCCCCGCATACTGTGAGAATAAAACAACATTTTTGTGGTAAATATATAAAATTACAACAAATTCCTCATAGCTGTATGTGAATGACCAACTTCTTATTGGTATTTTCTCCAAATAATGGCTTTGATGTGCTCGGACTCATTGTGCACATTACGGTTTTGAAAAGAAGGAACACACTGTCTTTTCCAAACCATTGGTAGCACCCCTGGCAGCAACCTTGGCAGCACACCTGGCAGCAACCTTGATAACACGCCTGGCAGCAACCATGGCAGCACCCCTGGCAGCAACCTTGGCAGTGCCCCTGGCAGCACCCAACATTTTGCTAACCCTTCCCTGTTCCTCAGGCAGCAGGTTTTCACCCTTCTCAATCTTCTCTAACACCTCCGCCTGCTGCCTGACCTCCTGCAGGGACTTTATTCTCTCCCGGTATCCTGCTTTGGCTTCTTGTTCCTCGCTCTGTATCATCAGGTCAATGTGTTCAGTGGTTGACAGAGGGTTTGGTATTAGAGCGATCTCACGGAGGCGCCTCAGGCTCTGGTAGGATTGGTTAATAAGGTCATACACTGCTTCCTTCACATCATTATAGTCATCATTTAGTTTTTTTAATAGCTTTTCTGCAGTCATCACTTCTCCAGAAGCTTCTTCATAGTTTTTTTTCAACTGTTCAGAGGTTTTTTTTTCGGTCATAGTTACATATTCCCACCTATACTTCTGGTTGTAATGGACACTCCAGACACATTTACCTGGGCACGCTGTACAGTATCCATCACACATAACTTTACATTTAATTTTATCTCTGTCATCACCTCTCGAACAAGATTTGTGGCAGGTAAAGTGACATTGCTGGCAGTTGGTTATGAAGCCACCTGTGTTGTTCTCTTCCTGCACCGGGACAGTTTTGGTGACCTCATACTCAAAGTCTTTATTAGCATCCATACGGTCCTTGTTCTGCTCCAGAACTTCCATTGTTTTACTTAGTTCATCCAGTTTTATGAGCCCGGCCTTTATCTTTGGCTGTAAGGCCTGCACAGTAATCTCAAGCTCTTTCCGTTCCCTGAGGACTTCCTTGGTCAATGTCAGACTTTTGGTTTCTATTTTAATCAGAACATTGAAAAATGACCTCATATTGTGCTCCCCGATCTTCCAAAACATCTCATCAAAGCTCATGTCACGGGCCTGATTGCTGGCAAATAGTGCAGAGTTGTTGAAGTTGAAGTGAACGGGGTCACCATCGCTGCCCAGAGGGCAGGGGATCTCAGCCTCTTTGATGGCCGCCAGTACTGGAGGTTTTGCTCCATCTGAGAAGTTGATCAGGATCATGATGTTGTCTCTGATATCTTTCCCAAAGATAGAAAACACAGCATTAAATATATATCTCTGGGTGTGCGTCAGCCGAGCCAGAGATGCCTGAACTACAAAGCACACAGCGTCTATCTGGTCAATACCACTGTCCGCAGTAAAGAATGCATCGATGTCCTCTGTGATCTTCTTGTCCTGTTCTATTCCTCGTGTGTCCCCAAACCCTGGTGTGTCTATCACAGTGAGGGAATACGGGATTCGGTGGCCACTCTCATGGTTTATCTTGTAGGCTGTAACTACAGAGGTTTGGCTGTGAGCTTGAGATTTACCTGTAACCTCGTGGACAAGTTGGAACCTAAAGTAATCTTTCCAGTCTACACCCAAGATGTAGTTGGCCATCCCATTGATCAGGGTTGTTTTCCCCGATCCTGTGGCTCCTACTAATAGAATCACTTTATTGGGTGTCTGTAGGTTTTCTTTTCCCAAGCTGTATGTACGGTATCCAGAGTCAGAAAGATCCATGCTCAGCTGGTATACAGAAGGATTTCCATCTTCTGTTCCCTTTCTTAGCATCATCAATTCTTTAATATATTGATGTTTGTTGTAAGCGGATGTTTCCTTTGTTGTCATATTTACAATCTCACCACTGGCAGCGCTGAGTCCTGCGTTACACAATAATGACAAAATACATACAGTCATCTTAGCTGCAACAGACTCCATCTTGTATCAAAGTTGCGGGTGGGGTGTACTGTGCTCACCTTGAGAATGTTTTGGAGCGCTGCTCAGCCACAGGGGTATCCCTACCCCCTGTGTGTTGAGTATATAGAGAAAACAATGGGTGGGCTTAAGCGCTGCTCCTATGTATGTCTGTCTGTTGTCAATAAAGTGGATATCCCAATTTATATGTGAATTCTGTTTATTAAAAATACAAATTACAGTAAGTAAAGTGAGAGTAAAGGTAAATGGGGTGACATTGTGGGGGTGGTTGGGCAAAGTCTGGGTGCACACTGGGACACGTGAGAGCCCCTCAGTGGATCGGGGGATCAACAGACCCCTTTCTACCATAAACCCACTGGCTTATGTCTCTCCGTGTCCTCTGTGTTCCTGATGGTATGCTCCACACAGTGATGTTGTTTACTGTGTTGAGAGTCAAATGTTAGGTGTGAGCAGTGTGCGGCGTCCCGCTGCACTGCTCCTTACCATTTGGGTGCTGGTGCCTCTTGCGACAGGTCCTGCTGACCCCCGGTCAGTCCTGACCGACTGCAGGGGGTGATGTTCTTTGGACCCGGAGGCAGTAGGGGTGTGGAGTGGCGTAATCGGCATCTCTGTGTTAGGACTGCTGCAGCCGCAGCGTCCTCTGTCCGCGCTGTGTGCGGCTTCCCCGTCAGTCTGTGTGACGCGACTTCCGGGTTTCTGTTCTCGCGAGAACAGTGCTGTTACCCGTGGTCGCGTCTGCAGGCTGTGAACGCTCGACTCCTGCCGGAGGAGACTGGATGCTGGATATTCCTTTGGTGTAGTGGTTAGGATGTTTTAGGTGGGTCTTTGTTGAGGGCGTGTGCGTGTACCAACGCGTTTCGGCATATACTGCCTTTTTCAAGGGCAGTATATGCCGAAACGCGTTGGTACACGCACACGCCCTCAAAGACCCACCTAAAACATCCTAACCACTACACCAAAGGAATATCCAGCATCCAGTCTCCTCCGGCAGGAGTCGAGCGTTCACAGCCTGCAGACGCGACCACGGGTAACAGCACTGTTCTCGCGAGAACAGAAACCCGGAAGTCGCGTCACACAGACTGACGGGGAAGCCGCACACAGCGCGGACAGAGGACGCTGCGGCTGCAGCAGTCCTAACACAGAGATGCCGATTACGCCACTCCACACCCCTACTGCCTCCGGGTCCAAAGAACATCACCCCCTGCAGTCGGTCAGGACTGACCGGGGGTCAGCAGGACCTGTCGCAAGAGGCACCAGCACCCAAATGGTAAGGAGCAGTGCAGCGGGACGCCGCACACTGCTCACACCTAACATTTGACTCTCAACACAGTAAACAACATCACTGTGTGGAGCATACCATCAGGAACACAGAGGACACGGAGAGACATAAGCCAGTGGGTTTATGGTAGAAAGGGGTCTGTTGATCCCCCGATCCACTGAGGGGCTCTCACGTGTCGCAGTGTGCACCTAGACTTTGCCCAACCACCCCCACAAAGTCACCCCATTTACCTTTACTCTCACTTTACTTACTGTAATTTGTATTTTTAATAAACAGAATTCACATATAAATTGGGATATCCACTTTATTGACAACAGACAGACATACATAGGAGCAGCGCTTAAGCCCACCCATTGTTTTCTCCATCTTGTATCAGTTGCTACGATGAACAAGCTGCTATATACTGTAGTGCTAGGATGGGTTAGAGGAACAAGCTGCTATATACTGTAGTGCTAGGATTGGTTAGAGGAACAAGCTGCTATATACTGTAGTGCTAGGATGGGTTAGAGGAACAAGCTGATATATACTGTAGTGCTAGGATGGGTTAGAGGAACAAGCTGCTATATACTGTAGTGCTAGGATGGGTTAGAGGAACAAGCTGCTATATACTGTAGTGCTAGGATGGTTTAGAGGAACAAGCTGCTATATACTGTAGTGCTAGGATGGGTTAGAAGGACAAGCTACTATATACTGTAGTGCTAGGATGGGTTAGAAGAACAAGCTGCTATATACTGTAGTGCTAGGATTGGTTAGAAGAACAAGCTACTATATACTGTAGTGCTAGGATTGGTTAGAAGAACAAGCTGCTATATACTGTAGTGCTAGGATTGGTTAGAAGAACAAGCTGCTATATACCGTAGTGCTAGGATGGGTTAGAGGAACAAGCTGCTATATACTGTAGTGCTAGGATTGGTTAGAGGAACAAGCTGCTATATACTGTAGTGCTAGGATGGGTTAGAGGAACAAGCTGCTATATACTGTAGTGCTAGGATGGGTTAGAGGAACAAGCTGCTATATACTGTAGTGCTAGGATGGGTTAGAAGGACAAGCTACTATATACTGTAGTGCTAGGATGGGTTAGAGGAACAAGCTGCTATATACTGTAGTGCTAGGATGGGTTAGAAGAACAAGCTGCTATATAATGTAGTGCTAGGATTGGTTAGAGGAACAAGCTGCTATATACTGTAGTGCTAGGATTGGTTAGAGGAACAAGCTGCTATATACTGTAGTGCTAGGATGGGTTAGAGGAACAAGCTGCTATATACTGTAGTGCTAGGATTGGTTAGAGGAACAAGCTGCTATATACTGTAGTGCTAGGATGGGTTAGAGGAACAAGCTGCTATATACTGTAGTGCTAGGATTGGGTAGAGGAACAAGCTACTATATACTGTAGTGCTAGGATGGGTTAGAGGAACAAGCTGCTATATACTGTAGTGCTAGGATGGGTTAGAAGAACAAGCTGCTATATACTGTAGTGCTAGGATTGGTTAGAGGAACAAGCTGCTATATACTGTAGTGCTAGGATGGGTTAGAGGAACAAGCTGCTATATACTGTAGTGCTAGGATTGGTTAGAGGAACAAGCTGCTATATACTGTAGTGCTAGGATTGGTTAGAGGAACAAGCTGCTATATACTGTAGTGCTAGGATTGGTTAGAAGAACAAGCTACTACAGTATATACTGTAGTGCTAGGATTGGATAGAGGAACAAGCTGGTATATACTGTAGTGCTAGGATTGGTTAGAAGAACAAGCTACTACAGTATATACTGTAGTGCTAGGATTGGATAGAGGAACAAGCTGGTATATACTGTAGTGCTAGGATTGGTTAGAAGAACAAGCTGCTATCTAATGTAGTGCTAGGATGGGTTAGAGGAACAAGCTGCTATATACTATAGTGCTAGGATTGGTTAGAAGAACAAGCTACTACAGTATATACTGTAGTGCTAGGATTGGTTAGAGGAACAAGCTGCTATATACTGTAGTGCTAGGATGGGTTAGAGGAACAAGCTGCTATATACTGTAGTGCTAGGATTGGATAGAGGAACAAGCTGCTATATACTGTAGTGCTAGGATTGGATAGAGGAACAAGCTGCTATATACTGTAGTGCTAGGATTGGTTAATAGAACAAGCTGCTATATACTGTAGTGCTAGGATTGGATAGAGGAACAAGCTGCTATATACTGTAGTGCTAGGATTGGTTAGAGGAACAAGCTACTATATACTGTAGTGCTAGGATTGGTTAGAAAGTCACACCGGGAAATCCGATCTTGCCACGCCCGTGCAGCCGTCGTACTTGTTAACAAACATGTTTGAGCAGCATATGAATGAGCAGGGCCAGATTAACATTGGGGTGGATGGAGCTCCAGGACTACACCAAGTAGTCCTGGAGCTCCATCTACACCAAGAAATCATTCGATGGTCATCGACCATCGAATGATTCCGGGCCCGCACGCTACTCTGCGAATTGATATTTATGCAAAACATCCATTCGCAGTGCATCGGGTACATTCGCCATGCAGCAGGGTGGGGACGGGCATTCGTAAGACCGGCGGACAACGCTACAAGGCTCGCTAAGCAGCAAAAATAACGCTGCTTAGCAAGCCAACCAGAATGACCTCCAGAGTTAGATTTGGGTGGGGGGTGTTCAGACTGATATGTATATTGCAGTAAGAATAAAGCAGCCAGTATTTACCCTGCACAGAAACACAATGGGTGACATTTAATAGGATGCGATTTTATCGCATTACCGAAATCGCACCATAGTGGTTTTTAAAATATATTTTTTTTTGCAGGAATTTGCATATTTAATGAGATGCAAATTTACGGCAACAAAGTGCGATATGGTGCGATTTTTAGTCATGAAAATTATTTCCTGGTCCATGATTGGCTGGTGGGCGGGGCCTAACTCCCAGTCTGTGGGCGGAGCCCCAGATGTAAACAGAAGACCGGCTCATGGCTACAGCATTGCAGGGGTCCCGGATAAGTACCGAAGACGGCTAGTGAGTATGTTTTCCTTCAACAGGGACCCCACATGGATACTACTGGAGAAGTGGACCGAACTACTATCAACATAGGTAAGTATCTGTGTGTATGGGCTCCGTATGTAATAAAGTTTTATTTATCTGGTGTGTGTGTGTGTGTGTTTATTTATATATTTGTACTGCTGTGGGACTACAAGTCCCAGTGGGCCCTTTATTGCCCTGCATGCTGGGACTTGTGGTTCTCCAAGTCCCTGAATGCGGTGCGGACTTATAGTTCCATAACAATACACAATAGTTTTTTTTTCTTTTACACTTGGCATCAGCCCGTTGGCCACATCCCAGGGCCATCGAGGACAGCACCAGGCTTCCGCCGGGGCAGGTAAGGGTACTTGTTTCCTAGCACGGCCACCACGATTTCTATCGTGGTGGTCGTGTCGGAAAAAATCGTGTCGGTCGCGTCGGGTGCATACCAAAACGCACACGACGCAACCGACGCGATGTACCCGATTTCTCCATAGGCTTCAATGTTAAAAACATTGTCACACAATAACTCCCCCAAATCTATCTCTCTCTCTGCACATGTAACATCTGCCCCCTGCAGTGCAGCATGGTTTGTGCTACTGTATTTATGCATTGATAACAAAGCTGAATCAGACACAAAGGCCATTACATGCTACAGGATAACATTATATTACATTACCTTTGTCTTCCTCCTTTATTCTTTGCTTTCCTCCTCTCGCACCAGAGGGCGCTCTGCGTTTTGGCATGCTGGTGTAAGTGTTCCAACAAATCCTATGCACAAAATAATGGTAATTACAGTAAAGTTACTACTGGACGTCTGCCCTCCAGCGTCAGGATTGCAGCTATACTGTATATGGTGAAAAAGAGGCGCTCAGCGGCGAAACGTCAGTTTGAGCTTTGTGTGACCAATACACGTGTTTTTCACCTTTAAAGCCGTGATTGCCGCAGTGTTTTTTTTCCTGCTACACATCCACCCCTCGGAGGTCACCGCAGTCCTTTTTGCTAAGTAGAGGGAGTGCTGGTCTTTCCACAAGTATATATTTATACTAGGTGATTCATCGCGCCCTACGGGCGCTCTTCACACCGTCGTAAGGGGCTGCGCCCCCTTAATTTGTGAACGTTTGTATATGAGAAATATGGTTAGAATTGTATGAAAGATGCCCTGTATTGCAACTTAGGTGTCCGCGAATCGCGGGATGGGGGGTCGCGGAGGGTGCCGCGAATTGCAGGAGGGGGGGTCGCGGGGGGGGCCGCGAATTGCAGGAGGGGGGGTTGTGGGGGGGTGGATGCTGCGAATCGCGGGAGGGGAGGGATTGCAGAGAATCGTGGGAGGGGGGTCGCGGGGTGGGTTGCCGCAAATCGCGGGAGGGGGGTTACGGGGGCGGGGGTTGCGGCAAATCATGGTAGGGGGGGTCACGGGGGGTGTGCCGTGAATCACGGGAGGGGGGTCACGGGGTGGGGTGCCGAGAATCGCGGGGGGGGGTGTGTGTGTGCCGTGAATCGCGGGAGTGGGGGTTGCGGGGGGTGTGACGCGAATCGCCACAAGAAAAAATCAACACAGAAAGGTCAACACATGTAAATGTTGACATAAGTGTGGCACTTCATTGGTGTCCATGTCGACACATGAGAATGAATATGAAAATATTCAAAAATGAAAAAAAAAAACTTCAAAAACTCATGTCAACCTTTTTCATTGTGGACCATAGCCATGTCAGTGTTTTCCATGTGCAATTTAATTCTGGAGCTGCCGCGAATCACGGGGGGTGCCGCGAATTGCGGGAGGGGGGGGTCACGGGGTTGGGTGCCGCGAATCGCGGGAGGGCGGGGTTCACAGGGGTTCCGGTGGGGGGTTGCCGCGAATTGCAGGAGGTGGGGGGTCACGGGGGGTGCCACGAATCGCGGGAGGGGGGGTTGCGACGCGAATCGCCACAAGAAAAAATCAACACAGAAAGGTCAACACATGTAAATGTTGACATAAGTGTGCCACTTCATTGGTGTCCATGTCGACACATGACAATGAATATGAAAAAATTAAAAAAATTAAAAATAAATCTTCAAAAACTCATGTCAACCTTTTTCATTGTCGACCATAGCCATGTCAGTGTTTTGCATGTGCCATTTAATCCTGGGGCTGCTGCGAATTGCGGGGGGGGGGGGGGTGCCGCGAATCGCGGGAGGGGGGTCGCAGGGGGGGTGCCGCCAATCGTGCAAGGGGGGGTCGCGGGGGGGTTCTTTTTGCCGCGAATCGCGGGAGGGAGGTTGCGGGGGGGGGGGGGGGGGGGGGGTTCCGTGAATCGGGGGGGTCCACGGGTGAGGGTTTGCCGCGATTCGCGGGAGGTGGGGGTCGCGGGGTGGTGGTTATGCCGCAAATTGCGGGAGGGGTCGTGGGGGGGGGTTCTTTTTGCAGCGAATCGCGGGAGGGGGGGTCGCGGGGGTGTTTTTGCTGCGAATCGCGGTAGGGGGGGTCGCGGGGGAGCGGGTGTTTTTGCCGCGAATCGCGGGAGGGGGGGCGCGGGGGGGGGAGAGGTTTTGCCGCAAATCGCGGGAGGGGGGCGCTCACCTGGTGGCTGTGGAGTAGCAGTGCTGGGCAACATGGGAAGGCAGTGGGTGTCTGGCACTGTCTGTGGGCTCACTGGGCTGGTTCTCTGTCACATACCTCCCAACATGACCCTCTCCAGGAGGGACACAGTGCTCTGTTTCTAGACTTCCCCTTAATGTATGATTGCCATCACCTGTTTTAAACAGGTTAATTTCTCAGAAAGGTGTTCAGCACAGATGAAGGCAATCACACATTAAGAGGAAAGTCCAGGAACAGAGCGTTATAGACACAGACACCCACTTTGAGTGACAGATGTAGCCAAATATATAGGAGATATATATATATATATATATATGTGGTCGACGTGGAAATGTTGAAGTGGGGGTATGAAAAAGTGAAGGCAGTGGTGGGATTCAGCCAGTTCGCATCGGGTCTGCAGAACCAATACCTAATGTGCTGTCGGTTCCGCAGGACCGTTTGCTAGCGCCGTACGCTGCTTGTAATTTGGAAAGCCACGAGCCACACACAATGTATAGCTGTGATAGCCATGCGGAGAGCTGTGCGCTGCCCGGCTGTATGCACAAAGCAGGTCGGCAGCTATTTTGAACTCTCCCGCTGGACCGCAAGCCAATAGGGGCTTGGGGGTCGGCAGCCAATGAGGACTGGCAGTGGTGGCTATTGATTGGCTGCTGGGCCGCAAGCTCCTATTGGCTTGCGGTCCAGCTGGAGAGTTCAAAATAGCTGACCTGCTTTCAGGGGCTATGTACAGTACAGGGGCTTTGCACAGTATATGGGGCTTTGTACAGGGGCTATGTACAATACAGGGGCTATGTACAGTACAGGGGCTATGTATAATACAGGGGTTATGTACAGTACAGGGGCTACGTACAGTGGTTATGTAGAGTACAGGGGCTATGTATAATACAGGGGTTATGTACAGTGCAGGGGCTATGTACAGGGACTATCTGCAGTACAGGGGCTATGTACAGTACAGGGGCTATGTACAGTACAGGGGCTATGTACAGTACAGGGGCTATGTTCAGTACAGGGGCTATGTACAATACAGGGGCTATGTACAATACAGGGCTATGTACAGTACAGGGACTATGTACAATGCAGGGGCTATGTATAATGCAGGGGCTATGTTCAGTACAGGGGCTATGTACAATACAGGGGCTATGTACAGTACAGGGGCTATGTACAGTACAGAGGCTGTGTACAGTACAGGGGCTATGTACAATACAGGGGCTATGTACAATACAGGGGCTATGTACAATACAGGGGTTATATACAGTACAGGGGCTATGTACAGTACAGTGGCTATGTACAATACAGGGGCTATGTACAGTACAGGGGCTATGTACAATACAGGGGTTATGTACAGTGCAGGGGCTATGTACAGGGACTATCTGCAGTACAGGGGCTATGTACAGTACAGGGGCTATGTACAATACAGGGGTTATATACAGTACAGGGGCTATGTACAGTACAGGGGATATGTACAATACAGGGGCTATGTACAGTACAGGGGCTATGTACAGTACAGGGGCTATGTACAGTGCAGGGGCTATGTACAGGGACTATCTGCAGTACAGGGGCTATGTACAGTACAGGGGCTATGTACAGTACAGGGGCTATGTACAATACAGGGGCTATGTACAGTACAGGGGCTATGTACAATACAGGGGTTATGTACAGTGCAGGGGCTATGTACAGGGACTATCTGCAGTACAGGGGCTATGTACAGTACAGGGGCTATGTACAATACAGGGGTTATATACAGTACAGGGGCTATGTACAGTACAGGGGCTATGTACAATACAGGGGCTATGTACAGTACAGGGGCTATGTACAGTACAGGGGCTATGTACAGTGCAGGGGCTATGTACAGGGACTATCTGCAGTACAGGGGCTATGTACAGTACAGGGGCTATGTACAGTACAGGGGCTATGTACAGTACAGGGGCTATGTACAATACAGGGGCTATGTACAGTACAGGGGCTATGTACAGTACAGAGGCTGTGTACAGTACAGGGGCTATGTACAATACAGGGGCTATGTACAATACAGGGGTTATATACAGTACAGGGGCTATGTACAGTACAGGGGCTATGTACAATACAGGGGCTATGTACAGTACAGGGGCTATGTACAATACAGGGGTTATGTACAGTGCAGGGGCTATGTACAGGGACTATCTGCAGTACAGGGGCTATGTACAGTACAGGGGCTATGTACAATACAGGGGTTATATACAGTACAGGGGCTATGTACAGTACAGGGGCTATGTACAATACAGGGGCTATGTACAGTACAGGGGCTATGTACAGTGCAGGGGCTATGTACAGGGACTATCTGCAGTACAGGGGCTATGTACAGTACAGGGGCTATGTACAGTACAGGGGCTATGTACAATACAGGGGCTATGTACAATACAGGGGCTATGTACAGTACAGGGACTATGTACAATGCAGGGGCTATGTATAATGCAGGGGCTATGTTCAGTACAGGGGCTATGTACAATACAGGGGCTATGTACAGTACAGGGGCTATGTACAGTACCGAGGCTATGTACAGTACAGGGGCTATGTACAATACAGGGGCTATGTACAATACAGGGGCTATGTACAATACAGGGGTTATATACAGTACAGGGGCTATGTACAATACAGGGGCTATGTACAGTACAGGGGCTATGTACAGTACAGGGGCTATGTACAATACAGGGGCTATGTACAGTACAGAGGCTGTGTACAGTACAGGGGCTATGTACAGTACAGGGGCTATGTACAGTACAGGGGCTATGTACAATACAGGGGCTATGTACAATACAGGGGTTATATGCAGTACAGGGGCTATGTACAATACAGGGGCTATGTACAGTACAGGGGCTATGTACAATACAGGGGCTTTGTACAGTACAGGGGCTATGTACAGTACAGGGGCTATGTACAATACAGGGGTTATGTACAGTGCAGGGGCTATGTACAGGGACTATCTGCAGTAAAGTGGCTATGTACAGTACAGGGGCTATGTACAGTACAGGGGCTATGTACAGTACAGGGGCTATGTATAATGCAGGGGCTATGTATAATGCAGGGGCTATGTACAGTACAGGGGCTATGTACAATACAGGGGCTATGTACAGTACAGGGGCTATGTACAATACAGGGGCTATGTACAATACAGGGGCTATGTATAATGCAGGGGCTATGTATAATGCAGGGGCTATGTACAGTACAGGGGCTATGTACAATACAGGGGCTATGTATAATGCAGGGGCTATGTACAGTACAGGGGCTATGTACAATACAGGGGCTATGTACAGTACAGGGGCTATGTACAATACAGGGACTATGTACAATACAGGGACTATGTAGAGTACAGAGGCTGTGTACAGTACAGGGGCTATGTACAATACAGGGGCTATGTACAATACAGGGGCTATGTACAATACAGGGGTTATATACAGTACAGGGGCTATGTACAGTACAGTGGCTATGTACAATACAGGGGCTATGTACAATACAGAGGCTGTGTACAGTACAGGGGCTATGTACAGTACAGGGGCTATCTCCTATATATTTGGCTACATCTGTCACTCAAAGTGGGTGTCTGTGTCTATAACGCTCTGTTCCTGGACTTTCCTCTTAATGTGTGATTGCCTTCATCTGTGCTGAACACCTTTCTGAGAAATTAACCTGTTTAAAACAGGTGATAGCAATCATACATTAAGGGGAAGTCTAGAAACAGAGCATTGTGTCCCTCCTGGAGAGGGTCATGTTGGGAGGTATGTGACAGAGAACCAGCCCAGTGAGCCCACAGACAGTGCCAGACACCCTCTGCCTTCCCATGTTGCCCAGCACTGCTACTCCACAGCCACCAGGTGAGCGCCCCCCTCCCGCGATTTGCGGCAAAACCTCCCCCCCCGCACGTCCCCCCTCCCGCGATTCGCGGCAAAAACACCCGCTCCCCCGCGACCCCCCTACCGCGATTCGCAGCAAAAACACCCCCGCGACCCCCCCTCCCGCGATTTGCAGCAAAACCTCCCCCCCCTCCCACGATTCGCGGCAAAAACACCCGCTCCCCCGCGACCCCCCCTACCGCGATTCGCAGCAAAAACACCCCCGCGACCCCCCCTCCCGCGATTCGCTGCAAAAAGAACCCCCCATGACCCCTCCCGCAATTCGCGGCATAACCACCACCCGCGACCCCCCCTCCCGCGAATCGCGGCAAACCCTCCCCCGCGACCCCCCCCGATTTGCCGAAAAAACACCCGTGACCTCCCTCCCGTGATTCGCGGCAAAAAGAACCCCCCCGCGACCCCCCCTTGCACGATTGGCGGCAACCACCCCCCACAACCCCCCCTCCCGCAATTCGCGGCACCCCCCTGCGATTCGCGACAGCCCCAGGATTAAATGGCACATGCAAAACACTGACATGGCTATGGTCGACAATGAAAAAGGTTGACAAGATTTATTTTTCACTTTTTCAATGTTTTCATATTCATTCTCATGTGTCGACATGGACACCAATGAAGTGCCACACTTATGTCAACATTTACATGTGTTGACCTTTCTGTGTTGATTTTTTCTTGTGGCGATTCGCGTCACACCACCCCGCAACCCCCCCTCCCGCGATTTGCGGCACCCCCCGTGACCCCCCCTCCCGCAATTCGCGGCAACCCCCCACCGGAACCCCTGTGAACCCCGCCCTCCCGCGATTCGCGGCACCCACCCCCGCGACCCCCCCTCCCGCAATTCACGGCACCCCCCCGGGATTCGCGGCAGCTCCAGAATTAAATTGCACATGGAAAACACTGACATGGCTATGGTCGACAATGAAAAAGGTTGACATGAGTTTTTGAAGGTTTTTTTTTCATTTTTTGAATATTTTAATATTCATTCTCATGTGTCGACATGGACACCAATGAAGTGCCACACTTATGTCAACATTTACATGTGTTGACCTTTCTGTGTTGATTTTTTCTTGTGGCGATTCGCGTCACACCCCCCCCCACCGCAACCCCCACTCCCGCAATTCACGGCACACACACACACTCCCGCGATTCTCGGCACTTCACCCCGTGACCCCCCCTCCCATGATTCGCCGCAACCCCCGCCCCCGCAACCCCCCTCCCGCGATTTGCGGCAACCCACCCCGTGACCCCCCTCCCGCGATTCTCTGCAATCCCTCCCCTCCCGCGATTCGCAGCATCCACCCCCCCACAACCCCCCCTCCTGCAATTCGTGGCACCCCCCGCGACCCCCCCTCCTGCAATTCGCGGCACCCCCCGCGACCCCCCCCTCCCGCGATTCGCGGACACCTAAGTTGCAATACAGGGCATCTTTCATACAATTCTAACCATATTTCTCATATACAAACATTCACAAATTAAGGGGGCACAGCCCCTTACGACGGTGTGAAGAGCGCCCGTAGGGCGCGATGAATCACCTAGTGTACAATACAGGGGCTATGTACAATACAGGGGTTATATACAGTACAGGGGCTATGTACAGTACAGGGGCTATGTACAGTACAGGGGCTTTGTACAGTACAGGGGCTATGTACAGTACAGGGGCTATGTACAATACAGGGGATATGTATAATACAGGGGCTATGTACAGTACAGGGGATATGTATAATACAGGGGCTATGTACAGTACAGGGGCTATGTATAATACAGGGGCTATGTACAGTACAGGGGCTATGTATAATACAGGGGCTATGTACAGTACAGGGGCTATGTACAGGGGCTATGTACAATACAGGGGCTATGTACATTACAGGGGCTATGTACATTACAGGGGCTATGTACAATAAAGGGGCTATGTAAAAATACTGGGGCTATGTACAGTACAGGGGCTACGTACAGGGGTTACGTACAGTACAGGGGCAATGTATAATACAGGGGTTATGTACAGTGCAGGGGCTACGTACAGGGACTATCTGCAGTACAGGGGCTATGTACAGTACAGGGGCTATGTATAATACAGGGGCTATGTATAATACAGGGGTTATGTACAGTGCAGGGGCTATGTACAGGGACTATCTGCAGTACAGGGGCTATGTATAATACAAGGGCTATGTACAGTACAGGGGCTATGTACAGTACAGGGGCTATGTACAGTACAGGGGCTATGTACAGTACAGGGGCTATGTACAATACAGGGGCTATGTACAATACAGGGGCTATGTACAGTACAGGGGCTATCTACAATACAGGGGCTATGTACAGTACAGGGGCTATGTACAATACAGGGGCTATGTACAATACAGGGGCTATGTACAATACAGGGGCTATGTACAGTACAGGGGCTATGTACAGTACAGGGGCTATGTACAATGCAGGGGCTATGTACAATACAGGGGATATGTACAGGGGCTATGGGGTTGATCCTATTAACCCCGAAGGGGGCAGATGATTCGCCGAGTGCGAATCATCACGACACCCGGCACACTTTACGGCTGCCCGAATTCGCTGAAAAGTGCTCGCACCTCCACAGGGGTGCGAGCAAATTTCAGTGAATTTGGCCCTGCGAAGGGTATGAGTTAGGGTTAATTCGGGTGCTGTTTTCAGTGTGAAAACGGCACCAGAATGGCAACTCGCACCCTTCGGGGTTAAGAGGATCCACCACTATGTAATGACTATTACATGGTTGTCTAACTGACCCTCTCCAGGAGGGACACAATGCTCTCTTTTTGGACTTCCCTCCTAATTTATGATTTGATAATGGTCACCTGTGTTGAAACACCTTTCTTATCAATTAACCTTTTTAAAACAGGTGATGGCAATCATACATTACCAGGGAAGTCCAGAAAGACATGGACAGGGTCATGTTGGGAGGTATGCCAGTCTCACTTGCCTACCTGACCCTCTCCATGAGGGAGAAAATGCTCTGTTCCTGCACTTCCCTGGTAATGTCTGATTGCCAGCACCTGTGTGACACCTTTCTTATCAATTACCCGGATCCCCACAGGGGCTGGCAATCCTACATTATCCATACCTCCCAGCATGCCCATCTCCAGGAGGACACAATGCTCTGCTCCTGGGCTTCCCTGGTAATGTATGATTGCCAGCACCTGTGGGGAGCTAGGTAACTGATAAGAAAGGTGTCACCACAGGTGCTGGCAATCATACATTACCAGGGAAGCCCAGGAACAGAGCATTGTGTCCTCCTGGAGAGGGGCATGCTGGGAGGTATGGATAATGTATGATTGCCAGCACCTGTGGGGAGCAGGGTAACTGATAAGAAAGGTGTCACCACAGGTGCTGGCAATCATACATTACCAGGGAAGCCCAGGAACAGAGCATTGTGTCCTCCCGGAGAGGGGCATGCTGGGAGGTATGGATAATGTAGGATTGCCAGCACCTGTGGGGAGCCGGGTAATTGATAAGAAAGGTTTTACCACAGGTGCTGGCAATCAGACATTACCAGGGAAGTGCAGGAACAGAGCATTGTGTCCTCCTGGAGAGGGGCATGCTGGGAGGTATGGATAATGTATGATTGCCAGCACCTGTGGGGAGCTGGGTAATTGATAAGAAAGGTTTTACCACAGGTGATGGCAATCAGACATTACCAGGGAAGTGCAGGAACAGAGCATTGTGTCCTCCTGGAGAGGGGCATGCTGGGAGGTATGGATAATGTATGATTGCCATCACCTGTGGGGAGCTGGGTAACTGATAAGAAAGGTGTCACCACAGGTGCTGGGAACCATACATACATTACCAGGGAAGCACAGGAACAGAGCATTGTGTCCTGGAGAGGGGCATGCTGGGAGGTATGGATAATGTATGATTGCCATCACCTGTGGGGAGCTAGGTTACTGATAAGAAAGGTGTCACAACAGGTGCTGGCAATCCTACATTACCAGGGAAGTGCAGGAACAGAGCATTGTGTCCTCCTGGAGAGGGGCATGCTTGGAGGTATGGATAATGTAGGATTGCCAGCACCTGTGGGGAGCTAGGTAACTGATAAGAAAGGTGTCACCACAGGTGCTGGCAATCAGACATTACCAGGGAAGCACAGGAACAGAGCATTGTGTCCTGGAGAGGGGCATGCTGGGAGGTATGGATAATGTATGATTGCCAGCACCCGTGGGGAGCTGGGTAATTGATAAGAAAGGTTTTACCACAGGTGCTGGCAATCAGACATTACCAGGGAAGTGCAGGAACAGAGCATTTTCTCCCTCATGGAGAGGGTCAGGTAGGCAAGTGAGACTTGCATACCTCCCAACATGACCCTGTCCATGTCTTTCTGGACTTCCCTGGTAATGTATGATTGCCATCACCTGTTTTAAAAAGGTTAATTGATAAGAAAGGTGTTTCAACACAGGTGACCATTATCAAATCATAAATTAAGAGGGAAGTCCAAAAAGAGAGCATTGTGTCCCTCCTGGAGAGGGTCATGTTAAGAGGTATGGACTTGGACTGAAGCTGAGCAGCTGATATATTGTACTATGGAAGGAGGGACAGAATAATGTGATTGCATAGAAACAGTTAATGCATGGAGTGGGGATTGTGTGGCCTGTGTAAGATCAGTGTGTAATAGTGTAACAAGTCGTCACAGGCTTGGACCTCACTCTATCCATCATTATCCCCCTCTCCAATCTCCTATCACCCCATTGGATCATGCAATCCTCCACACCAGCGACCCTCTTCATCTGTGTGACTGTGATGATATGCAGGCTATGTGCCATCCACTCCTGGGCAGAGCTAACCTCTGACCCAGGGAATAACCCTGACACTACCACTGCCCAATGCACTGACATTGTCAGCACCACCACTGTACTCACAAGTAGGGATGGCCATCGTTGCCATTGCCATCAATGGTTGCCATTGATGGCAATTCGGCAACTGGCCATCGATAGTGCTTAACTATGCAATGGATGACCATCGATATTTTTACATATCGATGGTCATCCATTGTGTTTGATTGATTGGCCTCTGGGCCAATCAAAACACAGGGGCAGGGCTTCGTGGGTGTCGGGGGGTGGAGCTATGCTCCGTGTCCCGGCACTTTGAAAAAAAAAAAAAACAGCAAAACATCGTTTTGCTATTCCATCGATGGAGGGAAACCATCTGGTACTCCCCCATCGATGGCAAAAGTATTAGACATCGGCCATGAACCATCGATGATTTCGAATCATCGATGGTCGATGGCCATCCCTACTCACAAGTGATCACTTGAGTCACAGCTGCCTTGAATTTATCGCTGGTGCAGCCAAGTACAGTACACGCCTACTCTATACAAACAGTCAATAGGCATGCAGCTTACTCCCTGGCTAGGGTTTGTGGGAGTTGTAGTTTCAGTATTATACCCCTTTTATACACTCGGCAGGTGGTGGTGTTAAATGGGTCTAAAATCAGCAAACTACCGCTGCATTGCGAGCCAACCAGAATCAGGGCCATAGGGCCTTATTCTAGTTCACTAAGGCAAATTCCTTCTTAGCTGGACAAAACCATGCGCACTGCAGGTGGGGCAGATGTAACATGTGCAGAGAGATTTAGCTTTGGGTGGGGGTTTTCTTCAAAGTGAGATCTATATTGCAGTGTAAAAATAAAGCAGTCAGTATTTACCCTGCACAGGAACAAAATAACTCACCCAAAGCTAGATCTCTCTGCACGTTACATCTGCCCCACCTGCAGTGCACATGGTTTTGTCCAGCTAAGAAGGAATTTGCCTCTAAGAGTGAACCAGAATCAGGGCCATAGTCTCTGGAGGACAGTATCACACTACATAAAATATAACTACAAGTTAATGAGGCGTCACTCCACACAGTCCCCGGCTGCTGGGGGGAGGACGTGTCATGGACACAAAACAGCGGAGACTAATAAAGTTGGGCCGCTCGCGGTCAGAGCGGGAAACCCTGCGCGCCCAACACGAGGGTATATAAGGGGGTGCTGACTGCTGAGCGGCGGAGAGCAGAGAGCGCCGGCTGAGGGGAAGCGTGAGGGGCGGAGCGGTACACAGGGCAGCGCTGGGTGCGGGAGCTGAGGGGACGCCGCGTACCTGACTGTGACAGCGGCAGCTCCCGGCTCTTCCCCACGGGCAGCGGCAGTGACTGGGGCCGATGACAGACAGCGTGGGTTCTAGATGAAGTCCGGCCACGGCGGTGTCAGCTGACCTGTTACGCTGAGGACGGAGGCTGTACCTTGTGGAGGAGAGGAGCTGGTGCGTCCTGCCCCTGGGAGCCCCATATATGGTTCAGAGGAGGCGGCTGTTGGGGAGATTGACAGCAGGGTGATATGTACCTTTAGCCACAGTGCTGACAATGTTATATTCCATAGAGACGGGGCTATTATACAGAGTCTCCCAGACAGATAATTACCTCAGTGAGGAAGCTATGAAGGGACATTACACAGTCGGCTTTAGGAACCGGCAGCATTTTACAGTGTGTGATACATGTTACCGATGGAATGTACGCAAACACATCCCCGCACGTGCCCTCGAAGGGGAGAGCAGTCATTCGATGGTCGCCAACCATCGAATGATTTCTGTAGTGCTCGCTAATCTAAGTCACTAATGTAATCACTCGCTAATCTAAGATCCGGTGACATCAGCCGCCCACCCCCCCGGAAGGTAGGTGGCCACCCCCATTCGGAAGTGACGTCCAGCGGTTTCCTGGGCACACCCAGCGTTTTCGTCGGTACGCCCACATGGGAACGCCCCCAGTCCGCCTCCTAAACCCCCCACCCCAGTGTGAGCGCCTCGGAGACTATGCAAGTCTCCGAGGGCGCCCTCAGTGAAGATCTGCACATAAGCAATTATGCGCATGCACAGGCTGGCAGCATCGGTCCCCGTTGCAAATTCGCAGGAGACCGAATCAGCCAGAATCACCCCCATTATTACCAAGAGAACTTCATCCTAAATGGCAAGTGTTACAGTTGTTGGATATTTCTATATATTGCACAATAATAGTTGAAGCTGAGGTACATTATATAGGAATGTGACTTTGTAATTATATTGCACTAATTTGTTGATTTTAAATGTAAATTATACCCTTGTATTTAATGCAAATCTAACTTGTTTGTTTCATAGCCGTTATAAGGTATCAGTGACGTAACTACCGGAGGCAATGGAGACTTTGGCCGATGGGCGTTAGCCACTGGGGGGGGCACACAGTCCCGGGGGCCTGTCTGCTGTGAGACTCAGGTATTAAGGTCTCCGCTCTAAAATGCCCTCCTGCTACTCGCCGTGGATCAGATCTCTATTACGGATCCGATCCGTGCCCATACGCTTCCTATGGCAGCGCTGCAACGCACTGGCAGCCGTTAGTCTACACAGCTGAGCAAAGGCTCAGCTGTCCAATGGTATTTGAAACTGCAGCCTGTGGCACATTGATTGGCTGGTGTGCAGGCTGGGAGTAAGGAGCCTAAAGTGGGATCCCTGTGAGTGTAGCTTGTTCTGCAGAGGGAGGATCATGGAGCTCCCCCTATATGTGGCTGGCTGTGTAAATGCTTTTTTATTGTTATGCATAAAAAAAATGGGTCCTAGGTGCTTGCTTGGGTTGCCTAATGGTAAATCCGCCTCTGGCTAGGTGGTCTGGCAAAATGTGAACTGAACTGTTGGTAGATCTTAAGGTTTGGCCAACCCAAATGTTGTTTTTTTTTAACATTTAGGCGAGTTATATTTAATATAACTAGTTACATACAAAAAATCCTGTTTCCCTAAAAACCTTTCTATGCATCTCCATGCGCACAATTCACAGAGCATACTTATTAATGTACAGTACTATACAATACCTTTCCCCAGCCAGACTGACTGAATGCTGTATCAGCCCTTCCTTTGCATTCACACCAACCTTCTCTGTGAAAAGAGCAGTCTCCCAGGGATGGGAGAAGGAGGTGGGATGGGCTGAATGCTGTGAACACAAATCCAGAATGGGACTCTATATTGTGTTTGAGACGCTGGAGCATCTCTATGTCAATGAATGGCATTACGGCTCCATCTGCATGGGATCCCTCATTACGTAAACTCATGAGAACAGGTTGCTATCACCAGGTGTCATAGGCTAGTGGATAAGTGCACCGCTCTCCATGCTGGAGACTCAGGTTTGATTCTTAGAGGGATTATTTTCTTTTCAGGACTCATTGTTCATTTTTATGCTGAAAATAGTTCTTAAAGACATTGCCTGTATGTTTGGGGTCATTGTCCTGCTACAGAATACATTTGTAACAAATCAGACACCACCTTGATATAATCGCTGGGGGTGTGCACCGGGCACTTTTCATGTTTTGGGTCTGTATCTCCATCCATGTTTTGGATCTGTATTTTTTTTTTAAACCTAGCAAATGCTAAAATCGCAGAATTCAGGATTTTTTTTGCTGCTACGCCAGTGGTTCTCAAACTTTTTTGAATCACGGCACCCTAGAGCAGTAGTCTCCAACCTTTTTTGGGGCGGGAGCTACTCGAGACAAAATATACTGCATGAAGAGCTACTAAAAAAAAGAAGAAAAAAAAAGAAATCTTAACAGCTGAACAGCGGGGCTCAGAGTGTAGAGGGGTAGGAGTCAGGAGCAGTACTTTACAGGCCCAGCAGCCATCCAGCAGACCATGGTGTATAGCCGCGTGCAGCTGCTTGTAGCTGAGGGTGGGGAGAGCAAACACACAAACAGTGACGGGCAGGCATGCGCAGGAGGTCCCAACAGCGCCGGGGGAGATAGTTGAGCAGAGGGGTCAGAGTGTAGAGTGGGTAGGATTCAGGAGCACCACTTTACAGCCCCAGCAGCCGTCCAGCAGACCAGAGTATATAATCACGTGCAGCCGCTTGTAGCTGAGGGTGGGGAGAGCAGATAAACAAACAGCGCCGGGCATGCGTACGCAGGAGGACTCAAGTGCTGGGGGAGATGGCTGCGCAGCAATGTCCGGACAGCCACCGGAGGGGTCAGGTGGTCACTGCCACAGCTGCCGTCCAGCAGAGGGATGCAGGAGACCACGTGCAGTGGAGGCCATGGGACGCAGACAGATGGCGCCGGGCGGGTGCGTTTAGCAGGTACCGATGGCGCTGGACTTAGTCAGCTGTGCGGAGATGCCCAGTCAACTGCAGGAGGGTTTGGGTGGGATCTGTGGGTTGTAGTGGCGGTCGGCGGGTATCAAAAGCTGGGGAGCACACGGAGCCCTATGTGGGTGCTGCTGCTTCCTCCAGCGCCGGAATCGGAAGTAAGCAACTGACTTTAAATAACAATTTGTGTTACAGACAGATGCCTCTGGGACAGAATTAGGAGCAGTCCTTTCCCAAGAGATAGATGGAGAGGAGAAGCCCATCCTCTACCTTAGATGTAAATTATTGCCCAGAGAGCGCAAGTACTCAACTGGCGAGCAGGAGTGCTTAGCAATTAGGTAGGCAGTCAAATCCTTAAAGCATAGGTTCCCAAACGCGGTCCTCAAGGCACCCCAATGGTCCAGGTATTAAGTATATCCATGCTTGGCCACAGGTGACTTAATTAGTAACTCAGTCAGTCTGATTTAACCATCTGTGCTGAGCCATGGATATACCTAAAACCTGGACCCTTGAGGACCGCATTTGGGAACCTCTGCCTTAAAGTATTATTTATTGGGGCGATAGTTTTTGTTGATCAGTGACCATGCACCTTTACAATGGATGCATGCAAACAAAGAGGTGAATGCTCATGTGACCCATTGGTTTTTGGCCTTACAGCCATTAAAGATTGAGGTGAGGTATCGTCCGGGGAAACAGCACCTCAGTGTGGATGCCCTTTCCAGGAGGTTTGTAGGTCCTGATCCTCCAAGCAACCCTATGGCGATGCTAGAGGAAGAGGGTGAGGTGGGTGACCTCTGGAAAGGGGTGGAGGGCTGTGTACCCAGGCAGGTGACACAACTAGATCTGGGCGAGGCAAAAAGCTCACCTGAAAATTAAGTAGCTTCACCAGTGTGGTTGGAGCTAAGGGGGGAGGAGTGTGACAGATTCAGCATATTTCCAAATGAGGATAATGTGGAAAATTCAGACCAGGTTTTAGATCAGCAGCAGCATAGGGAAAATTAGTTCCAGTGCAGCTTTCCTAATTGTGATCAGGGTCAGGCTGTTTAGGATCAGCAACGAAATGCGTTTCTCCGCACTGCATATAACGCAAGCGGCTTCCCCTGGACTGGTTGAGCTGGGTGGCTCTAGTGCGGCACACCATTACATTCTATTAACACTGAGCACTATCTTTTCCTCACTAACACTTTCTTCGGCACTCTTTACCTAGAACGGCCACAGCGATTTAGATCGCGGGCATCGCGAGTAAAAAAAAAATTGCGTCGGTCGCATCGCATGCGGCTAAAAACGCATGCGATGCGACCGACGCGATGCCCGCGATGTTACATAGGGAATAATGTTAAATGGATAATTGAACTCAATTTAAATAGGGAACAATGTTAAATGGGCAATTGAACCCAATTTACATAGGGAACAATGTTAAAGGCACCCTGAAGTGTGAAATGGCCCCCCCCCAATTGTTAATGCCACCCCACGATCAACGTGAACCCGAAGCGTGGCGAGCCCGCGAGGGGCAGCGGTACGCGTCCTCCGACCTTTTCATACCCCCACTATCCACGTTGGCGTGGAGTTGAGAATAGAAAGTGTGGCGAGCCCGAAGCGTGGCGAGCGCACGCGGATACCTTCACAGGTATCTGTGTACCTTCGCGGGCTTCACAGGTATCCGCGTACCTTCGCGGGCTTCACAGGTATCCGCGTCCCCTCGCCACGCTTCGGGCTCGGTGGCTCGCTGCGCTCGCCACACTTTCTATTCTCAACTCCACGCCGACGTGGATATTGGGGGTATGAAAGGGTCGGAGGACGCATACCGCCGCCGCTCGCGGGCTCGCCACGCTTCGGGTTCACGTTGATCGTGGGGTGGCGTTAACAATTGGGGGGGGGGGGGCATTTCACACTTCAGGGTGCCTTTAACATTGTTCTCTATGTAAATTGGGTTCAATTGCCCATTTCACATTGTTCCCTATTTAAATTGAGTTCAATTATCCATTTAACATGTAAAATCGCGGCCCTCGCGGTCATTCTAATTTAACATTATTCCCTATGTAAAATCGCGGGCATCGCGGTCAATATACATTTAACATTATTCCCTATGTAAAATTGCGGTCATCGCGCATGCCATTATAAATTAGCCGCGATGCCCGAGATTGTGGCCGTTCTAGGTAAAGAGTACCCTTTCGTCAATATTTTTATTACATTACATTTTTTTCTTCTCTCTCTCTATACATAGCTTCGGCATCCTATAACTAATATTTATGAACACTATAGTATCTCACTGGTGTGCCGCTCTAGGCTTTCCAGCTTATATATATAGCGCTAGGGACCCCAATATACAGAGAAGCCTTGATGGCGGCTTGGGGGCATAGCATACACCTGCGCAGGTATATGCAGTGGCGTAACTATAGAGGGTGCAGGGGATGCAACTGCTATGGGGCCCGGCAGCTTGGGGAGGCCCGAGGTCCTAGCAGGCAGTCCCCTGTACCCTCTATAGTATTTTTCTATTCTCAGATGTTTGCCCCCTTCCCCTTCCCCCTACCCGTTAGCAGCTGGGGCTCCTCACAGCTTGACCTTTCTAGCAGCAGAGGGGACCCGTCGGCAGCCAGTTGGGGACTCGGGAGCAGGGCAGCGTCCCAGCGGTGGTGGCTGCGGCTGCTAGATGGGGATCAGGCGTCCCGGCAGCAGCCAGCTGGAGAGAAGGAGACCCGGCTGCGATGGTGAGTGCGGGAGCAGAAGCTCCGGCAGCAGCGGCCTTAGCGCGGGGAAGCTGACACTTTTAGAAGAGGCAGCGGCAGCACTGAGTGGGGATCTGAAGTCCCGGCGGCAGCGGTCCTTAGCGGTGGGAACATAGGAGGCGGCGGCAGCAGCAGCACTGAGCGGGGGAGGAGAAAAACCAGCGGCAGCGGCCTTGAACTTGGGAGCATGGACCTCTGGAGGTACTTTTGAGGAGATCCAAATTTGTTCACATTTTACTGTATGTGGAGGAAGTGCAGATAGGGTATATTAGAATGTACAATATGCCTTTCACAGACTGGCTCTCCCTCTCACCCCCCCCCCCCCCCCCCCAGCACCCTCCTTTATCTCTCTCTCCCACTGTATATTTTCCCCCCACCCCAGTGCCTCTTCTCTCTTCTTCTCCTCCTCCTCCTCACTCTCTCCTCTTTTTCTCCATCTATGCTCCCACTCCATATCCATCTCTTCTTTTTCTATCTCCCTTGCTCCCCCCCTCTCCCCTGTGCTCCCTCACTTTCCCTCCTCTCTTTTTCTCCATCTTTTCTCCATCATACCCCCTCCATCTCCTTCCTCTTCCCCCCATCCTCCTACACCTCTCACTCTTGCGCTCCCTTACTTTCCTCTCTTTTTCTCGATCCTGTGCTCCCCCTCCATTTACCCCACTCTCTATCCTCTGCTCTGTATTTCTCACTCCTGTGCTCGCCCCACCCCCTTCCACTCTCCATTAAGCTTAAGCTCCCCTTCTCTCCTTTTTTTCTCCATCCTGTGCTGATTGCCGCTCACTCTTTCTTCTGCCTCCTAAGGGGCATTATAGTGACAATTGGGGGGAGGGGGCCCCTTTCCAGATTTTGCTATGGGGCCCTCAGAATTCTAGTTACGCCCCTGGGTATATGTTACCAATATCTCTGAATTCTATTATCATGTAGTGTTCTACACTGGTTACTAATACCATTCAGTGAGCTGGGGGAAACCATGTATTTTTACTAACCTGCAGTATAGCAGCTGGAAGTAATGTACTTTGCTGCAGTGGCTGATCTCGGTCACAGGCTGCATGTACCCAGAACCAGAGCTAGAACTGGCAGGATATATAAACAAGGACTGGACTGGAGACAGGACACAGATTAGGACTGGACATACTGTAGGATACACAACACAAAAAAACAGGTGCAGGACAACACAGCGAGGAAGAATACAGGAATGCAGAAAAAAACAGAGAGACTGGAAACTGTACTGGGTGCAGCGACCATGTGATGAGCTTACTAAAATGAGGTTCTAGGGAATATCCCCAGCAAACAGGAACTGACCAGAATCCCTAATGAAAGGGAGACAGACCAATCACAGGAGAGTCAGGCTGGAGTCAGGTGATGAGGTGTTCCAAACAGGTGTGTTCTGCATGTACTGTAGCAGCCAGCATCGTAATCATTAGGGAACACCTGGAATACAAATAATAAGGAGCTACAGTGGCATCTAGCAATTTGCTACGCAAGAGCCAATCATATAGCTAACTGCAGGAGCTGCATGTAACAGTGACCGACCATTGACACAAGACACCTATCACCCACCAAACATATAAGGAAGGAAGGATGCAAAGAAAAGTTAAATTAGAGATATATAGTGGCAAGGAATCACATACACTGGATCAGATGAAGTCTTGGCATTTATTGTTGTAGCAAGTGAACAACATACCAGGTAATTCGGCAGAGCAAGAATGGTTACAGCATTGTAGGTGTCACAGCATATACAAACTCTTCCGGTGGTCCCTACCGCAGCCCACATGAAGCCTATCACCTGGGGGATATTCCACCATCAGGAGCAATGGCCCTCTGCCCTGGAAACCCTTATATCAGAAGAGCACAGGTGCTGCTAAACAGCCTGACCCAGTTCTGGGTTTTTAGGTGCATTTACCTTCATTGACTGTATAGATCTGCTGGAACACCTAACCAGCAGTAGCATCATCACCCTACCGGGGGAGCGGTTATGGTAGAAGGTTGAGAGGAGACCATTGTGATTCTAGTTGGTTTTAGATTGTTTTGGCCGGTGACAGAGTTTTAGGGTACGGGCTGACATTAATTGTTCTTTCTGTGTCCTCATACTTTACTTTTATTTCTACAGCTATGTAAGTACTATATATAGTTAATTTAAATATAACATTATTTCTGCGAAATCTACAGTATGTCTCTGTGTCCTTTTTTCATGAAGGTATGGTTGAGTATCATGATGAGTACCCGGGGAAATCCTCAGCCGTTAGGAGGTTTATGTTTAATATATCAAAGAGTAACCTGACATTTCCTAGCTTGATCTCAGTAAGAAACAGAAAGGAAACAAGCAGCCTTCTTATTATACATGCGGCAAGCTACAAGAAACGAAACCCAGCCAGCGGCATTCTAAGTAAGTTCTTCTATGTAAGATGAAATCCATGATTCTGTGGCTATAGAAAATCTCCCGTATACAGTAGTTCAGATTGTACAGTAGTTTGTTGGAATGATAACAAATGCGTGACAGTGCCCTCAAATATCTACAGAGTTCTGCAAGGGTGAGAAGTGCTGCAGGGTACTTTGGGGGTAATTCAGCATGGCTCGCTAATCAGAGAATTCGCAGTTGTCTGCAAATATGGAAGCCACCGCCCACACAGAAAGAGAAAACACCCCATGCAGATCTGTGAGTGTATTGGAAAACTATTGCAGTTCTCAGATCCATATGCGGGTATGGATCATTGGATAGACAGCAACTAGGTCGACAAGCTTTAAGGTTGACATGCAAGAATGTCGACCTGACTGAAGGTCGACATGGGTTAGGTCGGCAGGGTCATTAGGTCGACATGGGAAAGGTCGACAGTCAAAAGGTCGATATGGGGTTTTTCAGTTTGTTTTGTCCTGAATGTTGACATGGACACTGAAATGTAGCACGGCGTCCCATGCTTGGCTCGCTATGCTTCGGGCACACTATTATATTCTCCCACCACACCCTAGTTGATGGTAGGGCATGAAATACCGCCTGTCGGCATAGTTGGTTCAAAAAAAAATACTGCGTCGACCTTTTGACTGTCGACATTCCCCACGTCGACCTAATGATTGTCGACCTAATGACCCTGTCGACCTAACTTATGTCGACCTTCAGTCATGTCAACCTTCCTGCATGTCGACCTTCAGTCATGTCGACTTAGTGGTGTCGATCTAATGCTTGTAGACCTAGAGACCGTATCCCCCATATGCATATCCAGGAACATCGAAAGGACTTTGTGCAAATGTGAGTAACCCCGAGGCTGCCTCTAATCTGTGACTGATTGAGGCCAGCGTCAGAGACCCCCCCCCCCTAAAACACCTGGGTACACTTGCATTTTTTCTGCCACTCCTGGAAAACGTCTGGTTACCACCCACAAATATCGGCTTCCTGACTGTGAAGCTACAGCCGCATTGCATACGCATTTTCTGTCGCTATTACAACTTGTGCAATCAGGCTGCGTACAGTACACACGCAATCCTTGGGTAATCACTTGATTTGCAAATTCTCTAAATAACGATCCATGTTGAAGGTGCTTGATCCACCATCGTTCTCTGGTCTCTCGGGTAAGACCAACATAAACTCGCTCTCAGGGGCAGATGTACTAAACCTTCTAAAGTGATAAAGTGGGGAGAGATAAACTACCAATCAAGCAGATCCCAACTGTCATTTTTCAAACTCAGACTTTAGCATGGCAATTAGGATTAGCTGGTACTGTATCACTCACCCTTATTCTGGTTCGTTCTGACCCCTTAGTTCACCCTTGCGTCTGCATATGAGCAGAAATAAGTCTGCGCACGCACAGATGCATTTCTGCTCATGAGCAGACTCAGGGTGCGTGCGGCCAACGGGAACAATTTGCGGGGTGCACACCCAAGATAGCGGACAGGCGCGCCCATGGGAATCAGGTGGAAATGGGTAACAACTGCGCTGAGTTTGCAGTATCGATGGTTGCTGCAGATTTTACCCTGGGTATACTACAGGATACCCTATACAGAAGTATACATACAATAGATGTGGTGTGGGTATATTCTGCGCTAACCTTCACTGCTTAATACAAGTGTATTAAGCAGTGAAGGTTAGCGCAGAATATACCCACACCACATCTATTGTATGTATGCGCACATGGGAATGCCCAGCCTATCATGGGCGTTCCCTTGAAAATGCTTGGTCTTCCCATGGTAATCGCCCGGTGACGGGAGTGGGCAGCTGACATCACCGGATCCCAGCTGCCTGCCCACTTCCTCCCGAAGGTCCACGCATATCTAAGTGACCTGAGAGTCACTTTAGATATGCGTGCACTCGGCGACCATCGAAAGATGTGGGAGCTTCCCCCTGGCCGGTGAATGGATGTTTATGTTAAATAACCATTTGCATGCCAGGCGAACAAGCGCAGCGTGTGAGGGGGAGGCAGGCAATTCGGCGGGCGGCATCTGGTGGACTCACAAGGCTGTAAATACGCAGCCTTGCGAGTCAACCAGAATAAGGTACTATATCCAACCAGTGAGCATACTGTAACAAAAACCATATAGGAACCATGGCCACCATCAGGAGGCACAGCCTGGACCATGGGAGGCCCGGCAGCATGGACCATGTGGAATTCGGCTGCGGACATGAGACAATCACTGCTTATGGACAGGCAGTCAATCATGAGCGGATGCTGCAGTGGTGGCATGTCAAATTTGAGTTGCCTCATCCATGGAGCACAGGCATGGGGGGAAGCCAAAGGCAAGGCCCAACCTCCTGCCTGCCCAGGGCTTGGTTCTCTGCATGGAGATAGTGGACTGAGTGGTGGAGGCAGCTTCTTGGATGGACTATTCTCCGTGGCACCCTGCCAGGATAGGGGCAGGCCGGTGGGAAGGAAGAGAAGGGATTGTGCTCAGAGCATTATTTTGTTACTGGGTTTCCTAATCCAAATAAAGGACCCATGTTACTTGCTGCCAAAAATTGGGTTGGCTTATTGCTCTCGGCATTGGATTCGGTATCACTTCATTGATGATATATAGAGTTAACTATACTTACAAAAGTAAACATTCAGTTTAGAATGACCATGCAGTGGGCTAAAGGTGGTCAATCTTGTATTGAAAAACATTACTATTGATGCACCTGTAGGCTCCTGTAACTGAAGATTGGAGAGACTTCAAACATTCTCCTGACACCAGGGCTGTGTGTCAGTACTTGTACTGTTCTTATTTAGCAAAACTCTGGAATGGGACCAAGCCTGACTGATAAAGTCTCTTCTCAATCTGGTGACCAGTTCTAATCGCAGAAGATCAATGACTTTTTCAATAGGAGGACTTTTTGCTCACTCCGATTTTGGGCAGGATATAATGAAGTCTGAGTTCAGTGGCTATGCGGGACCATGCCTTATAAGTGATTGCTCCTTTATAAAAACGTCCAAGTTCGACTGCTTGTGGTCCACACAATTGCCGAACTTGGACTTCATTACATATAGCCTGTTATTTTCATTAGTGATAATCAGCAGAACACAGCAGAGAACGTACACTGCTGCCAGGAGTGGTGGGATAAGGATGATGTCAGCAAGTCCCATCCCCATGCAATTCACGGGTCCTTGGATTGGGGGAGGTTATAAAATTATGTAAAATTACGCTGTACGCGTCATTTTAGCCCAGCTGCTTTGCCACGAACCCACAAAATCCAGGACATGGTGCAGCGGGTAAGGGAGTGTGGGGGGAAAGCAGGAGAATTGCCTACCTTCCCAGGGGGCCGGGAGGGGGACCTGATTCTTGGTAGCTTCACGGCCATTCCTGGAGGGTAGGCAAGTATGCAATAAAGGCAGGCGTATACAGATGGCTGTTCTGGGACAGCTGCGGTTCTGTCCTCTCCACCGGCCCGTTGTCACCACACCCATTCAGAGAAGGGGATTAATACACAGATGCGGAAGGTGAAAGTGAAAGTGCTTCAATGTACATTGTGTTCCTTGTGCAATGTCCCCTCCCTTATAGCCTGTAGCAAATTAAAGATCTTCATTATCAGACGTCCCGATCTGCTGTCAGCACCCTTCTGTGGACTCTCAGGTAAGGCTACATAACTCAGTATATATAATATGTGGTATGTGTAAGAAAAAATGACTAGAATTATTGGAGTATCACATTATTCCCCCCCTAATATCCAATCCTGTAGGGAACATAATTATCTGACATTCATGCCCACTCACTGCACCTTTCAGTGGTCTCTCAGATAAAACTGACATTAACGCTTTGGGGTAAAGTTGGTTGCCCATAGAAGGTATAGATTTGGTCTATCACACAG
The DNA here is from genome assembly GCF_055691185.1 of Crinia signifera. NCBI lineage: Eukaryota > Metazoa > Chordata > Amphibia > Anura > Myobatrachidae > Crinia > Crinia signifera. The sequence continues at coordinate 12,618,935 of NC_139222.1, read as the reverse complement.
GTTCTCAAAGTCGGTCCTCAGGACCCCATATAGTGCACGTCTCCCCACAGAATTGCAAGTTTAATAATTAGCTCCACCTGTGGCTCTTTTAAAATGTGTCAGTGAGTAATGAGTGCACCTGCTGGGTGACACAGAAAACGTGAACTATATGGGGTCCTGAGAACCGAGTTTGAGAACCACTGGTCTATCATTCTATATTTTAGCCTATAAAATGATAGGCAGAATCTTATTGGTTGCTATGGACCTTAGGAAATTTACCCCTTTGGGATGGAATTCAATAGGCTCCGAGAACAGTTTCACAAAACAGTCTACTGCAGATTTATGACAAGCATCTGCCTAATATGGTTACAATAAACATTCATTATCAATACTTATACCAGTGGCTCCCAAACTGTGTGGTGCCCCAGGACACTTGCAGGGGTGCCTTGGGTGGTGGATCAGGATCGATTCATATTATTTATGGTCAATGTAACAGGCAAAACCAGCGCTGGTGGCTGCCAATCATAATATACGGAAACAAAGAGAAGCAAATCCTGTCCCTCACCACATAACTGTGATATAGAAACACCATGTACTTCACCTAATTTATTTTCCTTAATTTCCCAAAACATTTGGCCCTGTGAGTGCCTTGAAAACATTTGGCCGTGATTCATAAATGTTTTGGAATTGCTGAGTTACTGTATACAATGGGGGTAGATTAATTCCGCATCTGAAAATCTTCCCCTTTCTTGTTTTCGCCACAGCGCCATGTCAGGGCGTTGTCTCGTGCTGTACTGTAGAAGCATACCGTGGGGGACATTCAGCATGGATCGCAAAAGCAAATGTCTTTTTATTGGACAAAATCATGCTGCCCTGCAGGTGGGGCAGATGTAACATGTGCAGAGAGAGTTATGGGCCCCATACATCAGCAATTAGTTGTGACAATCCTCCGTTCTGGAGATGATTGTCACAATTAATCTTTAATGTGTGAGCTCCCCCTTTTGGTGATCCCAATCAAAAATTAATAGGGATCGCCAATCGATCGCTGAATCAGATTTTTAAACCTGTTTAAAAATCTGGTTTTATTGGAGTTTCATTTTTGTATGTGTGGGCACAGGAAAAATCTGCCGATCACTGAAACAAATCTGTAGTGTGTGGGCGAGTCAAATAGATTGAAGAAACCATTTATCTGGGGGGAAAAAAATCACTGGATCTGAGAAGCAAATAATTGTGATGGCTGATGTATGGGGGCCATAAGTCACCCAAATCTAATGGGACCATACATCTACAGATCGATTGTCAGATTGGGCTGGTTGGGGCAAAAACCTGGTAATATCTGAATGTCAGTTTTTGGCAGTTTTCCAGCATTTCAAAGCAAATGGTCAACTGTCATCTGCTCTGATCCATTACCAGGATTTTTTCCCAACCAACAAGATCTGACAATCGATCTGTAATTCTCTCTCTGCACCTGTTATATCTGCCCCACCTGCAGCGCAGCATGGTTTTGTCCATTAGAGATTTTGCTTTTGCAAGACAACCTGAATTAGGCCCCATGTTTCATCATTAGATAATTGTGGACCAAATCTTTAACATAAAGCTATGTGGCATGCAGCACTGGAGAATTAATTAAGAGTGAATACACTGCACCACAGCAGGTTTATAAACTGTACCTAAACCACAACAGCGGTGGTCTCATTACAATGACTCCATTCTGCATTATATGACCACATGTACTGTATATTCAGCTACAAGGGATATTAACGGCATGCCCGAATAGTGTAAGAACTGACTTAGAACAATAAATTATCACACAGCAGCACTGGAAATAGGGTGTGATTGCTATGTCGGTGACAAAGTATTTCCCCAAACCATCAGTTAGATTTGTGCCGACAATAAATTCTGAATAATTGCATGGGCGAATGAGGTGCAACATACAGATATCTGTCTAACGAACCATATAGGTAATTATGGAGTAAATCTGTTGCGCACGCAGCAATTATCAACAGCACTGACATCAGTAACTCTGTGATTTATGTGCTTGAAACAATATATAGGGGTGCGGACTGGCGGTCCTGTGGCCGTGGCTCTCTGAGGTTTCTCTGGGATAACAATACATTGTAAATAATTCACCTGGCTCATATACAGTGAAATATTACACAACACCAGGTATATGCCTACATATACACTCCCAACTTAACATACCACAATAAGAAAGCATCCATCTGTAATATATTCCCTAAACCTGCTGCCAATTATGGCTAATAAGCAATTATATTTACAGAATCATAAACCCAGAGCAGTGGTTCCCAACCCTGGTCCTCAAGTACCCCCAACAGTGCATGTTTTCCAGGTCACCCGGCAGGTGCACTCATTATTCAGGCACATTTGAAAAGATCCACAGGTGGAGCTAATTATAGCACTTGTGATTCTGTGTGGAGATCTGCAAAACATGCACTGTTGGGGGTACTTGAGGACCAGGGTTGGGAACCACTGCCATAGAGAACAGAGTGACAGTACAATTTGTACTGAGGATACAATAACAGAGATTCGAATATTAAGTAATAACGGTACTTGTGTACTAGCACGGCGCCCATCGCATCACAGACCATATCGCATGCGATGCGATATCGGGCGATGTTCCACAATGTCATACAATTTTAAAATTGTATGACATTGTATATGGCATACAATGCGATGAGATGCTATTATAAATTGTATAAGCACCCTAATGGGTACTTACAATGTTAAATGGACCCCCACGCCACCCCTCACTATAAACCTGAACCCAAAGCGTGGCAAGCGCAGCGTGCCCGCGAGGGGCGGCGGTTCGTGTCCTACGACCTTTTCATACCCCCACTATCCACGTCGGCGTTGATTTCATAAAGTGTGGTGAGCCACCGAACCTTCACAGTTATCCGCGTCCCCTCCCAGGCTTCACAGATATCCGCGTCCCCTCGTGGGGCTCGCTGCACTCGCCACGCTTCGGGCACTTTATAAAATCAACTCCACGCCAACGTGGATAGTGGGGGTATGAAAAGGTCGTAGGACGCGTACCGCTGCGCTCGCCACGCTTCGGGTTCACGTTTATACTTGGGGGGTGGCGTGGGGGTGCATTTAACCATTGTAAGCACTCATTAGGGTGCTTATACAATTTTATTTTGCATATGGGTCAAAATCGCATTGCATCGCATGACATCTGGTGTATGGCATGCGATGCGATTAAAAATCAGGCGACTAATTATCGTGGGTGCCGTGCTAGTACACAAGTACCGTAATAACACTCACATGCTGTTAATCTCCCCAGACGTAACCTTCCAATAATTATGGAAGAACAGAATAAACAAAAGAATCATTTATTTGAGGCATTATCAGCCCAAAATATAGAATTACAAACAAATATGAGACGCCACGATTAAACCGTGTAAACTGTTTTTCAACACTTTTTTGTGACTTATATTTTTTAAATTCTATTAGTAACACTTAAAGGATTACACCCTACTCAATAGGAATTTCATTTAACAAAGCTCTTTTCATTGGAGCTCAGAAATAGAATCCGTAGAGTGCACAGCACAAGTCTCTTTCTATTTTAGTTTTTTTCTGAATACTATATATTTCGAGAGACGGAGCACCACCCCGAATCTGTAAGGGGACAAAAAGCAATATGGAACACCAATACTCTAGGTGCTATAAATAAAACATACATAAGTATCTTTGAAAGAGATTCGTGTGGACCAAATAATTCCCCATCCCCCTTCTTTCAAAATAATATGACAAGCATCTGCCTAATATGGTTACAACAAGCATTCATTATCAATACTTATACCAGTGGCTCCCAAACTGTGTGGTGCCCCAGGACACTTGCAGGGGTGCCTTGGGTGGTGGATCAGGATCAATTCATATTATTTATGGTCAATGTACCAGACAAAACCAGTGTTGGTGGCTGCCAATCATAATATATGGAAACAAAGAGAAGCAAATCCTGTCCCTCACCACATAACTGTGATATAGAAACACCATGTACTTCATTTAATGTTTTATTTCCTGAATTTCCCAATACATTTGGCCCTGGGAGTGCCTTGAAAACATTTGGCCCTGGGAGTGCCTTGAAAACATTTGGCCCTGGGAGTGCCTTGAAAACATTTGGCCGTGATTCATAAATGTTTGTGAATCACTGAGTTACTGTATACAATGGGGGTAGATTAATTCCGCATCTGAAAATCTTCCCCTTTCTTGTCTTCGTCACAGCGCCATGTCAGGGCGTTGTCTCGTGCTGTACTGTAGAACCATACCATGGGGGTGATTCAGCACGGATCGCAAAAGCAAACGCCTTCTTTATTGGACAAAATCATGCTGCCCTGCAGGTGGGGCAGATGTAACATGTGCAGAGTTACATTTGGGTGGGGTGTGTTTAAGCTGAAATCTAAATAGCAGTGTAAGAATAAAGCAGTCATTATTTACCCTGCACATAAACAAAACAACTCACCCAAATCTAACTCTCTCTGCACATGTTACATCTGCCCCACCTGCAGTGCAGCATGGTTTTGTCCATTAGAGAGAGATTTTACTTTTCCAAGCCAACCTGAATTAGGCCTCTTGTTTCATCATGTATGGACTTGGTACGGTGTCCATGTCGACAATGTCAACATTCGGGACAAAAAACCTCATGGAAAACTAATGTCGACCTTTTGACTGTGGACCTTCCCATTGTTGACCTAATGGGTACTTGTGTAATAACTGGGTGCCCGATTTTAAGATCGTGTTGGAAAATCACATCGAGATCGCATGCGATTCGATGCGATTTTGCATAGGATTCAATGTTAACAAGGTCCTGTTCATTTCCCCACAATCCAAGTGGGCATAGAGTTGATTTTATATAGCGTGGCGAGCGCAGCAAGCCACCGAGCCCGAAGCGTGGCGAGCGCAGCAAGCCCCGCAAGGGGACGCAGATTACTTGCAATGTATTCCGCGTCCGCTCGCCACGCTTCAGGCTCGCTGCGCTCGCCACGCTATATAAAATCAACTCTATGCCCACTTGGATAGTGGGGAAATGAACAAGACCTTGTTAACATTGAATCCTATGCAAAATCGCATTGAATTGCATGCGATCTAGTATGCAATTTTGATGCGATTCGATGCGATTTTGCCCGAAATCGCATTAAATCGCATCTGATTGTATGCCTTAAGGTAAGGCATACAATCACAAAATCAGGCGCCCAGATATTATACAAGTACCACCTAATGCTTGTGTCGACCTTCCAACACTGTCAACCTCTGCCACGTCGAAGCATTTCAGGTCCTGTCGACCTTCTATGGTCGACCCAATTCATGTCGATGTAAATAGAGTGGACCAATACCCCTTGTATTAGACGTCAAAGTTGCTTCTTTTTCATTTCAGAGTTAAAGCTTTTACAGTGTTCCCTCATCCCCTGCACCTTTCTCCAGGCCTGCAGGTAAGTCTGACAGTAACTATCAGTGTATACAATGCTACCCCATATACCCCAGGAGAGTATGTCCCAGAAGGGTTGGGAGAAGTCCATGTAATAGCCTGCGAATTTGCAAGTTTAAGGCTATTACATTGGGTCCAATTCAGACCTACTCTCTAGGATGCAAAAGTGTACACAGCCATGCATACAGGGTGGAGATCACTCACCATTGAATGATCCCCCTCCCCTCACGGCGCTGAGTGAGCCAGGACTCACTCAGGAACGCAAAACTGGCACCACAGAATGCAAAACTGGCACCTCAGAACGCACCTCAGAATTCAAAGTAGGAAGATTCTAGGGTGATACAACTGCATACTGTCAGCCTAGACTTAGCCTGGACTTAAGCTGGACAGAAACTGAAGGAAACTACAATGAACATAAGTGCAACTCTTTCAACATACGTCCATAACCAGCATTCCTCCCATGTATGTGATTTAAATTGGACAGCACTACAAGTTGCAGCTGTCTACTCTACATAAACTATACCTCCCAACAGTCCCGATTTTATCGGGACAGTCCCGATTGTCAGGGCCTGTCCCGATGTCCCACCCGCGGGCGGCAGTGTCCCGCGGTGTGGGGGGGGGGCTGTTGGGAGTCCCCCCTGTCAGCTGCTAAGCAGCGGGGAATAAACGCTGTGCGCATGCACATGCAGAGCTTCAAAAGTTGGGAGGTATGCATAACCTCATATGAGCCCTATACGAAGTAGAGATTAGAAAGTGGGAATTACTCATGAAGAACAGTTTAAAAAAAACAGTGAAAAACATTGAACATCAAGCAAGGTAAATACAATACTTATCACAAATTACTACTATCCTTATCCACTCTACGTAACCCTGTATTAAACATACACACAATCACATCATGCTCACCACACAGCTACTACTCATTTCACTACATGGAATACTCACCAAACTTCAACCATCCTATAATCTCCCTGACACTCACCACTCTGTGCACATTGCCTCTTCCATTATTCACTCCCCTCTCCTAAACACTCATGAGCTCTTTACTTACTTCTCTACTTGTACTTTCACATCCACATCCCATCACCAATACAAGAAAACACAAACATCCACCTTTATCTATCTCTCCTTTCTAATCTTATTAGCTGGTGACATTGTTACGGATCTGGGTGTTACCCACCATTGGAGTCCGGAGACAGGGTGTTGGTGTGGTGCTGCAGGAGGCAGGGAGCTGGAGATCAGGCGTAAGTCCGTAGCTGGGACCGCTGTTTAAGATGGCCACAGCGAAACCTACACTGACTATGTTGAGTCCCCCGGGCAGATGGAATACCCCTGCAGAGTGCTAGGCTTCGCCTGTAGCCGCCGCGTTTGAAAGAGCCAGTTACGCCGGCTCTAACCCCGATGCAGCCAGGTGTTATGATGTGACAAAGGGTAAGCGATCGCCAGGGGGGATCACAAGAGGACCGTCTAACTACAGGGCCTACCTGGAAGGGAACCCCTGACTAGCGGCACCAGGCCAAGAACAGGGAGAGGCGACCCATTCGCAAACACAACTGTGGGAACAAGGGAATCTCTGATGTGAGACAGAGAAGGACTACTGATTCCCCAAAACCGAGTGCAGTGGGAAAAGGGGAGAACCCCTGCCTGGCAGAAGCTATGGAAACAGACAAAATAAGACAAAGGAAAAGATATGGTGACAACGTAACAACCAATTAAGATACCCACGGCGGGGTACAGCCACGGCGGGCCTGGATGGTATCAAGGTACCCACGGCGGGGTACAGCCACGGCGGGCCTGGATGGTATCAAGGTACTCACGGCGGGGTACAGCCACGGCGGGCCTGGAAGGTATGGATAAGTGACACCAAGCTCCAAAGGAGCACTTACGTGACCCACAGGAACAAAGGAGGGTGACGTGGACAGACGTAGGAGAAACCTGAGACCAGAAGATACTCCAGCCGACAGAGTGGCAGGGAGGCTGGATATCAGAACTCCAGGGACGGGAGCAAGAGAATCCAGGGACCGGGTGAAGAGGCTAAATGCAGGGCTGCAAGAAGCTGGGCTGCAGAGGATATATCCTGGGATCCAGACAGGAGACCGGAACAAGGGACCAGACAGAAGTTCCATGCACATGCAGCAGGAACTTAAACAGGAAGCTATCACTGGCACAGATCCCCAGGAGAGCATGGTTTATAAAGGCCTCAGGTGATTGAAACACCTGGTGGGTCTCCAGGCAGCTCCTGATTAACGAGCTAATACCTCACAGCCTGTGAATAATGCTCACAGAACCCAGGGCTGTAATGGCAACAGACCTACCACTGGAGGCCACCAGTGAGTCAAAATGCCAAACAGAAACAAAACAGACTGAACCATAAAACCTGGCTCCTGACAGACATATCACCAAACCCAGGCCCCAACCACCTGACCCACCCAGATTTAATGGCTTCTAAGCCTAAAAATTCGGCTTACCTCATAAATATCACATGCCTTCCACCACACACCAAACAACTTAAATGTGCCCTATTTTGCAATAAATTAACATCCATCCATTACCTCTTCATCTCTCACAACTTCAACCTGATGGCCATTACAGAAACCTGGGTCACTCAATCAGACACGGCCTCGCCTGTAGCACTGTCACATGGTGGTTTCCACTTTACTCACACCTCCAGGCCTGGTAACTGTAAATGAGGTGGGGTTGGTATATTACTGTCACATGGTGGTTACCACTTCACTCACTTCCAGGCCTGGTAACTGTAAAGGAGGTGGGGTTGGTATATTACTGTCACATGGTGGTTACCACTTCACTCACACTTCCAGGCCTGGTAACTGTAAAGGAGGTGGGGTTGGTATATTACTGTCACATGGTGGTTTCCACTTCACTCACACTTACAGGCCTGGTAACTGTAAAGGAGGTGTGGTTGGTATATTACGGTCACAAGCCTTCACATACTCAGTTCTACCACCAGTTCCTTCACTCACATTTACATCATTTGAAGTTCACTCTATTAGGGTTTTTTCCCCTTTCTCTCTGCGTGTTGCTGCTATCTATCGCCCACCTGGGCTTCCCAAATCTCAATTTCTGGAAGATTTCTCTGCCTGGCTCCCCCATTTCTTATCCTCTAACATTTCCACCTGTTCCACCGTTTATTTTCCAGCAGCAAAAATTCAAAAGACAAGTCTAAAAACAGGTCTAAAAATGGAAAGAGATTCCTTAGGTGAGTGGTGGTCTGGGTTACCTCCCTATCTGGATGGAAGGACCCCCAGTAGCTGAAGATGACAACCAGCACCAACCACAAACCTCCTGGGTGATCTCTTTACCTCCAACCAACGCGTTTCGGGCTGTGGAATAAGCCCTATTTCAAGGACCTTGAAAAAGGGCTTATTCCATAGCCCGAAACGGGGAGGTAACCCAGACCACCACTCACCTAAGGAATCTCTTTCCATTTTTAGACCTGTTTTTAGACTTGTCTTTTGAATTTTTGCTGCTGGAAAATAAACGGTGGAACAGGTGGAAATGTCAAATTTTTACAAGTATTTGGAGTCAGCAAGTTACCTGTGTCCTGTGAGGAGGCGAGACGTATTTAAAGAAACCTTTCAGTGAACATAGGGCACCTGATCTTGAGGAGTGTGTACTTCAATGGCTACCTGGTGATGGTATCTGACTGGATTTCGCTATCTATGTATGCTGATGTTGAGAAGACTTAAAGAAACTGCTACGCGCACATAGGGCAATTCTCCCAGGTCAGTTCTTAATTCCTATAGGAACGACCAGACAGAAGAATTGCGGAGTTCAGTTTTATTCCACTGGTGACAGATTTTGATCATCTAAAGGAGGGGACTACAGCACCAAATAGATCACCATTTGTGTTCCTCACATATAAGACTAGCTACCACTCCTACTGCAATGCTTTGGACACTGCCAAACAAACAACTACCAATCTTTCATCTCTGCTCATGCCACCAACCCTAATCGACTTTTTAACACATTTAAATCTCTTCTGTACCCTCCCCCTCTTCCCCCACCGGCTACCATCAGTGCGCAAGAACTTGCCTCCTACTTCAAGGACAAGATTGATAACATCCGAGATGAAATGGTATGCTCCACAACCTCTAACCCTCTTTCTTCCCCACCTGAACCCTCTGGCACTTTCTCCTCATTTGAGCCCACAAATGAAAAGGAAGTATCCACACTCTTCTTATCCTCCTACTCTACTACCTCTCCTCTTGATCCTATACCTGCACAAGTCATTAAAAATCTATCTCCTGTGCTTATTCCAACCTTAACTAAAATCTGCAATCTCTCTTTTGCTACTGGTACTTTTCCTTCTCTGCTCAAACATGCAGTGATTACTCCCATTCTGAAAAAAAACACCATGCTGACCCTAACTCTCTCTCTAACTATCGTCCTATCTCTCAGCTCCCATGCCTCTCCAAGCTACTCGTGAGACTTGCCTACTCTCGCCTTACAAACTCTCTGAACTCTCACACCCTTTTAGACCCGCTTCAGTCAGGCTTGCGCTCCCAACACTCCACTGAGACAGCACTGACTAGTGTTGAATGATCTGGTAACTGCTAAGTCTAAAGGCCATTACTCACTACTTATTCTTCTAAATCTTTCTGCTGCGTTTGACACTGTGGATCACACTTTTTTTCCTACAAACACTACACTCCCTAGGTCTTAATGATACAGCCCTTTCCTGGTTCACATCTTACCTATCTGATCGCTCTTTCAATGTTTGCTTCTCTGACTCTACTTCCTCTTCACTACCTCTGTCAGTCGGAGTTCCACAAGGCTCAGTCTTAGGTCCTCTGCTTTTCTCAATCTATACTTCCTCTCTTGGCAAACTAATCAGCTCTTTCGGATTTCAGTATCACTTGTATGTGGATGATACTCAAATCTATCTATCAACCTCAGAGTTGTCACCAGTGGTTTTGGGCCGAGTCTCTGAATGTCTCATCTTGGATGTTTTCTCGCCAATTCAACCTCAATATTTCCAATACGGAATTACTTATATTCCCGCCAACTAAGAACAGTTACCATCCTGACATCTCCATCGCTGTTGACAACTCATCAATCTACCCTACCCCACAAGCTCGTTGCTTAGGGGTCATCCTCGACTCAGAACTGTCCTTTCTTCCACACATTCAATCTGTCTCCAAATCATGTTACATGCATCTAAAAAACATATCCAGAATACGACCGTATCTCACACAAGACACTACTAAATCTCTTATCCATGCACTCATTATATCCCGCATTGATTATTGCAATAGTCTCCTAACTGGTCTTCCCAAGAACAGACTCTCACCACTGCAATCCATTCTAAATGCTGCTGCTAGGCTGATCTTCCTAGCAAGATGCTCATCGTCTGCTGATCCTCTCTGCCAGTCCTTCCATTGGTTGCCTGTATCTTACCGTATTCAATATAACACACTTCAACTCGCATATAAAGCTACTAACCATACTGCACCAGCTTATATCTCTCTAATTATCACAAAATATCTCCCATCTTGACCACTCCGCTCTGCAGAAGATCTGCGTCTCTCTTCTGCACGGATCCACTAGCTCCCATTCACTATTACAGGACTTTCATCGGGCTGCTCCCATCCTATGGAATGCCCTTCCACGCACAATAAGACTCTCCAGGAACCTCCAAACTTTTAAGTGTTCCCTGAAAACTCACCTCTTCAGGCAGCCTATCATATTTATATACCGCACGCATAACCCTCTGAGGCACGTATGTATTATATACAGGTAGCTTCCCTTCTGGACTTGTAACTTGTTGGGACTGCTATGCTATTACTGGTGCCTGTCCTTGTGTTTCCCTCCTATATCCCTATAGATTGTAAGCTTGCAGCAGGGCCCTCTAACCCCCAAGTCTGTCTGTTACCCAGTTTGTTTTATCACTGTCTACTATTGTAAAGAGCAACGGAATCTGCTGCGCTATATAAGACACTGTAACGGAATCTGCTGCGCTATATAAGACACTGTGACGGAATCTGCTGCGCTATATAAGACGCTGTGACGGAATCTGCTGCACTATATAAGACGCTGTAACGGAATCTGCTGCCCTATATAAGACGCTGTAACGGAATCTGCTGCTCTATACAAGACACTGTTACGGAATCTGCTGCGCTATATAAGACACTGTAACGGAATCTGCTGCTCTATATAAGACACTGTAACGGAATCTGCTGCGCTATATAAGACACTGTAACGGAATCTGCTGCGCTATATAAGACACTGTAACGGAATCTGCTGCGCTATATAAGACACTGTAACGGAATCTGCTGCGCTATATAAGACGCTGTAACGGAATCTGCTGCGCTATATAAGACATTGTAACGGAATCTGCTGCGCTATATAAGACGCTGTAACGGAATCTGTTGCGCTATATAAGACGCTGTAACAGAATTTGCTGCGCTATATAAGACGCTGTAACGGAATCTGCTGCGCTATATAAGACACTGTAACGGAATCTGCTGCGCTATATAAGACGCTGAATTGGAATCTGCTGCGCTGTATAAGATGCTGTAACGGAATCTGCTGCGCTATATAAGACACTGTAACGGAATCTGCTGCGCTATATAAGAAGCTGTAAATAAATAAATAATAAAACTGGCACCTCAGAACGCAAAACTGGCTCCTCAGAACGCAAAACTGGCACCTCAGAATGCAAATCTGCTGCGCTATATAAGACACTGTAACGGAATCTGCTGCGCTATATAAGACGCTGTAACGGAATCTGTTGCGCTATATAAGACGCTGTAACAGAATCTGCTGCGCTATATAAGACGCTGTACCGGAATCTGCTGCGCTATATAAGACACTGTAACGGAATCTGCTGCGCTATATAAGACGCTGTAACGGAATCTGCTGCGCTTTATAAGACGCTGTAACGGAATCTGCTGCGCTATATAAGACACTGTAACGGAATCTGCTGCGCTATATAAGACACTGTAACGGAATCTGCTGCGCTATATAAGACGCTGTAACGGAATCTTCTGCGCTATATAAGACACTGTAACGGAATCTGCTGCGCTATATAAGACGCTGAATTGGAATCTGCTGCGCTATATAAGACACTGTAACGGAATCTGCTGCGCTATATAAGAAGCTGTAAATAAATAAATAGCAAAACTGGCACCTCAGAACGCAAAACTGGCACCTCAGAACGCAAAACTGGCACCTCGGAACGCAAAACTGGCACCTCAGAACGCAAAACTGGCTCCTCAGAATACAAGTTTCGGTACTTATGTAGTATCTGGGCGTCTGATTTTAAGATTGGGTTGGAAAATCGCATCGAATCGCATTGCATGCTATATTGCATGCAATTCGATGCGATTTTGCATAGGATTCAATGTTAACAAGGTCCTGTTCATTTCCCCACAATCCAAGTGGGCATAGAGTTGATTTTATATAGCGTGGTGAGCGCAGCAAAGGGGATGCGGATTACTTAAAATGTTTTCCGCATCCCCTCGCGGGGCTCGCTACACTCGCCACACTTCGGGCTCGGTGGCTCGCTGCGCTCGCCACACTATATAAAATCAACTCTATGCCCACTTGGATAGTGGATAGTGGGGAAATGAACAGGACCTTGCTAACATTGAATCCTATGCAAAATCGCATCGACACGCGTCGAATCGCATCTGATTGTATGCCTTAAGGTAATCACAATATCGGACTCCCAGATACTACATAAGTACCCAAGTTTCATTACAAGGTGCAAGTTTAACTGAAGATGGGATGTTGCCCATAGCAACCAATCAGATGCTACTTATTATTTATTTAACACCTTTTAAGGTGTCCATACACGTTACAATTATTGTATACAATATCGCATCTCATCCGATCTGGGTTTTGCGATGACATCAAATGAGATGAGATCTAGTACAAAAAGTATGTGCAGCACATACTTTTTGTACTAGATCTCATCTCATCTGATGTCATCGCAAAACCCAGATCGGATGAGATGCGATATTGTATACAATAATTGTAACGTGTATGGGCACCTTTAGAAGATTATAGATATAATCTGATTGGTTGCTATGGGTAACATCCCATCTTCAATAGAACTCTTAGTAAATGAAGTCCTTTGAGCTGATCCTGGTTCCAAAAATACAGGGAAAAAATGTATGAGGTCCCCCTGTATTATAAGAACCAGCACTGGTCTCTATTACTGCAGTCAGTGATGTGAACTGATGCATCGTACTCAGAGATGGGAACTGATGCATTGTAGTCAGTGATGTGAACTGATGCATCGTACTCAGAGATGGGAACTGATGCATCGTAGTCAGTGATGGGAACTGATGCATCGTACTCAGAGATGGAACTGATGCATTGTAGTCAGTGATGGGAACTGATGCATCGTAGTCAGTGATGGGACTTGTGCATTGTAGTCAGTGATGGGAACTGATGCATCGTAGTCAGTGATGGGAATTGATGCATCGTAGTCAGAGATGGGAACTGATGCATCGTAGTCAGTGATGGGACTAATGCATTGTAGTCAGTGATGGGAACTGATGCATCGTAGTCAGTGATGGGAACTGATGCATCGTAGTCAGTGATGGGACTAATGCATTGTAGTCAGTGATGGGAACTGATGCATCGTAGTCAGTGATGGGACTTGTGCATTGTAGTCAGTGATGGGACTAATGCATTGTAGTCAGTGATGGGAACTGATGCATCGTAGTCAGTGATGGGACTTGTGCATTGTAGTCAGTGATGGGACTAATGCATTGTAGTCAGTGATGGGAACTGATGCATCGTAGTCAGTGATGGGACTAATGCATTGTAGTCAGTGATGGGAACTGATGCATCGTAGTCAGTGATGGGACTTGTGCATTGTAGTCAGTGATGGGACTAATGCATTGTAGTCAGTGATGGGAACTGATGCATCGTAGTCAGTGATGGGACTAATGCATTGTAGTCAGTGATGGGAACTGATGCATCGTAGTCAGTGATGGGAACTGATGCATCGTAGTCAGTGATGGGACTAATGCATTGTAGTCAGTGATGGGACTAATGCATTGTAGTCAGTGATGGGAACTGATGCATCGTAGTCAGTGATGGGAACTGATGCATCGTAGTCAGTGATGGGAACTGATGCATCGTAGTCAGTGATGGGAACTGATGCATCGTAGTCAGTGATGGGACTAATGCATTGTAGTCAGTGATGGGAACTGATGCATCGTAGTCAGTGATGGGAACTGATGCATCGTAGTCAGTGATGGGACTAATGCATTGTAGTCAGTGATGGGAACCGATGCATCGTAGTCAGTGATGGGAACCGATGCATCGTAGTCAGTGATGGGAACTGATGCATCGTAGTCAGTGATGGGACTTGTGCATTGTAGTCAGTGATGGGAACTGATGCATCGTAGTCCGTGATGGGAACTGATGCATCGTAGTCAGAGATGGAACTGATGGATTGTAGTCGGTGATGGGACTTGTGCATTGTAGTCAGTGATGGGAAATGATGCATCGTAGTCCGTGATGGGAATTGATGCATCGTAGTCAGAGATGGAACTGATGCATTGTAGTCGGTGATGGGACTTGTGCATTGTAGTCAGTGATGGGAATTGATGCATCGTAGTCAGAGATGGAACTGATGCATCGTAGTCAGTGATGGGACTAATGCATTGTAGTCAGTGATGGGAACTGATGCATCGTAGTCAGTGATGGGACTAATGCATTGTAGTCAGTGATGGGAACCGATGCATCGTAGTCAGTGATGGGAACCGATGCATCGTAGTCAGTGATGGGAACTGATGCATCGTAGTCAGTGATGGGAAGCGATGCATCGTAGTCAGTGATGGGAACTGATGCATCGTAGTCAGAGATGGAACTGATGCATTGTAGTCGGTGATGGGACTTGTGCATTGTAGTCAGTGATGGGAATTGATGCATCGTAGTCCGTGATGGGAACTGATGCATCGTAGTCAGAGATGGAACTGATGCATTGTAGTCGGTGATGGGACTTGTGCATCGTAGTCCGTGATGGGAACTGATGCATCGTAGTCAGTGATGGGAACTGATGCATCGTAGTCAGAGATGGAACTGATGCATTGTAGTCGGTGATGGGACTTGTGCATTGAAGTCAGTGATGGGAATTGATGCATCGTAGTCAGAGATGGAACTGATGCATCGTAGTCAGTGATGGGACTAATGCATTGTAGTCAGTGATGGGAACTGATGCATCGTAGTCAGTGATGGGAACTGATGCATCGTAGTCAGTGATGGGACTAATGCATTGTAGTCAGTGATGGGAACTGATGCATCGTAGTCAGTGATGGGACTTGTGCATTGTAGTCAGTGATGGGACTAATGCATTGTAGTCAGTGATGGGAACTGATGCATCGTAGTCAGTGATGGGACTAATGCATTGTAGTCAGTGATGGGAACTGATGCATCGTAGTCAGTGATGGGAACTGATGCATCGTAGTCAGTGATGGGACTAATGCATTGTAGTCAGTGATGGGAACTGATGCATCGTAGTCAGTGATGGGAACTGATGCATCGTAGTCAGTGATGGGACTAATGCATTGTAGTCAGTGATGGGAACTGATGCATCGTAGTCAGTGATGGAATTTGTGCATTGTAGTCAGTGATGGGACTAATGCATTGTAGTCAGTGATGGGACTAATGCATTGTAGTCAGTGATGGGAACTGATGCATCGTAGTCAGTGATGGGACTAATGCATTGTAGTCAGTGATGGGAACTGATGCATCGTAGTCAGTGATGGGACTTGTGCATTGTAGTCAGTGATGGGACTAATGCATTGTAGTCAGTGATGGGAACTGATGCATCGTAGTCAGTGATGGGACTAATGCATTGTAGTCAGTGATGGGAACTGATGCATCGTAGTCAGTGATGGGAACTGATGCATCGTAGTCAGTGATGGGACTCATGCATTGTAGTCAGTGATGGGAACTGATGCTTCGTAGTCAGTGATGGGAACTGATGCATCGTAGTCAGTGATGGGAACTGATGCATCGTAGTCAGTGATGGGAACTGATGCATCGTAGTCAGTGATGGGACTAATGCATTGTAGTCAGTGATGGGAACTGATGCATCGTAGTCAGTGATGGGAACTGATGCATCGTAGTCAGTGATGGGACTAATGCATTGTAGTCAGTGATGGGAACCGATGCATCGTAGTCAGTGATGGGAACCGATGCATCGTAGTCAGTGATGGGAACTGATGCATCGTAGTCAGTGATGGGAAGCGATGCATCGTAGTCAGTGATGGGGAACTGATGCATCGTAGTCAGAGATGGAACTGATGCATTGTAGTCGGTGATGGGACTTGTGCATTGTAGTCAGTGATGGGAATTGATGCATCGTAGTCCGTGATGGGAACTGATGCATCGTAGTCAGAGATGGAACTGATGCATTGTAGTCGGTGATGGGACTTGTGCATTGTAGTCAGTGATGGGAATTGATGCATCGTAGTCAGAGATGGAACTGATGCATCGTAGTCAGTGATGGGACTAATGCATCGTAGTCAGTGATGGGAACTGATGCATCGTAGTCAGTGATGGGAACTGATGCATCGTAGTCAGTGATGGGACTAATGCATTGTAGTCAGTGATGGGAACTGATGCATCGTAGTCAGTGATGGGAACTGATGCATCGTAGTCAGTGATGGGAACTGATGCATCGTAGTCAGTGATGGGAACTGATGCATCGTAGTCAGTGATGGGACTAATGCATTGTAGTCAGTGATGGGAACTGATGCATCGTAGTCAGTGATGGGAACTGATGCATCATAGTCAGAGATGGAACTGATGCATTGTAGTCGGTGATGGGACTTGTGCATTGTAGTCAGTGATGGGAATTGATGCATCGTAGTCCGTGATGGGAACTGATGCATCGTAGTCAGAGATGGAACTGATTCATTGTAGTCGGTGATGGGACTTGTGCATTGTAGTCAGTGATGGGAATTGATGCATCGTAGTTAGAGATGGGAACTGATGCATCGTAGTCAGTGATGGGACTAATGCATTGTAGTCAGTGATGGGAACTGATGCATCGTAGTCAGTGATGGGAACTGATGCATCGTAGTCAGTGATGGGAACTGATGCATCATAGTCAGAGATGGAACTGATGCATTGTAGTCGGTGATGGGACTTGTGCATTGTAGTCAGTGATGGGAATTGATGCATCGTAGTCCGTGATGGGAACTGATGCATCGTAGTCAGAGATGGAACTGATTCATTGTAGTCAGTGATGGGACTTGTGCATTGTAGTCAGTGATGGGAATTGATGCATCGTAGTTAGAGATGGGAACTGATGCATCGTAGTCAGTGATGGGAACTGATGCATCGTAGTCAGTGATGGGAACCGATGCATCGTAGTCAGTGATGGGAACTGATGCATCGTAGTCAGTGATGGGACTAATGCATTGTAGTCAGTGATGGGAACTGATGCATCGTAGTCCGTGATGGGAACTGATGCATCGTAGTCAGAGATGGAACTGATGCATTGTAGTCGGTGATGGGACTTGTGCATTGTAGTCAGTGATGGGAATTGATGCATCGTAGTCCGTGATGGGAACTGATGCATCGTAGTCAGAGATGGAACTGATGCATTGTAGTCGGTGATGGGACTTGTGCATTGTAGTCAGTGATGGGAATTGATGCATTGTAGTCAGTGATGGGACTAATGCATTGTAGTCAGTGATGGGACTAATCATGCATTGTAGTCAGTGATGGGAACTGATGCATTGTAGTCAGTAATAGGAACTGCAAGGTTGAAATGTAGCGCATAAAAACTAATAATGAGCCAGGCCCATAGAATCTGGACTTTAAAGGGGATCTATAAACCTGTTTGCTAGGCTGCTTATGTTCTCAGCCTTGCGAAAGTTAGACGCTGCCTGCCGAATGAATCCCCCCTCTAGCATGCGAGGGGATGTGTACACTAACACATCCCCTCGCATGCAGCCGCACGGAGGAGAAATAATGTGGTGGTCGCTCTCCATGGAATAGGAATTTTTTGGGTATAGATTGACCTTTTGTGCTGATCTTCGCCGGTGGAATATATGGGAAAATATGGATCACCTTTCCATACAAGGGTGAAATGGACAAAAAAGAAAAGTATACTAGTATATCCCTTTGGCGCTGACCGTGTTTTTCTTATCTCTCATGTGTTAACCCAGAAAGAAAAGAGAAAAAATACAATAGTGCAATACAGTTTTTTTCAATTTGCATAATAAATCTTGACCATATTTTTGAATATAGGTGACCTGTACCCTTTTGAAATGTCTACTTTGTTGTAGATACTGTACGCTCTTCAGGAAGCGGTAACATCACTCAGGGGCGGAATGGCCATTAGATCTACCGGGAACTTTCCCGGGAGGCCGATGGTAGTGAGGCCGAATTTAAAGCTGCAGGGGCTGCACAGAGCAGAAACATACATCAGCACCTCAGGCTGGCTCAGCCGCTGAGTAGTAGGGGGCCGCGGCGTCACTAGTGGCAGCAGGCTCAGACAGTGAAAAGTCCATCCCCGTGCCGTGTGGCCCTGCCTCCGCTCCGACTGTCACTGATGGATTAGATAGTGGCCCGGCCCCGCCTCCTCCCGAGCGTTGAGTCCTGGCGTCAGCCCGCGCTCCCTCTCACCCGCCCTGTGCTGTCCTCCTATGCTCTCCTCCTGCGCTGTCCTCCTGCGCTGTCCTCCTGCCTGCGAGCAAGCTGGCTCGCGATGTGATGTGCTGTGGGCACACCACGCTCACTCCTGCCCGCCCTGCGCTGTCCTTCAGCGTCCCGCCCGCCGACACACGCAGAACTTGATTTATGGACCTGTCTGTGGAAAAACGTGCAGTGCTGTAGCCTATTCCTGTAAGTGCTGGAAAGGTTAGTGCAGCCATCATCCAGAATTAGAGCAGATTTTCATTTGGTTATTTTTATAAATGAGGCAACAATAAATGTCTACTGTTTTCAACCTAGTACTTTCAGTTTGTGTTGTGCCTTGTTCTGTTTTATTTTACATGGTAAATGCAACCTTTTTTAGTTGTTAATAACACTAGTGTATGGATTGGACATAATGTATAGATTTTGATTTTAGGTTTTAGTACCACTACTGAGAGCACTGCTAGTAGTAAATACACAGAAAGGGGAGTTGGCCACATACTGTGCTGCTCTAATCATGGCATGTTATCTGGGGACTATGTTTAAACCGGACCGGACTAGACTCCGGACCGCCGGACAGGACATCAAAATCTGCAGTCCGGAGCTTATAGGGTCCGGTCCGGGGGGTGTCCTGTTCGGGGGGTGTCTTGTCCGGGAGGGTCCCTGTGATAGCTATCATCAGGGACATGGGGAAGGGGAGATTACAGCCTCTCCCTGTGTTCCGGACCGTCCGGTTTTTGCTACATGCCCGGACCATACAGGGAGACTTTATTCTACCCCCCCCTCCTCTACCTGGTGACAGGTGTCACAGGCAGAACCCCCAGACAGGACACCCCCCCGGACCGGACGCTACAAGCTCCAAAATGCAGAGTTTGATGTCTGGTCCGGCGGTCCGGGGGTTTTGTCCTGGTCCGGTTTTTACCCATACCCTGTTATCTGACACTGTGGGGGCATATGTGTATCTTGCACCAGGGGCGTAACTACCATACAGGGGCGGATTGGCCCACCGGGAAACCGGGCTATTTCCCGGTGGGCTGGCCCAATTCAGCCATGTAACGGCCGCTCCCCCCCCCTGGCTGGGCCGCAGACCACCCGACCGCCATCTCCGCGGTTAGCGGCCGCGGCCACAGCACTTTTGCCCACAATAATGATGGCCGCAAGTGCGGCGGTAGAAATTCACGGCGAGCGCTGACACGGCGCATGCGCCGGAATGCGCCATGACGTCATGGCGCCGGCGCGTCCTCATCTTGCGTGCCGCTTCGGCACTTAAACTGTTCAGAGGACGGGCCGGGCAGTCCAGCGACGTAGTAAACAGGAGGGGGAGGACACTGGCTCGAGTCAGAACCTGCGGAGAGAGATTGAGTGAGTGGGCATACTAATACTGCGCTCACATATTTGCCAATGACTGTACCTGAAGTGTTTTTCAGGCGCTGCTAAGCCCTTTTGGTTCAGATGCAAAATTGTTGGGTGGGCTTGAGCCTCAACAATTTTGCATCTGAACCAAAAGGCCTTTAGCGATGCTTCAGCCTGTGTGCTTTGATTGTTTGGAATGAGAAGAGCCAGAATAAAGTTGAAAGATACAGTTTACAGTGATGGTTAATATTTTATTAGTTCATAATTTGGAGGTGTGGGTCATGTGGAACATGGGGACTAGTATCCTCATCTAGGATAAGTACCATTAGTCCCCATGTTCCACATGACCCACACCTCCAAATTATGAACTAATAAAATATTAACCATCACTGTAAACTGTATCTTTCAACTTTATTCTGCTAAACACGCAACACCCATTCCATCTTTATTAACCTATTCTTCTCATTCCAAACAATGAAAGCATAGCATACAGGTAGCGGCGGCGCTCAACTGACTGACTGGTGCAGGCAGGCTGGTGTCCAGGGCCCCCAGGGGTATCCAGAGGTTTCCAGGGGCCCCCAGGGGTGTCCAGTCCCCCCCCTATAAAGGTTAATCTCACCCGGTCTCCGTGGCTCTAGGTCATTTCAAATGCGGCACAGCTCCTGAGCCAATCAGCACTCGCGTACCGGCAGCCACGGTGATTGGCTGATGGGCCGCAAGTTCTGATTGGCTCAAGAGTCAGCGTGTCATGTTTGAAATGGCCGGGAGTCGCAAGGTGATTGAGGGACGAAGCCTGTGGTGCTGTGGCTGCGCTCCGCTCTCAGCAAGGTACGGTAGCAGCGGCGGATGCGCCGGATAGGTGCGGGAATTGAAAGTGACATAGAGAAGGGGGGCAGCAGCCAGTGGGGCAGACAATTATGTGTTTGTCGGTATGCCATTCTGGAGAGACACAGACATGAGTGAAGGGGCAGAGGTCCAGGGACGTTGGAGGAAGTTACATGAGCTAAGAGGTGGCCACATCCTGATTACCCATGGGGCCTGTCTTGCACTGTCACTATTCTGTTTAGTGATTTTGCTAGTGTTTGGGGGCTGCAGTCAGGAGAATTGGAATGAGGCAGGTGCTGTGTTCACATGCAGCCGGGATAGTACAGAAGTAAAAGGCTTCATTCTGTCCCTTTTCCTCCTTGCAATAGTATTGCAAGGAGGAAAGGGGACAGAATGAAGCCTTTTACTTTATGACCTGCCTTTATGGTACAGGGGCCATGCCACACATTGCTGCAATTCACAACCCCTGCCTCTGATTTCTGTCTTTAATGGATGTATGTGGCATAATGTGCAATGTACATTGTGGTATGGGCATTATGGTATGTTGTATATTGTCTAATGGGCAGTACAGTGTGTGGCATAATGTTTAATGGACATTACAGTGTGTGGCATAATGTGCAATGGACATTATGGCGACATTATGGCATCTAATGGGTATTAAGGTATGTGGCATAATGTTCATGTTCATATGTGCGGGGGGGGGGGGGTGTCATGTTACTGTGTGCTGCTATTTGCTGGCATCCCATCACGTGATTTCAAACAGCCAAGGACCTGCTCTAAAGACAGCTGGGCAGCCCACCGCTTCTGCCCGGCTGTCACACTGTTTCACTGCAGCCACTACGGACCCGCTCTTTAGACAGCTGGTCAGCACACCCCACTCTGCCCGGCTGTCAGACTGCTTCCCCCTGGATAGGAGCATGTAAACCCGCTTGGCAACAAGCACTAAACCTCCTTGGAATGAGCATGTCGGTAAGCAGTACTTATGTGCCATAATATGTAATGGGCATCACGGTGTGTGTGGCATATCTGTAATGGGCATCACGGTGTGTGTGGCATATCTGTAATGGGCATCATGGTGTGTGTGGTATATGTATAATGGCATCAGGGTGTGCGGTATATGAATAATGGGCATTAAGGTGTGCAGCATATGTATAATGGGCATCACTGTCTCCCCTCCCT
Source organism: Crinia signifera (assembly GCF_055691185.1). NCBI lineage: Eukaryota > Metazoa > Chordata > Amphibia > Anura > Myobatrachidae > Crinia > Crinia signifera. Next base: position 12,596,521 of record NC_139222.1, on the reverse strand, counting down.
GCATCCTCCACCACTTTGTGACTCCTCTCCCTGCATCCTCTGCCACTCTGCATTCCCCCTCCTACCCTGCATCCTGTGCTACCATGCCCCCTCACACTCTGCGTCCTGTGCCACCCTGCGTACGTCCTCCCTCCTTTCATTCTCAGCCACCCTGCATCTCCCCTCCCAGCATTCTACGCCACCCTCCATCCCCCCTCCCTCCCTGCATCCTCTTCCACCCTGCCACTCTACTCTCACCCCTCGTCACCCCCTACTCACCCTTCATTACCAACCCCTCTCACCCTGCACCAACCCCCTCTCACCCTGTGTCTTCTCATTCCATTGCATAATGTGAACTTTAGCTTTTTTTTTTTTTACGCATTCTGTGTGGCATTTTGTGAATTTTGGATCATTGTGTCATAATGTGAATATTGGCTCATACTGTGTGGCATAAGGTGTACAGGTTTTTCGATAGAACAAAGGGCCCTCTTGTTATAGTGCATAATGTGTTCAAGGGAGGTGGCCCATACTCAGTGTCCCACGGCGGGGGGACAGTTGGGAGACCCCCTGTCTCTATCTCCCCAGCCCCACAGGCTGCAGAATAGACGCTGTACGCTTGCGCCTATTCTGCAGCCTGAGGGGCTGGGGACATATCCAGCAGCTCGGAGAGCCACTAGCCATGCCCCCAAAATTGGGCGTGACCTTGTTTAAATAGACCACACCCCCTATTAATAGGCCACGCCCCCCCAAAAAATCAGGCACGCCTCCGGCGCGCAACAACACACCCCCCCCTTTAGGGCTGCTTTAAAATATTTCCCGGGCTGGTTTTGATTCCCAATCCGCCCCTGACATCACTGTATGGTCAGTTTAGGTCCAATTCGTAAGTTACCATATAAAAGAAAAACTGGATATTGTCACGACCACCATGTCTGCCACCCATGCCTCCCACACTGAGGCGCCATGATGCTGTGAACTCTGCCTGGGCCTTGCTGGACACGCTGCCTGGAGTGTACTGCACACACTTCCTGGTTCTGAAACCTGTCGCCTTACCTGGCGGCGGCCATCTTGTTGGTTTCTCCAACTAGGCTGCACTAATTACCTTCAGCCAATTACAGTGCAGCTCTCCTTTTAAATACTGACCAGCTGGGCCAAACAGGCAGTCAGTACAATGATGTCCTTTTCCTAGGCATCTGACTCCCACTCTTGCTGAAAGCGCTGCTGCCTGTCAGCTATCTCCAGACTGAATCCATTCCTGCTCACCTACTGTGAAGACCATCCACCTGCAGAACCCTGTTGCCGCCTCTACGGTCCAGACAAGGTTAGCCGCCCAAAGGGGATCACCCATTCCTCACCTGACGGTTACTTCCACTGCAACTCTCCCTGGTCACAGCTACTCAGGCCTGCTGCAATACTTCCCGGATTCATCCTATCAACCGTCCAATCATCCAATCGTTCAACCATTCAATCTTTCGTTCAATCATCTCTTCAAGTAAATCCTTCAAATCAACTATTCAAGTTTACGTTTATTCTTCAAATCTACACTTCAAGTCATCTTCAGTTTTCAACCTTATTATCCATCCACTACGAACTTTACAATAAGTTTTATATACTGTATCATTGATGCAAAAAGAAAAAGAAGGAAGCAGCGCTGGTACTACAATGAAGAAATACACAATCTCAATGAGTTATATTTAAAGAGGTTTATATAAATAAAAAGTTTAAAACATTGACATGTGCAAATACATTTGAATACAATATAACAATGAAAATACAATAAAAAGGGAAATGCAAGAGGGGTATCTCACTCTCAGGATGGACGCTGGATTTTGGTTTAATGATGGGTAAGTGCACTTAGCCCAATAGCTGGTATCTGAGAAATCACTGCTCCAAGGTGGAATGGGGAGGGAAGTTACAGGTCCTCACTATGTTGCGGGAGCTTGTATCTTTTTTGCCGCTGGAGGGTTCTGTACATAAGGTTTCTTTCGTGCCCAATGGTCCTCTCTAGTTGAAGCGGGGGCCACCAAAAGCCGCTGGAGGGTGAGATGGGCTGCGGAAAGTCCCGTCAGGACAATCCTTAGATGGTGTGCAGAGATCAGTCCACTTTCATTGGGGGAAGGGGTAAATGGGTAAGGCCCCAGTGGGTGCTCTGATGAATGTCCACCGATGGTATTGGGGTACTGGTGCAGATGATGATATACGAATGCGCCTGGAGTTACCCACTTGGCAACTGATCACAATGGATCTGATTACTGGACTGTACCTCTTGGGGTGGGGACGATAACAATGTCCATGTGCCACTGATGGCTTGGGAACACTGGGGCCTGGTGGTATCCCACTTGGTGGATGGTGGCAATGGATCCTCTAACAGGTGGCTGATAAGGGAAGGCTCACCTGGAGGTCACCAGTAGAATGTCCAGATCTGTTGGATATAAGGGGGCAAAGGGCAATTCCCCAATTGAATGCAGGGATGGTGGAGGTCAGTGAATAAAGGTAGCTGGCAGTCCAATCCTGGAGGTCACAACTGACGCGTTTCGCCACTGGCTGTGGCTTTTTCAAAGGATTGGAATGCCAGCTACCTTTATTCACTGACCTCCACCATCCCTGCATTCAATTGGGGAATTGCCATTTGCCCCCTTATATCCAACAGATCTGGACATTCTACTGGTGACCTCCAGGTGAGCCTTCCCTTATCAGCCACCTGTTAGAGGATCCATTGCCACCATCCACCAAGTGGGATACCACCAGGCCCCAGTGTGCCCAAGCCATCAGTGGCACATGGGCATTGTTATCGTCCCCACCCCAAGGGGTACAGTCCAGTAATCAGATCCATTGTGATCAGTTGCCAAGTGGGTAACTCCAGGTGCATTCGTGTATCATCATCTGCACCAGTACCCCAATACCATCGGTGGACATTCATCAGAGCACCCACTGGGGCCTTACCCATTTACCCCTTCCCCCAATGAAAGAGGACTGATCTCTGTACACCATCTAAGGATTGTCCTGACGGGACTTTCCGCAGCCCATCTCACCCTCCAGCGGCTTTTGGTGGCCCCGCTTCAACTAGAGAGGACCATTGGGCACGAAAGAAACCTTATGTACAGAACCCTCCAGCGGCAAAAAAGATACAAGCTCCCGCAACATAGTGAGGACCTGTAACTTCCCTCCCCATTCCACCTTGGAGCAGTGATTTCTCAGATACCAGCTATTGGGCTAAGTGCACTTACCCATCATTGAACCAAAATCCAGCGTCCATCCTGAGAGTGAGATACCCCTCTTGCATTTCCCTTTTTATTGTATTTTCATTGTTATATTATATTCAAATGTATTTGCACATGTCAATGTTTTAAACTTTTTATTTATATAAACCTCTTTAAATATAACTAATTGAGATTGTGTATTTCTTCATTGTAGTACCAGCGCTGCTTCCTTCTGTTTCTTTTTGCATCATCTGTCCCAGTGACAGCCCAACAGGGACTGACTACCCCTGTTACCAAGCAGCAGCTTTGAGAAACCACTCATATAACAGGCGCCCTCATATATACTCTTTATTAGAGTATATAATTGGTCCTTATATATCATTGACTCTGTATCGCAGTATCTTTATTAAAACTGGTTTTCTTTTATCCAATTGCATCCCTTCCTCCTGTCGTCTATGCAAAAACCTTACATCAAGGCACCTAGCCTCCGTTACACTCCAGCTGGTGCTACTGCTAGCGTGACAGACATAGGCGTGCGCACGGGGGGTGCCAGGGGTGCACAGGCACCTCCTAATGACCTGGCACCCCCCACAGGATTGCACGCAAAACATATTTTCAGCAGCACCCGCGGCGGTCAGGACTGCTGCATGACTTGCCTGCCGCCGCTGGTCTCCAGCACGCCAAACAGATCACTGCGGCTGGGGACATAATGGGTGTTGCTGCTGCGTGGATGGACCTGCTCGCTGTCTCGCTCAGCTCCATAAGGTAAGTCCCCAGCCAGGCAGGCAGAATTGACACAGCCGGTCAGACACTCGGTATGACTCTCCTCTTGCAGCTAGCTGGAGGCGATGGGAACTGCAGCTGAGCAGCAAACCGGAGCTCAGCGAGGGGAGAAGGAACTCGGCAGGGAGATGCCACTGAGTGGGGAGCTGGAGCACTGCCGGAAGCCGGAGCTCGCATGGTGGGTTTGCGAGCCCCGCTCCCCTCAACTGGAAGCCGGAGCGTGCAGGAGTTTTTCACGATTTTTTCTGAATAAACTTTTTGCGAATTTTTAAAGTGGAGTGGATTGCATTTATCTGAGAGCATAAGAACCATCCTGGTTATACTGATTCCAAAGGTCTAGCGCTGTGGAAGAACACCAAAAATCTTGTTTGATTTTTTTCTGGAGCGTGCAGGGTCACGGTGGGTTTGCGACCCCCACTCCCCGCAGCTAGAAACTGGAGTACGCAGGGTCACGGTGGGTTTGTGACCCCCGCTCCCCGCAGCTGGAAGCCGGAGCACGCAGGGTTGGTTTGCGGCCCCCCTCCCCTCAGCCTTAATGTAGGGGAAGCTGACAGCCAGCTTGTCTTCACGAGCTGGATGGTGTAGGAGGGAAGGTGCTGATGAGCACTCTTATGTCCCTCCTGCCTACAGCCCTGCAGGCATGCGCGGAGCCCTCCAAACCTACTGCACATCCCTTAGCTCCTGGCTGGAAAGGAAACACAGCCCACTAGCACAGACATCCAGGTAACTGCTCAACTGGGCACCTCAGCGTAAGCTCTTCTGCCCAGTCTCATTATGCTGCCCCTTCTCTGATCTCTCCCCATGCCTCTCTCTTTCCCCATGATTCTCGCTCCCTATGCCCCCTCCCGGCCTGTCAACATATATTTAGGGGCAGCCAGAAAACATTGTGCCTAGGGGCGGCCTGACCCTTAAATTTGCCCCTGGCTTTAATGTGTGATGGGCATTACAGTGTGTGGCATTATATGGGCATTACAGTGAAAATGTTTGCAGCCTGCCTTTGGCACGCACTCTCCAGATTTCTAGTGTATTTAAGGGGTATGATTCTTTCTACAGTGCATATACATAAATAAGTCACCTTGTATTTTGTGTGCATTGATGGCCAATAAGAGTTTATAGACACGCCCAGAAGGCGGTGATGGACACGCCCAGAAGGCGGTGATGGACACACCCCTCCAATGGTGCACCCCCTAAAACAATGGGCTGCGCACGCCTATGGTGACAGATATAGTGCATCCAGTTTTTAATGGTAAAAATGAACAACGTAAAAGGCAAATGACAAGGTAGGCTCTCACCAGATAACACAGTCTACAAGGAAAATTGTAGACAAATGCGCAGATATTATTAAGAGGTCCCAAGTGTCCCTGATAGCTCCCAGGTTCCAATCACACCAAGTACTTGTCACTTCCAGCCGCCAACGCGTTTCGAAACAAAATGTTTCTTTTTCAAGGCATACGAAGGAGACCTACTTGTTCCGGAATGAGGTCATTAAGTATGAGGGGAGCAGTGTGGGGTATGAGGGGAGCAGTATGGGGATATGAGGGGAACAGTGTGGGGTATGAGGGGAGAAGTGTGGGGTATGAGGGGAGCAGTGTGGGGTATGAGGGGAACAGTGTGGGGTATGAGGGGAGCAGTGTGGGGTATGAGGGGAGCAGTGGGGGGTATGAGGGGAGCAGTGGGGGGGTATGAGTGGAGCATGAGGGGAGCAGTGGGAGGTATGAGGGGATTTCTCCTCCTCTGCTTGGCGATTGCATATGGTGTTTGACACAGGAGTCAATCAGTGGCTGGTCGGATGCAAGCAAAAATACCGCCCCAATTTTGCTTCAATCCGTCCAGCCAACGAGTGACTCCTGGGTCACACAGAACCCACGGGTTCTGGGCAGCAGAGTAAAAATTAGTTTGGATAGTCCCTCATAGTGTTTCTATGGGCGCCCCTACCATTTTTGTGAGCTCACCCATGAAATGCCAAAGGACCGCACCGGACCACCTTCACCTGTTAGTCAGGCTGCTAGTGCTTCGGCCTGAGAGACCCCGGGGACTAATTCCCTGAAAAGTCATATTAAAAGTCATATTGTATGTGGTTTACCTATTCAAGTCTTGTGATTGCTGCCCTGTTTTTTCCTGGAGGAAGGTACTGGAGCCACTCACCCAGTTGGGATACCGGAGTCCCGGGGTCCATAGGCGAATCTAGAATTATGGTAATGGGCGGTCCCAGATCCAGAGACAACAGTAGGGGGACCTTTGCGCAGCGTGGCCTCATGGGAAGGAGGTGTGGCATCACAAAAAGGGGTGTGGTATTACACTTTAGACCATACACATTAATGCCCATTACACATTTTAGCAAACTCCGTAATACCCATTACACATAAAGCCACACGCCATAATGCCCATTACACATTGGGCCACGCATCATGATGCCCATTACATACTATATAACAAACCGTAATGCCCCTTACATATTTGCCACATAAGTGCTGCTTACCTACAGTACGTGCTCATTGCTAGGGGGTTCTTGCTTGATGGCACCATAGTACCTGTTACACATGATGCCGCACACCATAGTACCCATTACACATGATGCCGCACACCATAGTACCCATTACACATGATGCTGCACACATAATGCCCCTTACACATGATGCTGCACACATAAGGCTGCTTACAAAAGATGCTGCACACCTTAATGCCCCTTACACATTAAGCCATACATTATGCGTAATGCCCCCACATACCGCCACTTGTAGCGTCCCTTAAGTAATGCCCCCAAAAGTGACACTTACTGTAAATTTATATATGAGCCTTCGCTGCTGCTGCTGCTGCAGGGAGAGATGGAGAGCGGTGCAGCTGCTTCTAGGGGGAGAGGAGCAGAGCACAGCGCAGAGCCCGCTCCCACTCCCCTCCTGGTGTCCCCTCTAGCCGAGTGGATATTTGAAATATTGTGCATGCTGTTGTTGTGTGTGACATAGGGGGAGCACACCGGGCGCCGGCACCACATGATTAAAGGGGGGGCTGGCTGAGGTGAAAGCGGGGAGAAGAATTGGAGTGGAAGCTGCAGGGTTGACAGTCATTGACAGCTGGGCAGAGAGCAGGGGGCTGCCCGGCTGTATTCAGAGCACTGCAGGTCACGGCTGTTTGAAATAATACCCCTTTCACAACAGAAAATGCAGGGATTTACCCGGGAATATGGTGCCAGGATCATGCAGGTGTGAGGGGGAGAGACAACCACTCCCCTCTCCCTACCCCCCTTTAACCAACCAGCTATATCTTCGGAACCAACTGACCAATTTACATGAGACCAGTATCATATTGAAGAACTTTTGAGTTGGCTTCAAATGATTTTGGTCCCGTTTGGTTCCAGAGAAATCTGCTCTCAAAGAACATAAACAGTCATGAAATTACATTTAAGAAATGAAAATAAAACGGTTTAACCTCAATATCCCTGGAACCAATTAACCCATATGGATCCAGCCTGGTATCAGATTGAAGGCCCAGCGATTTGGGTTCGACTGAGATCAACCTCGAGCTTCAGTGATGCCGAAGGAGGAACTGGCAGCCGTTGAACTGGGTGGGGGTCGGAATTAGCGGGTCCCATGTTATCCTATAGGGAAAACGTTCCAGCTTTGCCTGGCAGTATCTCCGGTTACCAGGGGGCTAGAGACACAGGGCTGGGCTTTTTGAAAAGCCCCATCCTTCAGCTACAAAATGGGTGGTCCTGTGCACCCCCGGACCACCCCCTAGATTCGCCTATGCCGGGGTCTACTTATATTGTGTAGTTAGACTAGATGGGGCAAGTGGAACCTGTCTGCCCTCACCATTCCATGTTTCTATGTCCAATGTATTTTCATTGGTCACAGGCTCTATCATTATTAGCATCTTGTTTCCCACCAGCTATCACCTAGGAGCAGTGAAACATCTCAGATGCCTGATGTCCCTGCATCAGGTTCCCTTCCCTGTACGCACCATTTAGAATTGCTGAAAGCTTTGGACACCGGCCCCTGACACTCCCTCAGGGACGTTCCGCGTGTTGCATGGTCACTGTATCAGCCCCAAGGTAAATAATGTGTAACTCGGTTCATACTTCGCAGCAGTGTCCTGATCCCCCATGTCACACCAGCGCTGTCATAAATCACATGATTTGACAGTATCATACTACTCTGTATATCTTTTTCATTACTCCATGTAACTGGGTTATGCCAGTGCTCAACTGATCTGTGTTTACATTACATTACAGGTGTCTCACTTACTGACCTGGTCATGAATTCACCACCTCAACCAAGGAATCCAGGATCTGGGAAGTCACATGGAACACAGGATGCAATGACCATGGAAATACCGGCACTGGGGCGCCCGTTTACCCTTGGGATGCTGTATGATGGTTGTAACGATAAGATCATCCCAGGTAAATGCACATATTAATGTTCTACTTACTGGAAAAGAATAATTGAACCCAGAGGTTTGGCCCACAGGTTTACAGGGGAGCGCACTTCATCAGGGAAACTGGGAGCAAGGGGTCAAGATATATGGAAAGCAATAATTTCGTTCTCCTTGGGTCTTAATGAACACTATCAATCAAATAGCCCCATTCCTATAAAATCAACAAAAAGAACAATCATTCTATATATTTTGATACACTCACCGGACGTGTTTCCTGTAGAGTTTGTCTTGCATTTTTGAGGCTCGGTTACTTTTAATTGAACTATAACATTTTTATTTATTCTTTATCTCTACGTCAAACATCGATGTTTAACATCGTGAATAACTCCAGCCACAAGGAGACATGTAAAAGAATTGTCAAACAAGAACTTTTATTTGAACATTTATTCCAGTGTCACTGATGTCGGGGAGTATGATCTCGTAACGGCGAAGGACCGCTTTGAATCCGACACTTCGCTGTTAGAAAAGCATACCTTACCTAGGTGCCCTTCTAGGGGGATCGCATCCCCCAATACAAACAAGTAAACTTTAAGACTTTGAAATGGTAAAATGAATCTGTTTATTTCTATGTTTTGGGGTCCAACAACTCCTTCATTAGGACACACATATCGATTTTTGGCCTTTTGTCTAAGATCAAGTGTAGTATCTGTTCTTATCAGTGGGTGTGGACCGGCCCCTGGCAGAAGAACAGAGAAAGGCTGGACTGATTAATTGCTCCAATGGGCGGAGGGGACGGAATCCCTCATGCCCAGGGCAGGGAAAAGTCTGGCTTAGTACCTTCACCTTGCCTGTGGTGGGTGAGGTTGATGCCATAATTCCACTGGTAAGGGAGGGGAGAAACACTGGAGGAGGAGGGTGATGTAGGCCAGTTTGAGGAGGAGGGTGCAGAGGATGAGGAGGGTGAGGCTGCCCCTATGCCAGGCCGTACTCCCAGTGGGTGCCATGTGCATTTTTCATATGAGAACAGTGCCTTTATCAGGGAAATGGAGCCAGTATTTCACCACCTTCAGGGCAAGGATACCCACTACACTAATATGGCACATAAGCACCAAATGTGGGTGGACATTACATCTCCCTTTTAGACATAGACTACAAGATACTCACAAAAATAAGAGCAGAAAGACTAATGACATTTCTCCCTACCCTCATCCACACTGACCAGACAGGATTATTAATGGCCAGAAATCCAGTCACCAACATCAGAAGGGTTTTGTCCGTGTTACACCACTCCCAGGGGGACCTGTCGGGCACCCCTCTAGCAATATTATCTCTTGATGCAGAGAAGGCGTTTGACATGGTCCACTGGGACCACTTATTTAATGTTTTACACAAATTTCCCCACCAAATTTATCACTTTACTACACACCCTCTACATAGACTCAGCATCTAGGATATTATGTAATGGCATACTCTCAGATCCTTTTCCAATACTGAGGGGCACCAGACAGGGATGATCCCTGTTGCCCATGCTATTTTCCTTGGCCCTTGAACCCCTGGCTATTGCCCTCAGGCAGTCCCCATCCTTCCGGTGCATCCAAATTGGGAAAGTGGATCTGCGAGTATTACTATTCGCAGACTATATGTTATTATTCCTGATTGCCCCAGAACGCTCCCTAACAGCGGCTTTGCACAGTATACAACAATTTAGCACTTTCACTGGATATAAAATAAATGACAACAAATCAGAGCTGATGATACTGAGGGGACCGCCCCCACTCTTCCCAGATAGAGAGGATTTATGCTCCATCAAAATCCAATCTTCCCAGATTAAATATTTGGGAGTACAAATTCCTGCCAACATCAGCAGACTCTATTCTTGCAATTATGACCCTATTTTACAATCCCTATCAAAATTCATGGATACATGGAGCGATCTCCCTTTGTCTCTGCCGGGAAGAGTGGAGGTACTCAAGTCCATGGTACTACCCAAGTTACTATATGTCATGCAAATGGTCCCGATTAGATTAACTAATCATCATTACATACTGTACAACGTCTACAATCCCACATAATCCAGTTCCTGTGGAAAAAATGATCTAAAATAGCATTACATAGATTACATCTCCCTCAAGCCCTGGGAGGTCTCAATGCCCCTGATCTGAAGCAATATTCCAGAACATTACTCTGTCGATTTCCCTTGGGCTGGCTACTAGAAATGAACACATACTCTGACTTCAAAATCGACTGTGCTATGTTCACCCCATACTCTCCATGCACCTTACTACACACCCCCACATCACATATCCCCCCACACATTTTACATAACAATCTATTCCATGACATACACACCGCATGGTGGTCTGTCTCCGCTGCTCCTGACCATGACCCACGTATCTCCCCCTGGATGCCGATATGGGGTAACCCTATGTTCTCCCCAGGGGTGGAGATTTTCACAGTCTCCACCAAAAAGGCCTCAATATGCCTGAACTACAAACTATGTTTGGTCTCCCTGCTAATAGCTCATTCCCACTTTTCCAACTGCGCTTTTATGTCCAAGCACTTCCTAACCTGCTCCCTTTAACCCCTGCACTGACACTGCTAACCAGGCTGATACCCAAGCTTGGATTAGGTAAATTTAAAACAAAATTCTTGTATGAAACTCTATCATCGATCCCAGCTGATCAAATTTGGAAGACTATAACGCACAAATGGGCATTGGATATTCCTTTATTGACAAACAATACACTGCTGTACCAATATTCACAGAACAATACGTATACAATGTTCATCTATTCTCCAAGAAGTTCATATTAGGATGCCCCATAGAGCATATACACTGAGTGGCCAAATTATTATGACCACCTCCTCAATACAATGTTGGACCACCATTTGCCCTTAATACTGCATGGATTCTTCTTGGCATGGACTCTATAAGATGTTGGTAGGTGGTATGAGGAATTTGAGACCATATCTGATGAACTGCACTTTCCTATTACTTAAGATTTGATGGTACTGGATCCAGCTGCCTGATCTCATCCCACAGATTCTCAATTGCAGCATCGCCTGGGGAAAAAAAGAATTTAGTGACACCATCCACCTCGTCCCTCAATTTGGATGGATAGAGCATTTAATACTTTAAATCTAGCTCTCTAAGTCTTGATTTTCTTGATGTGGTGCGCAGCCTGCACCCCTCTTCCTGCGCAGCTCCTCCAAGCGTGCCAAGTCACAAACACAGAACTCAACCCCTAACTGCAAAAGCTCCATTGCTCAAACCCTCACAGGTGCCCTTGATGATGTTGGGGTATATGTAGGGGTGTTTCTGATGATAGTAGGCCTCACCTGTGTTACATTTAACCCTTTGCATTATTGTTGATGGTGGACGTATTCAAAATCGCCTATCTCAACCTGGTAGTGTGTGAGTCTTAGACACATTTCCCTTGCGATTTCCAAATTCGCACCCTATTACCTTTGCAAATTGTATATAATGGGAAAACACCTGGATGTGATTTCACGTACAAACAAAAACCGACAGGCCAAAATGTGTGATTTCACCGGAAAGAAGTGCAATTTATACCGGCCTCTTTTTGGCCAAAGCTCTCAAAAGTCAAAAATCTCATCCTATTACACGTCACCCTATGTAGCAGATAAAGGTAAGTATTAGTCTAACAACATGCAGTATACATAATCATAATGTTACTAGGGACCCTCAAATAAAACCGAGTCTGAACACAATGCATTTAATCAATAATTAATGCTGGAGTGCTTGTACCATTACTTATAAATTCATTATTAAATGCATAGTGTTCAGGGTATCATTAGTTTTACTGGCCACATAACATGTCCCCTTCTATCTCCAGGCCAGTTGTGACCAGTTAGGAGGCCAAAAGTGCCAGATGGCCGGTTTGGCTCTGTATGTACAGTATATTATATATTTAGCTTGTTCTTACTAGCAGCTGTAACATATTTATAAAAATGAAAAGTTTACGACTGAGTCAGGAAGGAACCTGCTTCAGCATAGATGACTGCATGTGTTTTGTTGTTATACAGGTATCACTCTATGGAACCATCAGGCATTGAGAGAAAACGTGCAATCATCACCTCAAGAGAACACACATTATGACATTGTAATCAAAGACACAATGTCTGATAAATTATCAGCTCTGGACGTCTCAGGATCAATAAAAGCCAGTTTCCTCGCTGGTATGGTAGGAGTTGGTGGATCTGGCAGATACCTAAATGACACGAAGACATCTCAGAACCAAGCCAAAGTCGCTCTGAAGTACTCAAGAACCACAAGGTTTGAGCAGCTGAGCATGGACCATTTAGGTGGCCAGAACATGACCTACCATGATGTGTTTGACCATGGGACGGCCACCCATGTGGTCACTGGTATACTGTATGGTGCTCAAGCCTTCTTTGTATTTTCCCGCGAGGTATCTACATCAGAGAGCACTTGGGATATACAAGGAAATCTCCAGGCTATGATTAACAAAATTCCTAAGTTAACACTTGAAGGAAAAGTAGATGGGAAAAAGACAGAAAAGGAAAAAAAAGAAACAAATGGATTTAATTGTAATTTTCATGGAGACCTCGCCCTGGACAGAAATCCGGTCACATATGAAGATGCTATAAAAGTTTGTACCGACCTCCCAAAGTTACTAGGAAAGAATGGGGAAAGGGCCGTACCTGTAAAGGTCTGGCTGTATCCACTGGAGAAACTGGACAATAGAGCTGCACAAATTGTTAATGTCATTGATGCAGATCTTGTCTTCAGGACAGAACAGGTGATACAACAAATGATAGACGTTACCATGCAGTGTAATGATCTGATGAGACATCCGGCTGCAGAGACCTTTCCGGACATCAAGAGTGACCTCACTCAGTTCAGAGAACTGTGTGATCAATTTACCCTCACCTTTAAGAATCAGCTTGCACAGACCCTGCCCTCTATCCGTGGTGGGGGAGCAGAGGAGGCCGCACTTCATGACATATTGCTTGGTATAAAACAATCTCCATTTGACAATCTCCATATAACACAGTTTTTGAGCCGAAAAGAACAGGAGATGGATACTGTGAGCTCCTATCTCAGCAAGATGCCCAACATCAAAGTGTTGCCTAATAAAACTGAAAAAAAGAAACTAATATCTGACCCTATCAGCGAATATGTTGTGTGTTTTAATTTTACATCATTAAATGAGGATCCATATCTTTCTGATATGGGCAATTGGCTTCAATCGTCTGAACACAACGTCTATGAAAATAAAAACATCTCATGGTTGAAGGACCCATGTGTCGCTAAGAGAGTCAGGAAATGTGTGAGAGCATTTCAGGAATTTGCTGCAGCCAACACATCCAATGAGAAGACCCGATTCATAATATCGTCTGTCCCCGACCCAAGTAATCCTGGAGCCTCTATTTACCTGCATAAAGATGGAGAATTGGTGAGCACAACGTTTATGCCTCCAACTAAACCTAATCCTCCCGTTATCAATGGTAGGACCCATGATAGTTTGGATCTCATACTTAGTCCTGCAAACTTTGGGAAAGAGTTCATAGAAGGACACCGGGTAGAGTATAGATCTGAGGAGGAGGAGAACTGGACACCTGTTTTCACAAAAAATACAAATGTGAAGACCACTGTTGCAGGACTAAAACCTAATACAAAGTACCAGTTCAGATATTCTGCAGTGTATAAACTAGGACTCAGTGCTGCCAGTGATGTTACAGAAGATGAGAGAACCCTTCCCTCTAGTCCACCTGATGCCAAAGTGGTCACTGCTGAAACATCTTGTATTATATTACAGTTCAAGGAGCCAACTATAATCGGAGATGGAGCCACAATTACTGAGTATAAAGTTGAATATAAGGTGGAGGCTAAAAAGCAAGATGAGAGGTGGTTGGAGTATAGATCGGGAAGGAAAGTAAAGACTTGTAATATTGAGGGGCTAAAGCCAATGACATCCTACATAATACGTGTTTCGGCCATATGTGGTGACTCTGGGGACAGCGCTCCCAGTGATGAGATTGTAGTTATGACAACAAAGGATACATCCTCTAGAAATCATCAATATATTGAAGAAAATATGATGATAAGAAAGGGAACAGAAGATGGAAATCCTTCTGTATACCAGCTGAGCATGGATCTTTCTGACTCTGGATACCGTAAGTACAGCCTGAGAAAAGAAAACCTACAGACACCCAATAAAGTGATTCTATTAGTAGGAGCTACAGGATCGGGGAAAACAACCCTGATCAATAGGATGGCCAACTACATCTTGGGTGTGGACTGGAAAGATGACTTTAGGTTCCAAATTGTCCATGAGGTTAAAGGTAGATCTCAAGCTCACAGCCAAACCTCTGTAGTTACAGCCTACAAGATAAACCATGAAAGTGGCCACCGAATCCCATATTCCCTCACTGTGATAGACACACCAGGGTTTGGAGACACACATGGAATAGAACAGGATAAAAAGATCATAGAGGACATCCATGCATTTTTTACAGCGGACAATGGCATTGGCCAGATAGACGCTGTGTGCTTTGTAGTTCAGGCATCTCTGGCTCGGCCGACAAACACCCAGAAATATATTTTTAATTCAGTCTTTTCTATCTTTGGGAAAGATATCAGAGACAACATCCTGATACTGATCAACTTCTCAGATGGAGCAAAACCTCCAGTACTGGAGGCCATCAAAGATGCCGGCATCCCATGCCGACTGGACATTGATGGTGACCCCGTTCACTTCAACTTCAACAACTCCGCTCTATTTGCCAACAATCAGGCCAGTGACATGAGCTTTGATGAGATGTTCTGGAAGATGGGGGAGCAAAGTATGAGGTCATTTTTCAGTTATATGAGTAAAATAGAAACCAGAATTCTGACGCTAACCAAGGAAGTCCTCAGGGAACGGAAAGAGCTTGAGATTACTGTGCAGGATTTACAGCCACAGATAAAGGCTGGGCTAATGAAACTGCATGAAATAAAAAAGACCCAGGAAGTTCTGCAGCAAAACAAGGACCGTATGGCTGCTAATAAAGACTTTGAGTATGAGGTCACCACAACTGTCCCAGTAAGGATAGAGATAACAGACGGCTTCATAACCAACTGCCAGCAATGTCACTTTACCTGTCACTATCCCTGTAAGATTGCTGATGACTCAGAGAAACATGGCTGTGCTTCTATGTGTGATGGATACTGTACAGTGTGCCCAGGTAAATGTATCTGGAATATTCATTTCAATAAAAAGTATAGGTGGGATTATGTGACTACGACTGAAAGAAAAACCTTTGATCAGTTGAAAAAAACCTATGAAGAAGCTTCTGGAGAAGTGATGACTGCAAAAAAATTGGTCGCACAACTGAACAGGGAATATAGCACTGTAAAAGACGCAGTCTATGACCTTATTCACAAGTCCTCCCAGAGTCTGAAGCGCCTCCGTGTGATCGCTCTAAGACCAGATCCTCTGTCAACCACTGAAAACATTGACCTGATGATACAGAGCGAGGAACAAGAAGCCAAAGCAGGATATCAGGAGAGAATCAGGTCATTGATAGAGGTCAGGCAGCAGGCGGAGATATTAGAGAAGATCCAGAAGGGAGAAGAGCTGCTGCCTTAAGAACAGGAAACATGGAAAACAATGTTCAATTCTGCCAAGGGTGCTGCCAAGGGTTTTACAAAAGTGCTGTACATAAAGCCATTATGTGGAGAAAATAACAATATGAAGTTTGTCATTCACATACAGCTACGAGGATATGGTTGTTATTATTTTATATATTCATATTTTTTTTTTCTCACAGTATTAATTAAAGAAAAGCCAGTGCACAAATATTCTTCCTTTTCTGAGAGGAAAGAAGCACATACTGTAATCTAGGGTTATTTTGCAGGGAAGAAGGGTTACGGTTGGGCAATAATGGAGAGAGTTAGGCTGCGAGAGGGAAAAGGTTAGGTTATGCCACATGTGGATGGTTAGGGCTAGGCTGCAGGGTTGTAGACTAAAAATGATTAGGGTTAGGCTGCAGGTGGGGTTAGGCACAGGCAGGAAGGGTTAGGAGTTAGGGATAGAGGGTTGGGGTACTTACAGAGTCTCTGTCGGGATCTGCCACATCAAGATTATTTTCTCAGTCCTTTGACCGTCGGCATCCTAAGTGCTGTAACATGTATGTATTCCAGTATTGGTCTTGTTCCACAAATAACTGATGGATAAGTTGCATGCCTAAATTATACTCCTACAATCTCCACAGTATATATGGATAAGTTAGGGTGAACCCACCCCAAGGGTGGGGAAGGGATCTGGGGGGCGCTTGGTAGGAGTGGCTTCTCAGCAGCTGCTCAAAAAACAGGTTAGTTAGGCCTGTATAAGTGTACAAAGAAGAAGAAAAGGGGGTGGTAGCAGCGCTCAAAATTAAAATTGGCAAATTGGATGATCTTTACACAAAATACTTTACTGAGATAAAAACAATAACATAGCCAAATGTATACATAATAAAAACAATAGCATACAATTTGCAGCAAATTGATGCCCAATTCCACACTATAGTAGTTAGGAGAGTCTTTTCCTATTAGGCCCAGATGGAAATATGGAAGATTATATATTTACCGCTCCACACACTGTGATATGAATGTCCTGGTGTCCACGTGGTCGGCCCAGATTGGCACAAATAACCGAAATCCACTGGAAGAATCAAGGACAGATGATAGAGTCCTCAGGTACCTGGGTGTTGAAATGTGGGGTGATGTGGTGAAATAGCGGTTTCCAAATATCCCAATATGATGGTGTCAACAGATAGTTTTCCTGGGCTGGTCCGGACTACAATCCAAAGTGGTAATGATGGAAGAAAGGGCAACAGCACTCCTGACGCGTTTCGCCGCTACAGCAGCTTTATCATAGGTGTACCTTTCTTCCATCATTACCACTTTGGATTGTAGTCCGGACCAGCCCAGGAAAACTATCTGTTGACACCATCATATTGGGATATTTGGAAACCGCTATTTCACCACATCACCCCACATTTCAACACCCAGGTACCTGAGGACTCTATCATCTGTCCTTGATTCTTCCAGTGGATTTCGGTTATTTGTGCCAATCTGGGCCGACCACGTGGACACCAGGACATTCATATCACAGTGTGTGGAGCGGTAAATATACAATCTTCCATATTTCCATCTGGGCCTAATAGGAACGGACTCTCCTAACTACTATAGTGTGGAATTGGGCATCAATTTGCTGCAAATTTTATGCTATTGTTTTTATTATGTATACATTTGGCTATGTTATTGTTTTTATCTCAGTAAAGTATTTTGTGTAAAGATCATCCAATTTGCCAATTTTTATTTTGAGCACTGCTACCACCCCCTTTTCTTCCTATATGGATAAGTTGTCTTCTACTTACACTGAGCTTACAAACATATATATGTAAGGAAAGGCTTTACTGTACCTGTTACATACAGAGTGATATGTGCATGTATATGTTTAATTGTATCTATATACACACCATATTGCGCAGTGTATTCTGATTGGTTACACATGATATGTGTATGAGGCTTCATAAAATAAAGGCTATAAAAGTACATGTGTGTCCTTGTATTCCTATACCAGACTACAGGATGCAATAACCCATTTGGTACTGTGAGACAGCATTATCTAGGTTCTAGGTGCTGTATAACACTCATGATATAAGTGTCTATGTAGTACTACTGCCATCTCCTGTATGTCTTATCCTTATACAAGGCAGGGTGGGTGGGGCTATAGGACATTGCTACATTGGACATTGTAGCTTAGTGCCCTGGTGACTGTGATGAAGGGGAAAGGGTTGGTGTGACTGGCAGTGAATTCCTGTTAGACTCAGGATCCGTTCCACGGTGCTGTCAGTAGAAAGAAATATATATATACTAGGTGATTCATCTCGCCCACACCGTCGTAAGGGGCTGCGCCCCCTTAATTTGTGAACATTTGTATATGAGAAATATGGTTAGAATTGTATGAAAGATGCCCTGTATTGCAACTTGAGTTATAGGTGAAATGTGTTACATAGAGAGCATATGATGTGGAAGGGGGTGTGTATTGTTTTGTTTCATTAAAAAGCGGTTACAGAGTAAGATGTACATTCATAGTGTGGATGGTACAGTGACATTTGTGGGTGTGGGGGGGGGGGGCAGTGCCAGATTAAGGTCTAAATGGGCCTGGAGCTGAAAATTATCAAGGGCCTATTCTGCCTAATAATAGGGGTTGTGGCCAGGACCTAATAATGTAGGGGGCGTGACCAGTGTTCTGGTTGGGTGGTCTGCTCATGGGTGTGTCTCTATTTTGTGTAAATACTTTCAACTAATTATATATGCCTGGAAATGGCAGGGGGCTGTCATAGGAAAAATGCAAAGGGTTTAGTATAGGATGGAAAATGGCAAAGAGGTTGGCATATGCAAGGCCCTGGCACAGAAAAGAGGGAAAATAGAAGCTGCAGATATACTTACCTTCCAGCGGTGGCTGCAGTGCCGACTATGCGTCGCCAGCACCTAGAGCATCAGATGATATACACAGGGCTGGCAACAGAAATCTTGGGGCCCGGAACACTGATATCTCTGGGGGCCCGTCAACACCGAATGCGGATTGTTATTAAATTGCATATTAAATGTAATTTTTTTATTATTATAAATAAACAGATAATTAATGTTTACAATGCAATATAATAGGGAATGGCAGATGGGAGGGCACAGCATTGTGTGTTGTGTGGTTTGGTGTGTTGCGTGATGTCACTAAAGTCATTAGAACGGGTAGCCAGACTGGTGATTAGGCAGCCATGCTTACACCTCCTGAGTCTCTGAAAGCCTTGCTGCCCATCAACTGGTCGGGGCCCGGTACAAGTGTCCCCTTTGACCCCCCCTGTCACCTGCCCTGGATATACATGCACACTCCCTCCAGCCAAAGAGTGCAATGGCATATATATATATATATATATATATATATATACTAGGTGATTCATCGCGCCCTACGGGCGCTCTTCACACCGTCGTAAGGGGCTGCGCCCCCTTAATTTGTGAACGTTTGTATATGAGAAATATGGTTAGAATTGTATGAAAGATGCCCTGTATTGCAACTTAGGTGTCCGCGAATCGCGGGAGGGGGGGTCGCGGAGGGTGCCGCGAATTGCAGAAGGGGGGGTCGCGGGGGGTGCCGCGAATTGCAGAAGGGGGGGTTGTGGGGGGGTGGATGCTGCGAATCGCGGGAGGGGAGGGATTGCAGAGAATCGTGGGAGGGGGGTCGCGGGGTGGGTTGCCGCAAATCGCGGGAGGGGGGTTACGGGGGCGGGGGTTGCGGCGAATCATGGTAGGGGGGTCGTGGGGGGTGTGCCGTGAATCACGGGAGGGGGGGTCACGGGGTGGGGTGCCCAGAATCGCGGGGGGGTGTGTGTGTGCCGTGAATCACGGGAGTGGGGGTTGCGGGGGGGTGTGACGCGAATCGCCACAAGAAAAAATCAACACAGAAAGGTCAACACATGTAAATGTTGACATAAGTGTGGCACTTCATTGGTGTCCATGTCGACACATGAGAATGAATATGAAAACATTCAAAAAATGGGAAAAAAACTTCAAAAACTCATGTCAACCTTTTTCATTGTCGACCATAGCCATGTCAGTGTTTTCCATGTGCAATTTAATTCTGGAGCTGCCGCGAATCGCAGGGGGGTGCCGTGAATTGCGGGAGGGGGGGGTCGCGGGGGTGGGTGCCGCAAATCACGGGAGGGGGGGTTACGGGGCGGGGGTTGCGGCGAATCATGGGAGGGGGGGTCGCGGGGTGTGCCGTGAATCACGGGAGGGGGGGTCACGGGGTGGGGTGCCGAGAACGCGGGGGAGGTGTGTGTGTGTGTGCCGTGAATCGCGGGAGTGGGGGTGGGGGGGGTGGGGGGGGGGGGTGTGACGCAAATCGCCACAAGAAAAAAATCAACACAGAAAGGTCAACACATGTAAATGTTGACATAAGTGTGGCACTTCATTGGTGTCCATGTCGACACATGAGAATGAATATGAAAATATTCAAAAAATGAAAAAAAAAACTCATGTCAACCTTTTTCATTGTCGACCATAGCCATGTCAGTGTTTTCCATGTGCAATTTAATTCTGGAGCTGCCGCGAATCACGGGGGGTGCCGCGAATTGCGGGAGGGGGGGGTCGCGGGGTTGGGTGCCGCGAATCGCGGGAGGGCGGGGTTCACAGGGGTTCCGGTGGGGGGTTGCCGCGAATTGCGGGAGGTGGGGGGTCACGGGGGGTGCCGCGAATCGCGGGAGGGGGGGTTGCGGGGGGGTGTGACACGAATCGCCACAAGAAAAAATCAACACAGAAAGGTCAACACATGTAAATGTTGACATAAGTGTGCCACTTCATTGGTGTCCATGTTGACACATGACAATGAATATGAAAACATTCAAAAAATGAAATAAATCTTCAAAAACTCATGTCAACCTTTTTCATTGTCGACCATAGCCGTGCCAGTGTTTTGCATGTGCCATTTAATCCTGGGGCTGCCGCGAATCGCGGGAGAGCGGGGTTCATGGGGGTTCCGGTGGGGGGTTGCCGCGAATTGCGGGAGGGGGGGGGGTCGCGGGGGGGGTGCCGCGAATTGCCGGAGGGGGGGTTGCGGGGGGTGTGACGCGAATCGCCACAAGAAAAAAATCAACACAGAAAGGTCAACACATGTAAATGTTGACATAAGTGTTGCACTTCATTGGTGTCCATGTCGACACATGAGAATGAATATGAAAATATTCAAAAAATGACAAAAAAACTTCAAAAACTCATGTCAACCTTTTTCATTGTCGACCATAGCCATGTCTGTGTTTTCCATGTGCAATTTAATTCTGGAGCTGCCGCGAATCACGGGGGGGTGCCGCGAATTGCGGGAGGGGGGGTCGCGGGGGTGGGTGCCGCGAATCGCGGGAGGGCGGGGTTCACAGGGGTTCCGGTGGGGGGTTGCCGAGAATTGCGGGAGGTGGGGGGTCACGGGGGGTGCCGTGAATCACGGGAGGGGGGGTCACGGGGTGGGGTGCCGAGAATCGCGGGGGAGGTGTGTGTGTGTGTGCCGTGAATCGCGGGAGTGGGGGTTGTGGGGGGGGGGGGTGTGACGCGAATCGCCACAAGAAAAAATCAACACAGAAAGGTCAACACATGTAAATGTTGACATAAGTGTGCCACTTCAGTGGTGTCCATGTCGACACATGACAATGAATATGAAAAAAATAAAAAAAATTAAAAATAAATCTTCAAAAACTCATGTCAACCTTTTTCATTGTCGACCATAGCCATGTCAGTGTTTTGCATGTGCCATTTAATCCTGGGGCTGCTGCGAATTGCGGGGGGGGTGCCGCGAATCGCGGGAGGGGGGTCGCAGGGGGGGTGCCGCCAATCGTGCAAGGGGGGGTCGCGGGGGGGTTCTTTTTGCCGCGATTCGCGGGAGGGGGGGGTCGCGGGGTGGTGGTTATGCCGCGAATTGCGGGAGGGGTCGTGGGGGGGTTCTTTTTGCCGCGAATCGCGGAAGGGGGGGGGGCGCGCGGGGGGGGGGAGGTTTTGCCGCAAATCGCGGGAGGGGGGCGCTCACCTGGTGGCTGTGGAGTAGCAGTGCTGGGCAACATGGGAAGGCAGTGGGTGTCTGGCACTGTCTGTGGGCTCACTGGGCTGGTTCTCTGTCACATACCTCCCAACATGACCCAATGCTCTGTTTCTAGACTTCCCCTTAATGTATGATTGCCATCACCTGTTTTAAACAGGTTAATTTCTCAGAAAGGTGTTCAGCACAGATGAAGGCAATCACACATTAAGAGGAAAGTCCAGGAACAGAGCGTTATAGACACAGACACCCACTTTGAGTGACAGATGTAGCCAAATATATAGGAGATATATATATATATATATATATATATATATATTTTGCCAAGGTAGAGGTGTGGCATTTGGACTAACAAAACAGGACAAATAAAGGAGATGACTACTCCATCTGATGACGATCAGTTTATTAACTGTTTTCAAGTCACTTATATATATATATATACACATACACACACATACATACACACACATATACATACATACATACATACACACACACACACACACACACAATATCTTCACTGGCACTCCGGTGTCCCAAATCTGGGTCACCTCCTTAGGGTTGATTCCATTCTATACGGTTGCAGGAAAGTAGGCGGCACACATAAGGCTCCAAACTTATTAAGAAAAGTGCTGGTGCAGTTTAATGCGTATATCTATCTAATATATATATATATATATATATATATATAGAGAGAGAGAGAGAGAGAGAGAGAGAGAGAGAGAGAGAGAGAGAGAGAGAGAGAGAGAGAGAGAGAGAGACTGCAGGCACTCCCAATACCCACAGCGGGGTGTAGTAGCCCGGGTGCCTGGTGCTGCCAGGCCTACGCTGGCTGACAATGGGGTTTATTCTGGTTGGTGCGGCTGGTCCGTAAGCGTAGGTTCCGGTTTTTTTTTTTATCTGCGCATGCGTACCATCTGCAATGCGCAGGCGTGACCACTCCACAACGCTTACGGATGGGTCTTTCCGTGCAAAAAAACCTGTACGCGAGAGTACGGTCATTGTGGGTGGCATAGGGGCGTGTTGAGGGGAACGGCCGAAATAATGAGGGAAAATGGGCGTAAACAAGGGCGTACACGGGGGTGTGCACCAAAAATGTACGGTGCTACTACCGCTCGATCGGCGAAAACACCGTTCATTTTCGGACACAAAACAGGCGGCCTCCACTGCCACCTCAGACCACCCCTACAGAAACCGCATGACAGCGGATGCCTGGGTCTGCTAATTATTATTTTTTTTTTTCAAATCTTTATTTCATTTTTCAACAGATTACAAATACAATCACATAAACATGTAAACATACCCACACATACTAGTACATATCTTATGTCGGTAAAATAACCCTCAATTGCTAAATAGAGAAGGGACTTAATTTACAGAAAGAAAAACAGAAAAAAAAAAAACAATATCTATTTTAGGGCTGCACTATTCAACTAACTGCTTAGAGGAAATGTTAGCTCGGCCTATTTAGAGCATCAGGGGGGCTTCTATGATCGAGACGTTTACCTCTAGTTGGTACCACATTATATGAGGAGTACCTTGGGCTTATTATTAAAGGGGGGGGGGGGTCTACTTAACCTTCTTCTGAATTTACTTGGACTAGGCAGAGTACGATGACAATATAGGGAATTAATTAGGTACGTGATTAATGCTTGTTAATATGGAGTCTCTCTTGGTATTATGGTTGTATCCCAGTCTATTTATGGAATCCTACAATGACTTAACGGTGAAATAAGATAAAAATAATATCAATCCAGTGTCGTTATTTTATCGTGTAGGTGAATATTTATGTGTCGCGTTGTCTCACCAACGACATAAAGAGTTACTAAAGTGTCTAAAGAAAAGAATTTAAAAAAGAGCTAGGAAGATATAAATCTATTTTTAAAGTTAGAGAAAGCAATACTCTATGTCTTGCTTAAACTTGCTTACGTGTAAGTAATTACCTATCAAATATCAGTTCAACGTGAGGTGAGTGGTTTATAAATCCATTGTCGCTTTGTAGCTTTGTAGCCGTGTAGTGTGGCTACATGGCTATCAACCTATCTCCTACTTGTGTCTCTGAAAGTGTAGTGTGAAATCTATCCCTTATTTATCGTGGTCAGTGACCTGGAAAAAGGCGGAATTTACCCAGTATTGCCAGATCTTATCAAATTTAGCCCTAATATTCCGTTTAATATATATATCTTTTTCTTGTCTATAGGTGTAATTGACAAGTGCCGTCCATTTATTAAAATCAGGGCCTTTGTTAGACATCCATGTTCTTGCTATTATTACTTTGCCAGTGAGCAAAGATTAATTATATATGATCTTTCACATCCCAAAATTCTATCTCCTACAATCCCTAGGATACAACACTTGGGAGTAAAAACTTCCTTCGCGAGGCCCGTATCTACCATAGCTTGCGTGATTCTGCCCCAAAATTCTGCTACGACATAGCATTCCCATAAAAGATGTATGAAGGTACCCAGGAGTAATCCACACTTCGGGCAGGTTGCGGATGCTCTACCTGCAAACTTAGATAGTGTAGTGGCAGATATATATGCTCTGTGGAGAATGTACAGTTGTATCTGTTGTGTCCGAAGAGCATTTGTGGCTTTCGCCCCAGAAGACTTTGCCACTGTCCATTCATCTTCCCCCAAAGTCCCCAGGTCTACCTCCCATTTCTCCCTCAGCTTGCTTAGCCCCTCGTCATGTCGCTTCCTATCCAAAGTACGATACAGTCTCGAGACTAGTTTTTTCCTGTTATTAGATTTCAATATCAATTTGAACGGGGATTCGCCAAATATTGGAGGTTGACCCGAGGAGTGCCCATCCAAGACGCTTCTCAATTGTAGGAAGCGAAAATGGTGTGTATGCGGTATTGCAAATTCCTCCCTCATCTGCAGGAAGGATTTAAGGCCCATTGAATTATACAGCTGGGAGAGGATCGTCACATTATAAGGATGCCATGCTTCTTTAATCTGGAGATCTTTAAATTCCCTATCTGATAATATGGCGTCCAGTGGGCACTCCTGATCTATGAAGTCAATCTCCATCATTTGGTTGGCTTCACGCCATATTCTAATGGCCTGGTCCAATAGCGGAGGATCTGCGGCCCGTGTGTTGCCCCGCAGGATCCTCTGTAATGGAGTTTTACCCGGGGATGAGAGCGTTACCAGGGCCCTTGCCATGTCGCAGCCATATTGCTCGTGGTAAAGCCATGGGCTTATCTGTGATAGCTGGGCAGCTATATAGTACCTTCTTGTGTCGGGTAGCCCCAATCCACCCTCCCCTCTTGGCCTCATTAAGTTATATAGCTGGATTTTAGGGCGGGCGCCATTCCATACAAATGTGGAGATTATACTATTGAGTTTTCTAAATATTGGTTTGGGGAGATAGACTGGTGAGTGTTGCATCATATATAGAAATTTGGGCAGGACAACCAATTTGATTAGGTTTATCCTTCCTGACACTATCAATGGTAGTTTCTTCCAAGATTTTATTTTTTTCCCCAACCAGTCAAACAGGGGGTGTATAATTAGCCGTATATAATCTTTTGGATCCCAGGATCCTGGGTCTGCTAATTAACGCTGATTACTACTCAAACACATACACCTGAATGTAATAACCAATGCTGCAGTCTATTAAGTCCAAACCATGATTTCACTACCTGCAAGCCACACACAGCACTCAAACACATTGGAAGCTTATCTTTCTATACTTCTCTACATTTAAAGGTTTGTTTAATTTAAGGTAAGAATCTTTTTAAGACCTGCTTATATATGCTAAGGTAGGTATTTGCTAAACAGTTAGACACATTCACTACGTGCTTTCATAGACTTTACACAGTAGCACACTCAATCTACACAAGTCGACATGTGTCAACGTGTTCACTCTAATACAAACATAGGTTTTGTATTTATGATACAATAACATAAACCACATCTAACACCTACAAAGGATGTTTCAGCAATGTTTTAAGCCCATGCCCACTATTTTGCACACAATCTTTGTATAGTACCCAAAATACAGAACTGTACCACTATCTGATCTGCTATGAATTGGATTTTACTACACTCTGGATGTAAGATGCCACCAATCACATTATTGCACTCACATCTCTCTAACAAAGGATTCCTACATCTGCTTATGACACTGTAAAATCATATATATTTAAAAAGTTATACATGTTTGTTCACAAGCAATTTTCTCATGTTTGGCCGATTCACACATCTTTTTTTAGGGAGGACACATATGCATTCCTACACAAATGTACCTTTTCACCCTTGTTTGTCTGCCTCACCCACTCCATGAGGAAAGCATTGTTCTGGACCTGCTTTTACCTACTACTGTAGGAGCTACCTCACCTGCACACAAACTGCTTTCTCACCTATTAAGTTGCTCTGCACATGTGCTGACACAAACTAATTAGCAGGGAAAAGTTGGATAGGAACATGGGAATGGCCATGGAGAGGGTTACACATGGGAAACTTCTAGCACACTTCAACAAATGTTCAAAAATACCCTGGTCAGTAAGTACACATAAATCTAGTATTTGTTTCACACAAGAAATTACACATACAACAATTTTGTTTTAATTGGTAAAATACATTTATTTGCTGTTCAGCATCACAGCTTATTTGACACTTTCATGTCATAAATCAAATAAACAAATAAAATAGACAAAAAAATAAAAAAAACAGCCAGAACAAGAGGTTGCATATCTCCAAACATGTGTTACCCTTATGGAAGTACATTTATTTATATATGCAAAGTCTATCTAATTTATTCATTTCGCACGCAACCAATAATTGAATGTCCAGATTTATAATCAATGAATATTATTTATAAGTGTAAACTGATGAAACTGTATCATGGATTACAAAATATAACAATACAGGTATTTATACATGATAACGATTATATATTCCAGCATCCTTAAATAAAGCTAACCTCAGTGTTAAATAATGTGTATGTGTATTACAGTGCTGGGAGGGGGCGTGGCTTATGAAGAAGCAGCCATTTTGTGATACCAAGTCTTTGTGTCCGCCATTTTAGATACCGCCGCATGGCATTCAAACATCTTATGGTAACTGTCGGCCATCTTAGATTCCACTACATGGCACACAAAGGAAACCTTAACAAAAGACTAATAACTTCCGCCTGGCAATCACACATACTGACTGTATGTTCATAATTCCTTTCCACAACATTTATTCCAAATTACCTCTAGCTTGCATCATACGATACGCTCAATCCTTACAATAACTCGCACATTCAGCAAACACACTTTACCTGCAGCATACACAATTGAATATCATTTAAGCTACAATGTACTTCTCTGTACAGAACACCTAACTGGCACATACAATCTATGGCCTTGTTATATCATACTCACATCACATGCCGATACACACACACCATCCGAGCATCATGCTATCAACATTTGTATCATATAAGTTGGATTTATCCGATAGTTTATCTAGATATTCTCACATGATATCACACAAAGCATTAACACTCTGTTCTTGCATAGCCTTACACATGCATTCAAATACCAAGAATCCCTTTGAGAACAACACACTCTCTTTCATACAAAGAGTCCATACCATATACTACAGAACTCCTTTGCAACCAATCCCTTGGACACACACAGTGGACGTACACGGTTATATCTACCAATTTAAGCATATCCTTGCTCACAAATCATAACAGCTACACATCCCACTATATAATCTACCGACTGCTGCTGCTATATAGCTATTGTGAACCACAATACAATCCATGAACTACAGGCTAGCTATACATCATTCACCCAGATCATTCTTAACTACAGACAGAAGCTTTCTTTGTCCAAACCATAGGATACGCTGGGCCTATGCACATGTTTATATCTGAAGACAGACTAAGAATGGAAGTTAACTACTTTTAAACTCTCTAGCATAATCCATTATTCCATAACCGGGGTCCTAGTACACAATACAATTATATGATACATAATACTTATCAAATCCAAATCCATATGTTATGGAAGGAGCCTCCCGGTGAAGCGAGACCCATCCTCTCTGTGTCTTGAACGAACAGCAAGTGACTATTTGATTTTCTCTGGCTTTCAAGAGAACTCTCGGGGGAGGAGTTGATCCTATTGTCTTCCCCTGGTATCACTTAGCTTATGTTTACAGTATCCGATGACTGGCTTAGCTGGATCCTTTTGCACATTCTATCCATTAGCTTATAGACACGCCCCTCTGATTGCTGTATCCTAATCTTATGTGAACTTATGATTCGTAATAACATGTGAGTGCAATATGATATGGAATTCTAATAACTGTCATCTGACAGTTATTATAATTTCGCACATTTTGAGTCCAAACATGACATTATGTTATATCTAAAAATATGTAAACTAATATTCGATCTTTTCCTTACTTATGAGATATGAATAATATTTATCTCAGACTATATTAATTTAGTGGGCATGATTATAATTATGATTATGGAAATTATATGCTGGGAGAAATTAGGCATTGACAGTCGCCCATTTGACAGATTATAATAACTGTCACATTAATAATGCATAATTTCCGCATTAATTTTCACAATTCATAAAATTTCAATATTTTTCATAAAAATATTTTTCATTGATAAAAAAAAAGATTTTTAAAGGGTGGAACTTATGTGTGTGTATAAAGAAAGAAGGAGATGTATCATTTTTGCGCAATGGCTTAATCCGTGATTAATAATAAATGGGGGAGTGCATTTACTTAACGCCGGCATGTCCAGACCATGACCTCACAATAGTTGTAGGGCCACAGCCCAGACACACACGACTGAATGATACATTTGGGGAGTGTATGTGTAGCTGTTTAGGTGGGTGTAGTGTTCCTGCATAGGTGTTGTGTAACCTACCGCAGGGTGTACAGGGTTGTACAACCTTCATATGTCCTACAAAGGATGCTGGGTAAACATGGATGAACAACATAACAAAAAAACAATTTTAACAGAGTATTATAAAGATTTCCTGAAAGAGTGGAGAACAGTCATTTCTCCTTGGGCAGTAGGGGATTAAAAAAACCTGAATAGGGTCCCAGGGTAAAAAACCTTCTACGCCCTTTTGGGTCATTCCTAGTGTCTCTTGACATTAAAACTATGGGCCAAAGAAAGTCTCTAGTGGGTCTTCTGCTCATCACGACGTGGGGTCGTCTGGGGTTCATCATTCTCTTGGTCGGCTTGTGTATTTCGTCGGCTCTTGGGGCTTTCTAGCTGGGTTCCTGTCTAGTCATCTGTCGGTATCCAAGTCGTCATCTCGAGGACCATCATCTGTCTACTGCTGGGCTCGTCTCTCCCTCTCCATTGCATCTGTAGGAAAAAGAAGTATCAATATTTTTGCATTTCCACCTATTTTCCCTACCATCCTTGGCTTCTTGTATTCCATCCGATCCACTTGTAGACTTCCGATAGTTCTGTCGTCGACTTGTTTCCCTGCAGAGACATAAACAGAAAGAACTTCCCAAGCGTTAAAAAAACATCCCGCCTCCCACATCTGCGAAGCTTCTACACTCTAGAGTGCTATAGTTTAACCCTCGCCTTACTGTCTTTTGACACTAGGTGGCGCTCTAATTTATTTAAGGGTATTTCTACCCTGTACTACCAAACCTCTTTCAATTTAACCTCTATACCACTCCATATATTACAAATACAGTTTTCTGAGCCAGATAATCTGTGTTCTTCTTCGGAAAAATGTGACTAGAGGAAATCTGAGATATTCAGAATATTCAATCTCTCATTTTCCTCTTCTCTGTCTAATCACTAGGGACTATCAGTTACTTGACATCTGGACCTAACACTATCAATATCTTGAGATTTTTAAATCTCATTTTAAAAAAAAAACACTAATATATATATATCTCGTTGTCTAGGGGATGAAACTTTTTCAATGTTAGGTCCATACGCTCTCCATGCAGTTAGGAGCAATAGGGGTTTCCAAATTCAATGCGTCACATTTGACCGGGTCCAATCACAGCTCTTTCTGGCTTAGCTAAACAACACAAAGAAAAACAAGTCGTTAGACATCTTACACGACACATGTCTGATTCTGCGAACCATCAAAACAAACAATGACAATCAAACAAACAAAAGAGAGTACGTATAAACTATCCATTAACTTCCATTTCTCCTTACCTGATTCCTAAGAACCTGGACTGACAATTACACCACATACAAGTCACCACTAGGTGGCTATTAACTTTTTTTTAACCACTTCTCTATATCTATGTGTTTACATACATATGTGTCATGGGAACTATGTGTCATGTAATGAACAAGCATGTTTCAAAACCAAATTTCCTTATACGTCGTTACCCTGGTACCGAGGGCGGATCGTATGCAGTACTCCTTTGAATAGAACATGTTATCTTGTTCTCTACCTTTCCTCGTGTTCTATACCTGTATGTCTTACCATAGTCTAAACCTTTATGTGTTTGCTGTAATATTGTGTTCTACGTTTAAATCTTTAATCTATTTGTTAAAAAGGGGAGAAAGAAAGTTTAGGAGTCTTGTTTGCTTCAGTTCTTCATTTGGGTGACATCTCTGCTTCTCTATACCTACAGCAGTTATTAACCTGGGGATGTAATTAATTTCAAATACAATTTGGCATTCTCAATTTATCTTGTTACCTTAATACTTATTACCTGAGTCAATGTGAAACCAGTATACCTACTTCTCCAGCTGTCAATTTGGCGTCAACTGTACCTTCTCTTACCACTTGGGAAAAACAAACCTCATCCTCTCTGGCTGTTTGACTCCGCCTTACATTTGACTTCTCTCGTCTCGGAGATGACAGCTGTCTTGAATATTACGTCAACACTTAATAATCCTTAACAAGGAGTTGACACAGGGTATAGGTTAGTCAGTTTCACAATTACATCAGACACTTTAAAATAACTGGTCCCATTATATATGAATGGGGGGGTATTGCTATTCCGCATTAACAGTCTAATTGCATTTTTATTATCACTTTTCCTATTGCCATTTTCCTATACCACAGTTTTAAACAAACACTATGCCTCCTCTTACCTCGCGTTGATGAGAGCAGACATTATTTTCAATTCTTATTGTGTAATTCATCCGGTTCGAAGCTATCAACACTGGGAAATTCTAAACTTGCTGCCTGTGTATTCCTTTTTCATTTGGCAAACAACTGCTCGTTCACCGTGCCCACAGCACTTAATAAAAGCAGCCATTCCTTTTGGCTGGCTTGCTTCCTCCCTAACATGCACGTTATCACAGCGTGACCCGTTATTACCCATAATTACAGGAATAAACGTTCACAGCTTAATAGATAATCGGTGGGTTATTTAAGTTGAGAGCTCCCCAACCACTCACTTCTCCACACAGCGACACTTCAACGCAATCAAGCGAAGAGCCCACAATGCGAGGTAACGTACTCAATCACCAAGTCTTTCAACTAGCAGCGAACTTCTAGCCAACTTGCTTGGTGCGGCACAATTTTTCCAGGGTATAACAAACTTGTTTTCCTATACCCCCAAAAATCGGATTTCTAAAGTAGCTAATCGGAAACAAGTGCGTTCCGATATATCTTCTTGTACCCTCCTAGCGGAATCAATTCCACTGAAGGGGCAGTTCCTATGTGTACATCGGCACGTACACTCTGTCCTAACTGGACCTGTCCTACACTGGACTACACTGCGCTTGGGTCGTGTCCGTCCCACACCCGTTCGCCTCAGTTATGTTTCACACTGGGCGCTATACATCTTACGGTCTTATGCTTAAACTTGAAATATTTCTGTACAGAAAATTTTTCCTAGGCTGTTAGCTTTTCTACTGGATGTCACACGAGTGTTCCCTTGACTATCAATGGGAATTTAATCAATACTATTTGAATTTCTTGAATTTTGAACAATAATAAAAGAATCCTGTTTGTAACTCAACAGGAGTCTTACTCAATATGTATGAATTATAATTATCACTCAATTAAGTATCACTACCCATCCTTGGGCATTTACCTGTACAGCGTACCTAGGCAATCACATGTGCCAGCACATGTGTCCGTCACGCAAACAGTGTCTCAATGAGCGGCAGACGTTGACACCCATGTGTCCGAGTCCCGCCTTCTTTTGTATACTTTGCAAACCTATTTGCACTTGTATTTAACTTAATTCTTCAAGAAATCCCAATAGCACACTCTTTCTATAACATTTGTGGTTAGCAAGGATATGGCACTATGAATTTAACACCTCTTACAATACTGTAGATATCTCATATTCACATGGGAAAACAAATGCAATTTTACTCTTAACAGGTACAAACTCCACACAGTACAATACCTCTTACCAATTTTCATGCACTTATGCATTTGGGGTAACAGATCATAACAGTTACAAAAAGATATATTCTGTCTATTGAGCCTATTCAATACTACAGTTGCTGCTGAGAGAAAAAAAAACAAATAAATCAATCCTATTCAAATGCCCCCTTTCTAAAAGAAGTTCTTTGTCTAAGTTTCCAGGTTCAATCTATTGTCTCAACACCTTAATTTACATCTAAATACCCACTGGCTGGCCCTTTTAGAAATAAAAAAAAATCTTTTTTTTTTTTTGTCTTTTTGGCCTGGAATAAAAAAGAAAAAAATGTTATATATCATGTTTGCTAACAATTACTTTCAGTTTCAGGTTTAATACTTTAGAGTAACATTCAAATTTCATACTGCTTGGAATTTGTTGATTTTTAACTGTACTTGATTTTTCTCTCAACTGGTATTTTATCTCTCTCTGCTTTTATCTTTCTAAAGTTAAAATACTTATGACTCAATCCTATCAATTATGGGAATGAAAGTTTACCATTAAACACTCTTAGCCACCTTGCCCACTATTCTCATTACCATATGTTGAAAGGTATACTAAAAATAAAATAAATTTATTTAGTAGAAATAGCATTTTTACCCAGAGTTCTTTGCAACATACAATTATACATATGGCTTTCTCAGGTTGAGATGGTCTGCAGTAAAATACCTGCAATTTATGGCTATACATTATTCCCCTATAATCCGCTTCTGCTGCAATTATAAAAAGATGTGCATTTATTTAAAATTTGCACTGCTTATAAAACAATTCAAATTTAAAAAAAAAACAATTCAACCTGAAACAGCCCTTGCTAATCATATCTGACTATTATTTAAAAGATAAGCATCAAAAGGAGATACCATCACATGAGAAAAAACAAATTATTAAAACATATTTACTTATTGAATCGCATCTTGGTATTTAAATATAAATAAATGTTTTTCCTTTTGTCCCAAAGTTCAAATTAGAGCTTTGTAATACTACAGATCCAACACAGGCCCCTAACCGGCAGTAATATGGAAACACACAAAATGCACCAGAAAAAAAATAAAAAAAAACTTTTTCTTCCTTTCTGGTAGATGATCCCACACCTGCCGATATTCGCAACCCTGCGCATATCTGCACATCGTCAAATGCTTAATCCCCGGACTGAGGCCCCATCTATGGAAGTACATTTATTTATATATGCAAAGTCTATCTAATTTATTCATTTCGCACGCAACCAATAATTGAATGTCCAGATTTATAATCAATGAATATTATTTATAAGTGTAAACTGATGAAACTGTATCATGTGATAAACCAGATATTTATCTGATAAGATTAGATATGATAAATAACCCAAACCAAATTTATTTACTTTATTACCTTTAAATATAACGGCAACGCTGAAATGATTGCACACCCACACAACCTTGTTATAAAAGGTATGACAATGCTTTACTTAAAGAATAGCTTCATTACAGATATTTGCAAATGCAGACTAACACAAGAAACATAAAACTGACTAGCTAATACTTAAACAGCAATTCTAAATCAAATCAAAATGGACACCTTTCAAGGACAGTGATCAGCCATGATTAAACCTCCTTCATAGTTACCTCCAGCCTCCCCGTGCTTGCTGGTTCTTCCTCAACTGCCTTTCTCCTCCCTCTATCACTCTGATATTTAAACCTTTATCACATTAATTAATTAATTACTCATAAGCATTGAGTCTTATTGGCAAGCTCTGCTTTCAATCATGATGTCATAATTAACCCAACACCCAACTTCAGTGGCCTTGTGGGTCTACGCATGTGTGGCCTTGTTCCCATATTATTCAGTTTGTGGAGTCTAGGTGTCTGTCCTTGTTCTCTGTTACATCAATAAGGCATTCTTAAACCCAGAAATCCAAAACAATATCTCATAAGAAATTACTTATTTCAGCAGTATTCTGAACGCCATCTTGTAACGAGATATGCAAGTCATGCCTAACAAAATGGCTGCTGCTTCTAACATATAATAACTGTTTAGCGCAAAGGGAAGGCCTCATACGCAATGAATAGTACATTGTGCAACAAGCTAAAGTCATCTGCAGCAATAATAGCGGCAGTCAGGAAAACAGAATATAATAAAAGCATAGATTTATTGATTAGTTGATTTTCTGTATTATCAGTCCATCCTCAACTTTTTTCATATCTCCGAAAAAAAGTTCATATCTCTCGTACTGTGCATCATTTGTTTCTCTCTTAATACATCGGAAAACCTTCTTGAAGCATTTCACTAGTATACAGAAAAATCAATAATATTATCTTGGCAAAAACATTAAACTTCTTAAAGCATATATAACATTGACTTATGCGAACCAGTTATTGGGGTTCAACCAAATAAACCAACTGTAGGGAATCACATCACTCACACCTGTTCAATAAACTAAATTTTTTTTCAACCCAAATAATTTCATTCAACTTTCTTTTTAATGTCACCATCCGTTTAGTATTTGTGATGCTTGTACCATATTTTAATTATATTCACAAATTCAAATACAATTTTATAAACTTGGGATAATGTAAATAAGTGTGTTTCTTTAATATACCATGTGTTACTTTCAAATCTTTATGTTGAATCACCACTGTATTAATTAGTAAAAGTACATTTTATTACAATAGATCTTGTTTGTAACCATTTAGAAACCTTATGTTTGTAAATATAGTATAATCCTTGTGGTAATATCCATGGCTTATGAGACAGTATGTTTGAGAAAACATCATAAGAAACAATTCAATGAGTACCCCTTTTTTTTTCTAGATGTTATACTAGCACACCCAACTCTGTCACATAACTACATGTTTTGTTGTACTCCAAAATATCTCCTGTTATTACACTCTTGACCAATTTTAAACCTAGGGAGAGTCAGTAACCTTATAAGATTCACTTGTGTAAATCCTACATAGAAAATTAAGTGTTGTTTGATTTGACTGCAAATATAAGTAGCCATTTACCCAACATTACCGGAGTGATACCGTAGATGACAATATAACCAACAACCAGTTTACCTTATTGTTCTTTTTATCAGCTCATGATGAGCGTCTAAGGAAGAAATGTCAGTTTGCATATAGATATTATGTTTGCACCATTGTTACCATCCTTACTTAGAATGCCTCTTCTTTACTGATACCTTACTAGATGTATTCTATCAATGGTTCTGGTGTGGATGTTCTTAGTTACTTTTATGTTATTACTCATATATTTATTTTAAACCTTCTAATTAGATTAACATATTGGCTATCAGTATTTTATTACCATCCTCTGATGCATACTGAAACCTGGGAGCATCAGTAGTATGATGTATATGTGTGTCTGTTATGATTATTACTATACTTGTGGGATTAAATTTAAAAGCAGAAGTAGAATACACCACCATGACTCTAGTAATACCTCTTTGATAACTATACACACTGTCCTTGCCAGCAACCAATCCCTGGTAACCCTCATTCACTATAAAAATATGAAAACTTAAAAAACAAAAATGACTTCTTCAGTTAGTGAGTGTATGGGAAACTTGGTCACTCATGGGGATCATTGTTTTACACCTTGTCCACAACCCGCAGGGACACCACTAAGGGTATCCCCCGATTCCGTGGACCTCTTCTTGCCCACAACCCGCAGGGACACCACTAAGGATGCCCCCCGATTCCGTGGACCTTGTCTTGGTCTGTGTGGGGGCCCTGGACAGGCCCATCATCAAATAAGTTTATTAAGTTAGAATCACAGTCACAATATTTATCTGCATCAGTTTCTATTTCTTTCAACTGATATCACCACCAGGTCGGAAACCTTCTTGCAGTGAGACGCATTAATTCAATTGGTTTGTTTCACAGGGACGGGTCTTGCCTTTGATCTATGAGACTTTTAATTGTAAGAATTTTCTCACTATTGCATAGTCTCCAGGCTGGACCTTATAACAACATCCCTTCATAAGCTTGTTTGCTTTTCTTATAAAGTATTTAGA
The DNA here is from genome assembly GCF_055691185.1 of Crinia signifera. Lineage (NCBI taxonomy): Eukaryota > Metazoa > Chordata > Amphibia > Anura > Myobatrachidae > Crinia > Crinia signifera. The sequence goes on along the minus strand of NC_139222.1, from coordinate 12,560,265 downwards.
TGATGTGAGAATTAGAGTGCCAAGTCTGCTGCTGGATGTTGAATAGGGTTTGCTGGTCTCCCAAAAATAAAAAAAAAATGTATATATAAATTAAAATAATGATCTTATAAGGGGACAGGTTCAGTGGCTGCTGAGGAGTAGTGTGAATGTCATACAAAACCGAAGACAAAACTTCAAGTCAACTCATGGTAATTTCCACACCCACCCTAAATAATGTGTTCTCAATGTGCATTTGTTAACATGTTCAATTTTGACTAAAACCTTTTTAGTGTGTGGTGAGTGCAACCAAATTTTCATACCCATATTTTGACTTATTCCTTAGAATACCTTTCCTGTCAAAATATGTACCTCTATGATTTCTTTAATACCATATACCTCATGGGATAACATATCTGAATACAAATTTCTCAAAACATTTCTTTGCTGTAAAGGATGCTGTACATGGGACAGCTGGGATGTTCCTTCTAATCAAGATAACATCAGATACCATTTAAATATAATGACAATTTTAAATGCATATAAATTTCCCAAAAAATATTTTTAACCTTAGGAATGGACCAGTGGTAGGATAAATGTTTGATGGTTCTATAGGAATAATTTTCCTGAGTTCATTCTTCTGCAGATGCGTTTGGGCCTCTGCATAAGATGAAATCAACATACATGCCCTCTCTCTCCTTACATGGGTCATCCCATGGGCAGCTTCTGCATATGCCAGGAGGAGGGGTTTGGGGAGCTACTGGTCTGCCCCCACCATCTTTACATAGGCCATTAGCCTTTTGACTGTATCCATTCATCATCCATTGGCACATTCCTTTTAAATACACAACTCTTGATGTTTTATGAGCTTCTGCTAAAAAAACATTAAATTGTATAGTGGTGTGATTCACAACAGTGGCCATCTTATTTTTGTTACCAAGTGCAACAAGATCACTTTATAACATGTGAGCTTGACACTTAACAACTACTGCCTTTGCAGGGAGTTGCACAGCCTCAATGAGCTCCTTTACTTGCTGTGATATTAGCGTATTATATCACAGCAAAATCACGATGGAAAATGAGGATCTCTAAATCCAATACTACCGCATATCCCGTATATGGCCATCCTGAGTCTCCTTGTTGGTGACAACTACAATCTTTGTAGATGGTAGTGGCGTGTCAGAGATATCAGGTCTAATTGGAGAAATTTTGCTTTAAATATTCCTCACAATCATGTTCTAAATCCTGCCTCTCATCCATCCTCTGGGACTCCCGGGTCCCACCAGGTAGCAGAGTAGCAGGATTTAGCGTACCACACCTGACAATGGTCAGGTCATGTGGCGCTGGGAGCAAAAGTTCCCAACGAGAGAACCATGCACTGGAAATGTGTCTTGTCAGTGAAGAGTTCATTAGAAAAGATGTAGCATTAGAGACACATAGTGAGCGGTGTTCTGTAATTTCTATACAAAGGCTGCAGCAGCCGCCACAGTCCTTAAGCATGTTGGTAAAGCAGATGCCACTCGGTCAAGTGTGCAACTGTAGAACCTGATGGGTCTATGTGAACCCCCATGTATATGTGTTCAAACTCCCAAGGCCGCTGCTTGTTGTTCATTACAGTAAAGACAGGTATATGATAAATCTGATATATCCAGTGCTGTGGCTTCTGTCAGTGCGTTTATCAGAGCCTCAAATGAAGCAATGATGTCAGTATATTGTACTTTGTCAGCTCTGTGTCAGTTAGATTTAGTAGTAGTAATAGAAAAGGTGTCAGTAAGAGAGTCCTGTAAAGAATTTAAACACATCATTAGATCATAAACATATTGAATCAGCATTGTGGTAGCAATCATGCAACTCATTGTGGGACATAGTGGGGCTGTCCATAAAACTTTGGCTTAATTAAGTCCACGTATATTGGACTGTGCTGTAAATAAATGTAGTAAGTCCTGACTATCTGCTTTAAGAACTATGCAGATCATAAATCAATGATTAGATGACTGTAATAATCACATTGGGTAGATAACCTACAATAACAAAGTGTTGCAAATACTATGGGTATTAAATAGTATGCGTTGTTGTAAAATTTGAAAAAAAACTATTTCTTGTGGTCCATAGATGTTTAGAAACTTGTGACATGATTAGTAATGAAAAACTCATCAAAATCCTCTAACCCCGTGAGGGTCCTCATATCGGTTAGTGCCTTCTGACAGCAATCTCTCATGGATTCCTGTTAATAATACACAATTTCTTCCAAACCACTCTGAGAAAAAAATAATAATTAAATCATTACAAATATTTGAGAGAATATCATGATTAGTTGTACAGCAAATGCGATTACTAATAGCAGTACCTAGTAGTGCTGCACCTAATTGTGACCTCCATTCCTTATTTGTGGGCTCATATGCATGACCAATGGATCTAGTAAAGTGGCAACATGCAATCAGATAAATCAGTAAGCATAAAAATGCAACTCAATATGCATCTTATAATAATCACTATAAAATCTGTATTTTTCAATAAGGATTCTGCAGAGGTACCTGCAGACTCAATATTTTTTCTAAATAATTTCTTGTGGCTCAGTAATAATAATAATATTAATAATAATAATATTTTTTTTAAAACACTTGCTTTTTCTGTGCAAAATGAAATGCATCAATTTGTAAATTAATCTTTTCTCTGGAATAGTCACACCTCTATTGGCTGGGATTTAATTTAAATAAAACAAGCAAAAGCAATAGCATTATTAAGCTCAGACATCATATTAGCATTTGTCATTTGGAAAAAAAAAATGGCAGTTTTTAAACAGATGTTGACAAAACAACATTATCACTTGAGGAAAACAATGGGGAGGGGGCTGGAGGTCATCCTTGGGTATGGCTGATCACTGTCCCATACAGAACATTGCAATAACTTTAATCTATTCATTGTGCTTTTTCAAAAGGGTAAACAATATCTTCAATTCTAAAATCTTTCATGTCCTTGTTATGGAAAACAGTTCTGTGACACTCCTTGGATATTTCACATTATTTAGGAATAAAACTTTACTCTCTTATCAATCTCATTAACCATTTCCTGCCTTTAATCTCCTACAGAGTTATTTCTGATGTTACTCTCACCTCATCACTGAAAAAAACTTATTCCCTTCTGCTTTTTCAAAAATAAACAAAAAATTTCAAAATTATTCTTTTTTTTCCCCATTTTTTTCTTTTTCTCCCTAAGGCTCTAAAAGACATATCACCTCTCCTCACTTCTCACTGAACAGAATTAACCCCTCAGTGGGACAGTACAATCTTTCCAAACATATGTGGGTTAGTGGGATATACTATCTCAATTCTTGAAGCTTTCACCACCTGTCACCAGACCATTGCGCGTTCACTCTCATCAAATAATCATTACCTCACAGGTGCATCATCATCGCCAATTCCAACTAACTATGACCAGCATAGTATTTTCTATTCCTTCTCACTTGCTCACACTAGTCACATACTCAGAGAACTTTCTGTGATCCCATACAAATGCTTAAAACAGTGTTACCTCTTTCAAAGACAAAAATGTAAATAAAATAAATGAAAAATTTCCCCAAAAAACCTAACCTTGCGTTATGTGTCTGTCACTGTTATCACACCTACGCCTTCCACATACTGTCCTCTGTTATCAGTATAGTGGGCCACCTACTGTCCATCTCTGTTATCAGTATGGTGTTTCATCTACTGTCCTCTGTTATCAGTAGTCACGTGTCCCACCCCCACCCTGTCTTCTCTTGTTATGTTTCCCCATATATTCTACCTTGTACGTAGGTGGCAGATACCCCCTGTGAATCTCGCTACCGGTCAACACTCTTCACAGGAAAAAAATCAACTCATCAAATCAGAAAAAAAATTATATGCAATATGTCATTCTTTGTTACCATATCTGCACATTGTCTAAGTGATCATTACACGATTAGATCACTATCTCCCTTGGTTATCTAGCTAACTGTGGCCACAGTATTAACCCCTTAAGATACTCTATCAATTTAGTACCCTCCCCCTTTCAAAAACAAACAAAATTAAATAAACACAAATCAAAAACAAAACAAAAATTGGCTTAAAGAAAACCCCACAGCCTTGAGTCAGTTATCACTGATTACCTTCCATTCATAAGAATAAAAATAAACCCAGGATTTATCTGCGCATTACTCAAGGTATATCTGATTCAATATATGTATCCAGATTAAGCAAATAGGCAATAGAAATTGCCAACAGAAAACACGGTCTAATATGTCAATATGAACCTTTAAGAATAGATGTTATATTGGACTTATATCTCATCGATATATATATCACTTTTCTTATCCAAAATGTATTACTCATTAAATGGAAAAAAACATTGAATTCACATGATCATTTCCTGTTTCTTCACCTAACATGGACAACTCCTTATCTCGCATTACATCAACTGAATCCATCACTTTAGAGTTTCCAACTCACAGCTGCTTTGTTTAATAAACCAAAAAAATTAAATCAAAAACCCATAGCAGAAAAACATCAGTCCTACATTACGTACTTCATCTCCACAAGACAAGAAAAAACTTTACAATGAGATAAACTCGATCTTTCTTTGTTATAAACAATATTCCAATTAACTTTATTTATTCTGGTGGTAAAAATGAACTGTTACTTGGCTTACAATATTAGCGTCTACTCCTTTAAACTCTGTATTTTAACGGACCTCTGTCTATGGATATAAAGAAATTAGCTCAAACTGTTATTGTAATCAGACTGCTTGCTAGCTCTAACAATGCAACGTATATTTAATTATTTATTAACATTTTCTTATATAAACCATATACAGTAGAAAATCCGAGGGTTTCCAAACAATACAGATTATGGATAAATCATGCATTCCATTTCTTCCACATATTGCTGGCCAGACAACCAGAAAGAAACGTAAATGCACAATCTCCTCTACCTATCTCTAATCACCAAATTATAAGCACGGGAAAACCTACAACAAATATATGCAACTTCTTTCAAATTTATAGATTGGACAAACAAAGAAACTCTAATTATCAAAACAACCACTACAGATTAGTTACTTCAGCAATATCCTCAGCAGACAATATACACCAAACAATCCAACCGCGGTCAAAAAATAAAAACAAACAAAAAAAAATACGGTTATTTAAAGAATATTATTTTTTTTAAAAGTAGAAAATTTATTGCCAGCATAACCTTTATACCAATATGCTTGCTATAGTCTGCACGCTTTGCAAATAAACCAAAGAAATACTCTTCCTGACCCAAGCAATGTTGTTTACAACTTCTTGCCAAGTTTCTCGCTGCTCTCCTTATCTATTCTCTGACACAGAGAAGAAATGGGCGATGCGGGGGGGTTTAGCAAGCTGACAGTCTGCAAAATGCAGCGTTGTCTTTCCATGCCTTAAATTACGATCTATTTGTTTTATAATTAAATAGCGAAGTTGCTTCAAGTAATTGTGGATTACCATACCTTAACAGATGTTTGAGAAGATTAGGGTACACAAATGCACCGACTTTAAAAAAATTTCTACACATATTTTTTTTTTTTTTTTCCAATAGCTAATTTTTTTTTTTTTAAACTTTGATCTTCTCAATAACTGATAAAATATGGACACCAACCATCATTGAATCTCGCTGGGGCCTCCAACTGATAAACCAGATATTTATCTGATAAGATTAGATATGATAAATAACCCAAACCAAATTTATTTACTTTATTACCTTTAAATATAACGGCAACGCTGAAATGATTGCACACCCACACAACCTTGTTATAAAAGGTATGACAATGCTTTACTTAGAGAATATCTTCATTACAGATATTTGCAAATGCAGACTAACACAAGAAACATAAAACTGACTAGCTAATACTTAAACAGCAATTCTAAATCAAATCAAAATGGACACCTTTCAAGGACAGTGATCAGCCATGATTAAACCTCCTTCATAGTTACCTCCAGCCTCCCCGTGCTTGCTGGTTCTTCCTCAACTGCCTTTCTCCTCCCTCTATCACTCTGATATTTAAACCTTTATCACATTAATTAATTAATTACTCATAAGCATTGAGTCTTATTGGCAAGCTCTGCTTTCAATCATGATGTCATAATTAACCCAACACCCAACTTCAGTGGCCTTGTGGGTCTACGCATGTGTGGCCTTGTTCCCATATTATTCAGTTTGTGGAGTCTAGGTGTCTGTCCTTGTTCTCTGTTACATCAATAAGGCATTCTTAAACCCAGAAATCCAAAACAATATCTCATAAGAAATTACTTATTTCAGCAGTATTCTGAACGCCATCTTGTAACGAGATATGCAAGTCATGCCTAACAAAATGGCTGCTGCTTCTAACATATAATAACTGTTTAGCGCAAAGGGAAGGCCTCATACGCAATGAATAGTACATTGTGCAACAAGCTAAAGTCATCTGCAGCAATAATAGCGGCAGTCAGGAAAACAGAATATAATAAAAGCATAGATTTATTGATTAGTTGATTTTCTGTATTATCAGTGGATTACAAAATATAACAATACAGGTATTTATACATGATAACGATTATATATTCCAGCATCCTTAAATAAAGCTAACCTCAGTGTTAAATAATGTGTATGTGTATTACAGTGCTGGGAGGGGGCGTGGCTTATGAAGAAGCAGCCATTTTGTGATACCAAGTCTTTGTGTCCGCCATTTTAGATACCGCCGCATGGCATTCAAACATCTTATGGTAACTGTCGGCCATCTTAGATTCCACTACATGGCACACAAAGGAAACCTTAACAAAAGACTAATAACTTCCGCCTGGCAATCACACATACTGACTGTATGTTCATAATTCCTTTCCACAACATTTATTCCAAATTACCTCTAGCTTGCATCATACGATACGCTCAATCCTTACAATAACTCGCACATTCAGCAAACACACTTTACCTGCAGCATACACAATTGAATATCATTTGAGCTACAATGTACTTCTCTGTACAGAACACCTAACTGGCACATACAATCTATGGCCTTGTTATATCATACTCACATCACATGCCGATACACACACACCATCCGAGCATCATGCTATCAACATTTGTATCATATAAGTTGGATTTATACGATAGTTTATCTAGATATTCTCACATGATATCACACAAAGCATTAACACTCTGTTCTTGCATAGCCTTACACATGCATTCAAATACCAAGAATCCCTTTGAGAACAACACACTCTCTTTCATACAAAGAGTCCATACCATATACTACAGAACTCCTTTGCAACCAATCCCTTGGACACACACAGTGGCTAGTTTAACTATCCAGACACATAGCAGAGAAAAGCAAGCTATTTACACTCCTTGCATACAAACGATCCAGGAACTAGGCCTCTGCTTTTCCACATGGCAGTAGCAGGCTTAGACCTCACTTCATCCACATGTAAACGTACACGGTTATATCTACCAATTTAAGCATATCCTTGCTCACAAATCATAACAGCTACACATCCCACTATATAATCTACCGACTGCTGCTGCTATATAGCTATTGTGAACCACAATACAATCCATGAACTACAGGCTAGCTATACATCATTCACCCAGATCATTTTTAACTACAGACAGAAGCTTTCTTTGTCCAAACCATAGGATACGCTGGGCCTATGCACATGTTTATATCTGAAGACAGACTAAGAATGGAAGTTAACTACTTTTAAACTCTCTAGCATAATCCATTATTCCATAACCGGGGTCCTAGTACACAATACAATTATATGATACATAATACTTATCAAATCCAAATCCATATGTTATGGAAGGAGCCTCCCGGTGAAGCGAGACCCATCCTCTCTGTGTCTTGAACGAACAGCAAGTGACTATTTGATTTTCTCTGGCTTTCAAGAGAACTCTCGGGGGAGGAGTTGATCCTATTGTCTTCCCCTGGTATCACTTAGCTTATGTTTACAGTATCCGATGACTGGCTTAGCTGGATCCTTTTGCACATTCTATCCATTAGCTTATAGACACGCCCCTCTGATTGCTGTATCCTAATCTTATGTGAACTTATGATTCGTAATAACATGTGAGTGCAATATGATATGGAATTCTAATAACTGTCATCTGACAGTTATTATAATTTCGCACATTTTGAGTCCAAACATGACATTATGTTATATCTAAAAATATGTAAACTAATATTCGATCTTTTCCTTACTTATGAGATATGAATAATATTTATCTCAGACTATATTAATTTAGTGGGCATGATTATAATTATGATTATGGAAATTATATGCTGGGAGAAATTAGGCATTGACACCCTGCAAATGCAATGGTGAAAGAAATGGGGACACCAGAATACGTACTGCAACAACCAGGGTGAATACTAAGCAAGATACACACCACCAAAAATTTATCCTGCATTTGTAGAGGTCAAAATAAGAACTTTAATGCCCATGGCACGAAAATGGATAGATGGCCAACTCAGGAAGTGGATGTCCAGTGCAATTTAAACATTTGGGGTCCAACCACAGAGGAGGTGAACCAGGTCTCATTATTTGGGCCCTTTTTTCCCCCTTTTAGATGGGGCCTTGGGGACAGGGGCCTTTGGCTCAGATGGCTTGCGGCGTCTTCCCCTAGTGGACACAGGAGGGTCAGCAGAGGTGGAAGGTTGGGGAGCAGCTTGGGGTGGGCCAGCAGATGGGGGATTGTCCCTTAGGGACCTGGCGGTGGTCAGCAGCTCCGCAAGAAGTTCATTCTGGCGGCTGAGGTGTTGGCCAATGCTTTGCATGCCAGCCGCCAGAGTGTCATTCATGCGGTTCAAGGCCTCACACTGCTGCCTGTTTGTGGCCTTCCACTCCGCCAGAAATTCCCCAACCTGCTGCTGACGGATCGCAGCATCCACCCCTTGCTGCTCGATCCTCTCCAGCATCACCATCACGCTCTCATCCCATGTCTCCTGTGGCTGGGGCTGGGGGTGTCGTCTTGGTGGAGGCTGGACCACTTGCTCCACCTGTGGCTCTGCAGAGGAAGATGCTGCCGGTTCATCCTGGGTTTCTGCTTCTGCTAGGATAATAATTGAAAACAATGTCACCATCACATACGCACTAAAAAATATCTTTCAAAATACAATGCATTACTGTGACTTACCATCAAAAGCAGCAGCAAAGACCTCCGCCGGGAGCTCACTGTCCATATTGGAGATCCCCCTGACCTCGGCCACATCAATGACGTCCAAGGCGTCCTGCTCCAGGGGGGTATACTCCAAATGATCGGGCATAGGCCCTCTCCCGGTGGACATGCTGTGGTTGTACCGGTCAGTCATCTTCCTCTTCATTGCCGTTTTGAAGTCAGTCCACCTACAAGTTTAAAAATACAAATATCACCATGAGATATGTGCACCACTGTGCTACGTGACATTTCCTAGTGTGGGTGATCTTATGTTTTGTAGCCATATGTGTCCCACACACACATTAATGTCTCCATTAGGAGGCATTTCAGTGTCTCATCTCATTCATTAGGCCACTAAATGCACATACATAGATCACTATGCAGAAATGACATCATCCATGGCCAAATTATGCACCTCCACCTGTTGTGAAACTACACATTCCACCATAGCTTGACAGTGTGGTTATTATGGAGTAATTTAACTATGGGATGGCATACTGGGATGTGTAGTTTCTCACCAGCTACATGTGCACAGTTTGGTCATTCTTGTTTCAGTAGCATCATATGGAACATGTTACAACAACTCTTTCAAAAACACACTTTCTCTTGTCCCATCACATACTTCACATGAGCAGAACTGTGCCCATAACCTCACATCACACCAATGGTGCATGTTTCATATATCAATGTAGGTTATTAGACATGGTTGTGTTCACATGTGACATTGAAGTGTAGCACTATCTACAAACACACCTTTCTATTATTCTCAAAACATACATGTAACATATATACACACATATGACATTATCAGGGGGACAAACACACTTGCCTTTTCTTCACCGCTAGCCAATCTCTGACCACTGGTGACACCTGGTTCACTTCCTCTGTGATCTTGTCCCAAAGGTTTCTCCTTGCACTGGCACTTGGCTTCCTGGTTGCCAATTCTATCCATTCGCGTGCCCTGGGCACTAAAATTCTTAATTCTGCCTCTACAAATGCAGGGTTTCTCTTTCTGGTGGTGGTATCCTGCTCAGTCCTCACCCTAGATGTTGCAGCTTGTTTTCTGGTGGCCCCAGTTCTCTCACCATGCACCTGCTGGGTCACACCTGTTTGGAGAGATGCAACCTCTTGTTCTGGCTGGTTGCTTGGCCCTTGTGGAGCTGGTGGCATTGCAGTAGTGGCTGTTATTGAGGGGCCCCCTTGGTCTTGGGTCCTCCTTGTCCTCTCCTGCTCCCTCTGCCTCAACCTTTCAAGCAAGGATTCTGCTCTTGCTCTCTGGAGAGCGTCCTCAGCTGCGGAATCGTTTGAACTAGACATGTTTGCAGCAATTCTGGCCTGCATCTGACTGAATATTTATATGTTAATCTCCCGCCATGAACAAGGGGGCGTATATTTTTCCCCGCAATGTAGTTGCTAATTTACGCCGATATTTCCCGCCGATAATTGCCGCTTAAATTACGCAGGTCTCAACGCACCTGATCAATCACCTGTATATGCACATACACAGGTTGTGGAGCATTGTGTGCTACATCGTGAAATGTGTGCACCTGTCATTCCAATGATGAGTGTTGTCAGCTGGTATCTGTTGGAGTTCGTGTATGCTTTGTGAGTCACATTTCCAAACATCACGTTATAATACTTTCCTTACATATGTAATGAGTATGAAATTGTCATACACCAACATGTTGCATTGTGCCCCTTTTAGCAGCGTATTTATTAGTAGACGGTTGCGTGTATTCTTTTCCGCACACTGTATATACAGTACGTCTCTCCATGGAAATCGGTGTATTGTGCCCCTTTAAGCAGCGTATTTATTAGTAGACGGTTGCGTGTATTATTTTCCGCACACTGTATATACAGTTCCTCTCTATACATTGAATGCATGCTGTTGGTTATGGTGTGTGTATATCGGAACGGTCCGCGTAAGTTTCTATTCGCATCCAGTTTGTTAATGTAAGAAGGATTAATAAAGTTAATACCAAACAAACAATTTTTTACACCAATCAGCAAGCACCAAAAGTGATATATGTACCTGCAATTATTAACTGCGCCATTGCCACTATGACTTCAACCAGGGCTAGGGCGTTTTCGACCCAGGAGCTGTTGGCCTTGGTTGAGGTCATGGACCGTCACCTGGGGCCCAGGGGCCCATATGTGTCCAACATGGACAAGCGGCGGGCGTATACTGCTGCCCGCCGCCTAATCTACACCCGGACCGGCGTCCGCAGAAGCCTGGGCCAAGTGGAGCGGCGCTGGTCTGACCTGCGCCGGCGGCAGCCAGTCTTACTATCGACACTTCGCCGCCATATTGCCCGATGTAAGTTTTTATTACTAGTATGTCTGCGTTTTTTTGCAAATGATTTCTGTACTTTTTATAAATATGTTCCTGAGTATGTGGGTGTATATGGGGTGTATATGGGTGTATATGGGGTGTATATGGGTGTATATGGGGTGTATAGGGGGTGTATAGGGGGTGTATATGGGGTGTATAGGGGGTGTATATGGGGTGTATAGGGGGTGTATATGGGGTGTATAGGGGGTGTATATGGGGTGTATAGGGGGTGTATATGGGGTGTATATGGGGTGTATATGGGTGTATAGGGGGTGTATAGGGGGTGTATAGGGGGTGTATATGGGTGTATAGGGGTGTATAGGGGGTGTATAGGGGGTGTATAGGGGGTGTATATGGGGTGTATAGGGGGTGTATAGGGGGTGTATATGGGGTGTATAGGGGGTGTATAGGGGGGGTTAAAGTAGTTGCTCAGTTTTTGGGTGTAGCATATCAATTAGTTTGCATGATAAATGTCTGAAATATAACAGCAATGATAATTTGGAAGGTTATGAGCATGACTAATGTGAATTTTTCTTTCCCACTTTTTTATGAAACCCAATCTTCGATTTCTATGCCATCAACATGAACATTTCAGCACGGGCAAGAGCCCGCATAGAAGCCCGGGAGCAGGCAGCCCGGGACCAGGCAGCCCAGGAGCAGGCAGCCCAGGAGCAGCCGGAAGAGGAGGAGGAAGAGGAGGAGGAAGAGGAGGAGGAGACAATGGGTCAAGCTGGGGCCCACCAAATTTCGCCATCCCCTTCCCCCACCCCCTCCCCAACCCCCACCCCTTCCCCAACCCCCACCCCCTCCCCAACCCCCACCCCCACCCCCTCCCCAACCCCCACCCCCACCCCTTCCCCAACCCCCACCCCCACCCCCTCCCCAACCCCCACCCCCTCCCCAACCCCCACCCACACCCCCACCCCCTCCCCAACCCCCACCCCTTCCCCCTCCCCAACCCACACCCCCACCCCCTCCCCAACCCCCACCCCCTCCCCTACCCCCACCCCCTCCCCTACCCCCACCCCACCCCATTTCAAACCCCCCTACACCTCTCCACCACCCACCCCCAAACCTCTCCAATCCCCACTCACACCCACTACCAGTATCCCAAGTCCTATCCCATCCCCCTTGCTCCTGACCCCCCCAACCACCGCACACCCAACCAGCGGCGAGCAGGATGGCTCAAGTAGCCGTAAGTAAATAATGTGTCTAATGTTTACCTACACATTTCTACACATAAACAATCACAACAACCACATATGTGTATCCAACATCAACAATAGTTGCAACATATCACTGCAGGGCGACCATGAGGTGTGGCCTGTCCTTCTCCAGGAACAAGGGTCCCCTTGGTGGTTTTTTGGAGTGTGGCCATGCCTCACCCCTTGAATAATTGACATAACAGTACATCCAATGAGATATCCGACATTAGTGGTGTTGTAGTTATGTGGCTCCAGGTGTTGGGTAACTCCACTTCCCAGCATGATGTGCAACATAAATTTATAGATTGTTTTGTTAATAGTGTGTGAGGCCATGCGGATGCATGCTTTACAAACATAGCTTTAGGCCTATAATTTGTACAGCAATGTCCTAAATTTAAAATAGTAAGGAGTGCTTAAGCCGCAACAATGTCATAACCCTTAAATAGCACAGCCTAATTGTGAGGTTAGAGGAGAGTTCCCCAAAACCAAACTACCAATTGGGATACAGCATACATTCATCCAAGAAGGAGTAATTTAATTAATGTTATTTACTATGTACAGTATGTGTGTGTTAATATATTATTTTTTAGTACTGTGTTTACAGCAGACCCATCTTCAATGTAGTTTAAAAATGTATGTGGCCTTCACACATAACTCACAACTTTTTATTATGTACAAATACAACAAACATTTGTGTATGTTATATATTAATTTTTTTTTTTTATCCCTTCACTACAGACACTGAACAGCACCAGGAGGAGGTGGACAACATCTTGCGGGAGATATTCCTTACCCTTTTTTATTTAAATCTTTTTTTACGTTTGGAGGCCCGCATTTAATTTATTTTTATCCCCCCTTATTATGTTTGTTCATAATAAAAGTTTAAGTTCAGATAGAAGTTGCCTGTGTTTTTAATAATAAATATGTTAGAGGGCTTGTAAGGGTAGGTACATACAGATGTGTAATGTAAGTTATATTTGTAATTTGAGGTGAGGGGTAATGATTGATGTGTGAATGTGTGTGTTTTTGAGTAAAATAACACATAGTGAAAATGCATGAATGTTTAATGTTGTTAGATTAAAACATCACACATAACATCAGGGTAGGTATACATGTTACACATTTTGGACAAACTAATTATGGACATAATTTAGTACATATACAGAAACACCAACATAACTTGATTTAAAAGTAACAGCAATATGGGGACACATAGATAGTGATTAAAATGCCACATTAGAACATAACAAATATACATGTAATGAGGGTTAAAATGTTGTTTTATTAGGGTCTTTATTAAGGTAGACAATTGAGTTAATAGAAAACAATAATTGAATAACAATTAGAATAATTAATTAATTGTCTGATTTGTAGTTGAAAGGCAAGATTTGCAGGTCCATATATGTGAAGGGTATGCCAGCGTGCACGGACGTACGCTCACTCTCATGAGCGGTGACATAAGCTGAGTTTTCCATTGAAAACAATAGGGACCCGTCCGTGCAAGCTGGCGTACGCTCAGATCTCCGCAAGAAGTCGGTGGGAAGACGGACGAGAGACGTCCGTAAACGGTGGCGTACGCTCTGTTGTATGCCAGTTGTCGGAGTGTAAGGGCTGGCCCGTCCGTGTACGTTGGCGTACGCTCAATTCTTTGACGTTGTTTCTGGCCGTACGTATGCGGCTGAGTTGTGGGTGGACTTAACCCCAACGGCCGCGTACGGATAGCGTACGTTAATAGGGAACGTACGCACGTTTGGCCGCTCCGATCAGAATAACCTCCTTTGTGTATAGTATATATGGGAGTAACTCTCTCAGTGTATAGTATATATGGGAGTAACTCTAAGTGTATAGTATATATGGGAGTAACTCTCTCAGTGTATAGTATATATGGCAGTAACTCTCTCAGTGTATAGTATATATGACAGTAACTCTCTCAGTGTACAGTATAGTATATATAGGTGTAACTCTCTCAGTGTATAGTATATATGGGAGTAACTCTCTCAGTGTATAGTATATATGGGAGTAACTCTCTCAGTGTATAGTATATATGACAGTAACTCTCTCAGTGTATAGTATATATGACAGTAACTCTCTCAGTGTATAGTATATATGGGAGTAACTCTCTCAGTGTATAGTATATATGGGAGTAACTCTCTCAGTGTATAGTATATATGGGAGTAACTCTCTCAGTGTATAGTATATATGGGAGTCACTCTCTCAGTGTATAGTATATATGACAGTAACTCTCTCAGTGTATAGTATATATAGGTGTAACTCTCTCAGTGTATAGTATATATGGGAGTATCTCTCTCAGTGTATAGTATATATGACAGTAACTCTCTCAGTGTATAGTATATATAGGTGTAACTCTCTCAGGGTATAGGCAGTGCCGGATTTGCCCCTAGGCCAGTGAGGCACGGGCCTAGGGGCGGCACATTTTAAGGGCGGCAGCCAGCAGGGACGTTTCTACAGGGGGGACGAGCTGTGCACTGTGTGCAGCTGCACGGAGCAACGCACAGCTCATCCCACAGCAGCAACATCCCGCCGGTCTACCGCATCTCAGCGTCAGATCTGCGCCGGATCCGGGGCTGCTGCGGACAGGAGAGTTGCTGGCGGCAGCCTCACTGACAATATCCAGGGAGCGGAAGCTGGACAAATGAGAGCTCGCTGGCGGCATCATTCGCCGCACAATGGCTGATGAAGCTAGAGCCGCAACCCTCCTCCTTCACGCGCACACACTCCCGCTGCCTGTCATCCGCTCCCCGAGTGTCCGCCTGTGCACACTATGGGCTGCCGCTCCCTCCCTCAGCCTGTCAGGGTGCGTGACCCGGCTCCTAGCTCTTACCGCTATTGCTGCTGCTCCTTCTGCTGCCGCCCGGGTGTCTCAGCCCTCTCCCAGCCTGCCCTTGATTGCTGCGGTGGAGGACCACGGTGTCGTGGCTGCCGGTGCCTGGCCAAGAGGAAAAGGTAACTCCGGGGAGCAGCCCTCCTGATCTCCCTCCCTCCACTCTAACCTATTTTAAAAATCCCAAAGGGCTCCTCTCTCAGGCTCTAGGGGGCGGCCAAAAACTTGGTGCCTAGGGGCGGCCTGACCCCTAAATCCGGCCCTGGGTATAGTATATAAGACAGTATCTCTTAGTGTATAGTATATATGGTAGTAACACTCTCAGTGTATAGTATATATAGGTGTAACTCTCTCAGTGTATAGTATATATGGGAGTAACTCTCTCAGTTTATAGTATATATATGACAGTAACTCTCTCAGTGTATAGTATATATGGAAGTAACTCTCTCAGTGTATAGTATATATGACAGTAACTCCCTCAGTGTATAGTATATATGGGAGTAACTCTCTCAGTGTATAGTATATATGACAGTAACTCCCTCAGTGTATAGTATATATGGGAGTAACTCTCTCAGTGTATAGTATATATGACAGTAACTCTCTCAGTGTATAGTATATATGGGAGTAACTCTCTCAGTGTATAGTATATATGACAGTAACTCTCTCAGTGTATAGTATATATGGGAGTAACTCTCTCAGTGTATAGTATATATGGGAGTATCTATCTCAGTGTATAGTATATATGGGAGTAACTCTCTCAGTGTATAGTATATATGGGAGTAACTCTCTCAGTGTATAGTATATATGACAGTAACTCTCTCAGTGTATAGTATATATGGGAGTAACTCTCTCAGTGTATAGTATATATGACAGTAACTCTCTCAGTGTATTATATATATGACAGTATCTCTCTCAGTGTATAGTGTATATGACAGTATCTCTCTTAGGGTATAGTATATACTGTATATGACAGTATCTCTCTCAGCGTACAGTGTATATGACAGTATCTCTCTCAGGGTATACAGCCTACCAGCTCTTTCTATTTAAATTGTTTGTGCGGCAGCGGCCGGCAGTCTAATTTGTGTTCCGGGGCACTCCCGGACCACCCCTTAGATTGTAATGATTTTCGGGTCCTGTCCCGCTGTCCCACCCGCGGCAGGCATTGTCCCGCTGCGGGGGGTGGCAGTTGGGAGACCCCCCAATCTAATAGCATAGACGCTGTGCTCATGCACACAGCGTCTATTCTCATATGAAAATGAGGTCGCGGCTAATTAGCATAAGCCGTGCCCTCAATTGCATACGCCCCGCCCCCTTTTCGGATGCTCGCGCGGCTTCGCCGCGTGAGTGTCCCTATTTCATCAGCACAGAAGTTGGGAGGTATGGTATTGTTTCGTTGACTTTTAGACACAGATTTTGTTTTATTTGTAAATAGACCCATGTAATTTTGTAGCCAACCAAGTTGCAACTCGGCATAAACACAGGAGCTTAGTAAATTTACCCACTATTGTGAACATTATTAATAAATCTACCCTGTTTGTCTATGAGAAAATCTTATGGGTCCAAAGTACATATTATTCCATCTCTTTGGCAGATATTTATCAAAATTGGAAGAGAGAAAATGTAGAGATTACATACCAACCAATCAACTTCTAACTTTCATTTTCCAAGCGCAACCGGTAAAATGAAAGTTAAAAGCTAATTGGTTGGAAGATTATCTCTCTCCAAGGTTGTATATAAATAATTACCTTTATCCTGTAGTAAACATTCTTGTCAGCAGTCTTTTCTGAACCTTCATCTGGACTCCTAGGTAAGACTGACATAAACCATCAGCGTATAGTGTATATGACAGTATCTCTCTCAGGGTATAGTATATACTGTATATGACAGTATCTCTCTCAGGGTATAGTATATACTGTATATGACAGTATCTCTCTCAGCGTATAGTGTATATGACAGTATCTCTCTCAGGGTATAGTATATACTGTCACACGTAGCCGCGACGGAGCGCGGCGGGTACAGTACTCACCCGCCCGCGCCCGCCGCCGGCTAGCGTGTGCAGGCTCCGGTCTGCGGTGTGCGGGTAGCGGCAGCTCTGGGTAGGGATGGCAGCAGTAGTGGTGCCGGGAGGCCGGCGTCGCCATCTTGGTTGAGGGCAGGAGACAGATTGGCCCAGAGTGGAGGTTCCCTCTTCATCCTGTGCTGACAGCCAATGGCAGCCATCCCCTGGGGATATAGGGGATCTGCCTAGGCTGTTCAGTGTCAGTGCAATGAGTCTTTGGAGTCATTCACAACTCCTAGCTGATTCCCGGATCCTGGCTCTTTCTCTCCTGACTCTGGTGCCTTGCTCCCTGCATCTTGCTACAAGGAAGTTTTCTCCTGACACCAATGCTGCAAGTCCTACCTAGTGCTTGTTCCTGCTTGTGTCCCAGAATTACCCTGCACAGCTTCCCGCTGTCCTCCTTCATACAACTCATTCATTCCATCATCTTTCAGTCATCCGGATCCATTTCTTCTGTCATCAAATCAACCTCCTTCCGGATCCTCATCTATGTACTCTGGCTCAACAAGTATACGTTTCCAGATTTCCCTGCCTGTTATTAGTATTGTGCTGGACTCTATTTAATTTATTCCAACTGTCACTTAAAGAAGTATTTGAGTGAAGTTTATCATTTATGAAATCCGTTATTAAACCTGCACGTTTCAATCCTACTCCTCCTGGTCCGTCTCCGGTTCCTGTGCACCACACGACTCCATCCAGCCCTTTAGCCGTGACAGTTTGCACTGACCCGATGGAATCGGGTGAAGCACAGGCCTCCATGACGGATGTTCTTCAAGGCATCATGGCTCGATTGGAACAAGTAGAGACTACCCAGCGTCAAGTGGCTCAATTTCTCCAGACCTTGTCATCACCTCAGGCGGCTCCCTCAGTTTCAGCAGCACCAACCTCCGGAGCTTCGGCCCCTGCTGCTCCCCCTGGGCCAGCTGCTCCTCACCAGCTACACCTGTCAACCCCCAGTAAATATGACGGGTCCCCGAGGGGGTGTCGAGGATTCCTGAATCAATGTGACGTCCATTTTACCCTCCAGCCTTCCAATTTCCCCTCTCCCAAGACTCGGGTGGCTTACATCGTGTCCCTACTGGCGGGCCCAGCCTTGGAGTGGGTGTCCCCCCTTTGGGAGCGTGCGGATCCCATCCTCAATAACTATGAAGAATTTGTGGCCTCCTTCCGTCGCATCTTCGACGAGCCTGGCAGAGTGTCCTCCGCAGCCACGGAGATCCTAAGGATTCGTCAGGGCAGTCGCCCAGTGGGACAATATGTCGTACAATTTCAAACCCTGGCTTCCGAACTCAGATGGAACGAAGAGGCTCTCGTTTCTGCCTTCTGGAACGGCCTAGCCGGGCGCATCAAGGACGAGTTAGCAACTCGCGATTCTCCTTCCACCCTGGCTGAACTCATTTCATTATGTAACAAAGTCGATCTGCGACTCCAAGAACGCCAACTTGAGAGGAATCGCTCTGATCGCCTTCGCCCTCGATTTCCTTCCAATGTCGCACCAGCCTCCAAACCAACCCCGCCTCCTGCGGTGTCAACAGATGAGCCCATGCAAATCAACCGCTCCCGTCTCTCTCTCGAAGAGAAGTCCCGAAGACGGCGAGAGAATCTATGCATGTACTGTGGCTCCTCAGCTCACTTATTGGCTTCCTGCCCGCTGCGGCCGGGAAACGACCGCTCCTAATCTCCCCGAGGGAGGTCCGATTAGGAGTCTTGCTTCCATCTCCCTCTTCTTTTGATTCCACCATTCCGGTTACCCTTGTGTGTCCCCAAGGGAGAAAAAGAGTTCAGGCCCTATTGGACTCTGGAGCAGCGGGAAACTTCCTTTCTTCTTCTTTTGTTACCCAACATGCCCTGCCTGTGCAACCCCTGGATCACTCGCTGGTCCTCACTGCAGTGGATGGGAGTCGAATTCGTAGTGGACAAATCACCCATCAGACCACCCCGGTGACACTGCTCATAGGAGCTCTACATCAAGAGACCCTCGAATTCTTCATTCTTCCACAGTCCTCACACCAAATGGTCCTGGGCCTTCCCTGGCTCTCCAAACATAACCCACACATCGATTGGACCAATATGGAGGTCAAGGCCTGGGGAACAGATTGCCAGTCTACTTGCATTCCTCAGATCCTTCCGGTCTACCAGACCCATCCACAACGTGAGGGTAACTGTCCTTCATCCTCTTCAGCTCCACCCTTGTCGATACCCGCACCATATCGTTCATTTACAGATGTATTCAGTAAAGGTGGTGCCGACACCCTGCCTCCTCACCGTCCTTGGGACTGCCCGATAGAGCTGGTGGCCGGGAAATTCCCTCCTCGTGGCCGCATCTATCCCCTGTTGCTACCTGAGACTGAGGCCATGTCCTCGTACATTCAAGAGAACTTAAACAAAGGTTTCATTCGACCATCTACTTCTCCGGCCGGGGCCGGGTTTTTCTTTGTGAAAAAGAAAGATGGCGGTCTTCGGCCATGTATCGACTATAGGGGCCTGAACGACATCACCATTAAAAACCGCTATCCCTTACCCCTTATCGCAGAACTATTCGACAAGATCAGAGGGGCAGCAATCTTTACTAAATTGGACCTGCGAGGGGCCTACAATTTGATCCGGATCCGTCCAGGTGACGAGTGGAAGACGGCTTTTAACACGCGCGACGGCCACTATGAATACCTGGTGATGCCCTTCGGCCTTTGTAACGCCCCCGCTGTCTTCCAACAGTTTGTAAATGATATCTTTCGGGACTTGCTGTACCACTCCATCGTAGTCTATCTAGACGATATACTCATCTTCTCTCCAAATCTCCAACTTCACAGACAGACAGTGTCCGAAGTCCTACGACGTCTTCGCCAAAATCAACTGTTCTGCAAGTTGGAAAAGTGCGTTTTTGAGGTCACGTCCATTCCATTCTTGGGTCACATTCTCTCAGATAGAAATGGACCCAGAGAAGGTGAGAGCCATCCAAGACTGGGCAGCCCCCACAACACTCAAAGGAATTCAGAGATTCCTAGGGTTCTCAAACTATTACCGGCGATTTATCCGGAACTTCTCTACTATCGCTGCTCCCCTCACTGCTCTCACTTGCAAGGGAGCTGATCCAAGCCGATGGTCGCCAGAAGCATCCTCTGCCTTCCAGCAGTTAAAGAGAGCATTCATGACGGCACCAATCCTCCTCCAACCAGACCTCGACAGGCCCTTCATTCTCGAGGTGGACGCATCCTCGGAAGGGATCGGGGCCATCTTGTCACAAAAAGGTGAGGATCAAGAATTACACCCTTGTGCCTTCCTCTCCAAAAAATTCCTCCCAGCAGAGAAGAATTACCCCATCGGGGAACAGGAGTTGCTTGCAGTCAAAACTGCGTTAGAGGAGTGGCGATACCTTCTGGAGGGGGCACGACATAAGATCACCGTGTATTCAGACCACAAAAATCTGTCCTTTCTTAAACAGGCTCAGTGCCTTACTGCCCGCCAAGCCCGTTGGGCCATGTTTTTTGAACGCTTTGATTTCCAAATTAAATTCCGACCTGGAACCACGAATACTAAGGCAGACGCTCTATCCCGCTCCTTTGAGACGACCTCTGACCTAGAGACACCTCCTCGTCCAATCCTCAATCCGCTGGTCTTCGCCCAAGTAACCGTACAGCCATCTCCTCCTCCAGGTAAAACGTTCGTTCCCCCCGAACTTCGCAAGAAAATATTGTCATGGGCACATTCTTCCCGCTTCGCAGGGCACGCAGGAGCACAAAAGACCTTGATGTTCCTGTCACGTTCTTATTGGTGGCCAACCATCCGCCACGACGTAACCAACTTCGTTGCCTCTTGTGTAAGATGTGCTCAGCATAAAGTGCCCAGAACAACTCCCGCTGGTCCTCTCCGCCCTCTAACCATTCCCACAGAACCATGGACCCATCTGTCAATGGACTTCATTTGCGAACTACCTCCCTCAAAAGGTCATACCGCAATCTGGGTAGTGGTCGACCGATTCTCGAAAATGGTCCATTTTTTCCCACTAAAAGGTCTCCCCTCTGCTCCAGTACTGGCTCAGCTATTCATCTCAACCATTTTTAAACTTCACGGACTGCCCAAAGAGATTGTATCCGACCGCGGAGTACAGTTCGTTGCAAAGTTCTGGAGAGCTCTCTGTGCCGCGGTACAGGTCAAACTCAAGTTTTCCACTGCCTTTCATCCCCAGACCAACGGCCAGACAGAACGGGTGAATCAAGACTTGGAGGCCTTTATCCGACTGTTTGTCTCGTCTTCCCAAGATGACTGGGTGGATCTTCTCCCGTGGGCAGAATATATGCATAACAACTCCTATCACTCTTCCTCCGGAACCACCCCCTTCTTTACAGTATTCGGCAAACATCCACGGTCTCCGGATTTCTCAGAATTATCCTCTTCCGAAGTTCCTGCAGCAACCACTTCACTACAACGCTTTGCTAAAATCTGGTCGGATGTCCACACCGCTCTTCTTAAATCTTCCGCCCGATACAAGAGGATGGCAGACAGGAAAAGAAGGGCAGCGCCCAGATTGAAAGTCGGAGACCGGGTATGGCTGTCTACCCGCCATATACGCCTCCGTCTGCCCTCTATGAAGCTGGCTCCCCGGTTCATTGGGCCATACCCTATCATCCAAGTCATTAATCCTGTCGCTTATAGACTTCAACTTCCTCCTTCCCTAAGGATTTCGAATTCTTTCCATGTGTCCCTCCTCAAGCCTTTAAGGTTGAACTCTTATCAAAAGAAGATTCCCAAACCGCCCAAGATTAACTCCGAAAGTGGGGCTGAATTCGAGGTAAGACGCATTATAGACTCTCGTTGCCGCAATTCTCGTACCAAGTATCTGGTGGAATGGGTTGGGTTTGGTCCCGAAGAGAACTCTTGGGTGGATTCCATTGATTTGCACGCTCCAAAACTGGTAAAGCAATTTCTCCAGAGAAATCCGCACAAGGCCCATAGGCGCCCTGGGGTCACCCTGAAAAGGGGGGGTACTGTCACACGTAGCCGCGACGGAGCGCGGCGGGTACAGTACTCACCCGTCCGCGCCCGCCGCCGGCTAGCGTGTGCAGGCTCCGGTCTGCGGTGTGCGGGTAGCGGCAGCTCTGGGTAGGGATGGCAGCAGTAGTGGTGCCGGGAGGCCGGCGTCGCCATCTTGGTTGAGGGCAGGAGACAGATTGGCCCAGAGTGGAGGTTCCCTCTTCATCCTGTGCTGACAGCCAATGGCAGCCATCCCCTGGGGATATAGGGGATCTGCCTAGGCTGTTCAGTGTCAGTGCAATGAGTCTTTGGAGTCATTCACAACTCCTAGCTGATTCCCGGATCCTGGCTCTTTCTCTCCTGACTCTGGTGCCTTGCTCCCTGCATCTTGCTACAAGGAAGTTTTCTCCTGACACCAATGCTGCAAGTCCTACCTAGTGCTTGTTCCTGCTTGTGTCCCAGAATTACCCTGCACAGCTTCCCGCTGTCCTCCTTCATACAACTCATTCATTCCATCATCTTTCAGTCATCCGGATCCATTTCTTCTGTCATCAAATCAACCTCCTTCCGGATCCTCATCTATGTACTCTGGCTCAACAAGTATACGTTTCCAGATTTCCCTGCCTGTTATTAGTATTGTGCTGGACTCTATTTAATTTATTCCAACTGTCACTTAAAGAAGTATTTGAGTGAAGTTTATCATTTATGAAATCCGTTATTAAACCTGCACGTTTCAATCCTACTCCTCCTGGTCCGTCTCCGGTTCCTGTGCACCACACGACTCCATCCAGCCCTTTAGCCGTGACATATACTGTATATGACAGTATCTCTCTCAGCGTACAGTGTATATGACAGTATCTCTCTCAGGGTATAGTATATACTGTATATGACAGTATCTCTCTCAGTGTACAGTGTATATGACAGTATCTCTGTCAGGGTATAGTATATACTGTATATGACAGTATCTCTCTCAGTGTAAAGTGTATATGACAGTATCTCTCTCAGCGTATAGTGTATATGACAGTATCTCTCTCAGGGTATAGTATATATGACAGTATCTCTCTCAGCGTATAGTGTATATGACAGTATCTCTCTCAGCGTATAGTGTATATGACAGTATCTCTCTCAGGGTATAGTATATACTGTATATGACAGTATCTCTCTCAGTGTACAGTGTATATGACAGTATCTCTCTCAGCGTATAGTGTATATGACAGTATCTCTCTCAGTGTACAGTGTATATGACAGTATCTCTCTCAGCATATAGTGTATATGACAGTATCTCTCTCAGTGTATAGTATATATGACAGTATCTCAGTGTACAGTATATATGACAGTAACTATCTCAGTGTATAGTATATATGACAGTAACTCTCAGTGTATAGTATATATGACAGTAACTCTCTCAGTGTATAGTATATATGGGAGTAACTCTCTCAGTGTATAGTATATATGACAGTATCTCAGTGTATAGTATATATGACAGTAACTCTCTCAGTGTATAGTATATATGACAGTATCTCTCAGTGTATAGTATATATGACAGTATCTCTCTCAGTGTATAGTATATATGACCTATCTCTCTCAGTGTATAGTGTATATGACAGTATCTCTCTCAGGGTATAGTGTATATGACAGTATCTCTCTCAGGGTATAGTATATACTGTATATGACAGTATCTCTCTCAGGGTATAGTATATACTGTATATGACAGTATCTCTCTCAGCGTACAGTGTATATGACAGTATCTCTCTCAGGGTATACAGCCTACCAGCTCTTTCTACCCGGCTGTCATTTCTTTAAATGGTACTTGTTTCCTATCTGGGCGCCCGCTAAGTTAATTGCGCACCATGCTATTCTCCGTAGAGAAATCGGATCGCATCGCATCGTACACATACACGATATTGAACGATGCGATGCGATGCGATGCGATCCGATTCGATTTCCCATAGGAAACAATGTTAAATGGCTCAATTTAGCCAAATTCTCATAGGAACAATAGTAAATGGGCCAAAAACACCCCTGAACATTGAAATGTCCCCCCAAAAGTAGTTGACGCCACCCCGCCATCAACGTGAACCCGAAGCGTGGCGAGCGCAGCGAGCCCGCGAGGGGCGGCGGTACGCGTCCTCCGACCTTTTCATGCCCTACTATCCACGTCGGCGTGGAGTGAGAATAGAATAGTGTGGCGAGCGCAGCGAGCCACCGAGCCCGAAGCGTGGCGAGCGCAGCGAGCCCCGCGAGGGGACGCGGATACCTTCACAGGTAAACGCGTCCCTTCGCGGGCTTCCCAGGTGTCCGCGTCGCCATGGACACCTGGGAAGCCCGCGAGGGGACGCGTATAACTGTGAAGGTATCCGCGTCCCCTCGCGGGGCTCGCTGCGCTCGCCACGCTTCGGGCTCGGTGGCTCGCTGCGCTCGCCACACTATTCTATTCTCACTCCACGCCCTAGTGGATAGTAGGGCATGAAAAGGTCGGAGGACGCGTACCGCCGCCCCTCGCGGGCTCGCTGCGCTCGCCACGCTTCGGGTTCACGTTGATGGCGGGGTGGCGTCAACTACTTTTGGGGGGACATTTCAATGTTCAGGGGTGTTTTTGGCCCATTTACTATTGTTCCTATGAGAATTTGGCTAAATTGAGCCATTTCACATTGTTTCCTATGGGAAATCGAATCGGATCGCATCGCATCGCATCGTTCAATATCGTGTATGTGTACGATGCGATGCGATCCGATTTCATTACGGTGCCGTACGTAGAAAACCTGGGCGCCCAGATAGGAAACAAGTACCCTTTAAATTGTTTGTGCGGCAGCGGCCGGCAGTCTAATGTGTGTTCCGGTGCACCCCCGGACCACCCCTTAGATTCGCCTATGGTGGCCGTGGGGATGCTGCCTCCTCCTGGGTGTGTGACAATGAGGATCTGTATGCACCTGGTTGTTGCCCCTGTGCAGTGGGCGGTGGGGAGAGCACTCGCTGCTCTGGGCATCTCTGTTGCCCTCTGTTTGCTGCCACTTGCTGTGTACATGGGTGTGCAGCCCAGCTGTGATGTTTTCAGTAACCCCATTTGCATAGTGCATGCTGATTGGTTGATTATGAAAAACTCCATATGGGATAGGGCGATGGTGAATATAAGTAACCCTCCCAGGAGACCTGCACTAACTAATAGTGACAACTGCAGAAGAATTTGATTGATGGGTTGATGGGATTAGCGTGCGACAGACAGACAGACAGATGCACCTCAAGGACTTTGCTTTATACCACTGTATGTAAGGAAAGATACGCCGCATACACTGAGTATACTAAGGGGGTGATTCAACACCATTCGGATCGTTCTGATGGTGGGGGCTTGCACATCCGCAAGGGCGTATTTGTGCATGTGCAGTCCCGGCAACGAACAGCTTCATGTAACATGTAACTCGCTGGCCAATTCGGTGCAGGGATGGAGAGTCGGGTGCGGACGGCGGCATTTTCAGGGCATCCCCATGAAACCACTGAGTGTTCCCACAGGAGCGCACATGGGCTGATGCCTGCCACGCCCGCCTGCGGACAATGAAGGAAATAAAAGTCAGTTGCGACTGGCTTTTATCTCAGAAGGGTTAAGAAATTATTCGTTGGCCGCTGACCACGGGGGCAGAGGGAGGGGGTATTGAGCAAGGCGCCGTCACAAGGACTCTGTAAGCCGCGAGCTTGGCAGTGCTGTACACCAGTATCAGCTCAATGCCCACCGCCCAGGGGCATTGAGGACAGCACCAGGCTTCAGCCAAGTCCTTTATTGGGGGGGGTCCCCACTCCCCCAGGGCCCTTGGCCAGGCTGACCGGTCGGTAGGGTTAATGCTTTGGCCGCGGGACCTTATCTAATAAGTGTCCCCCGGCTGTGGCATTACCCTGCTGGCTGGTTTGGCCTGGGGCTGGTTCATAAAATACGGGGGACCCCTACTCATTTTGTCCCCCGTATTTTGGGAACCAGCCCCGGACCTGGAGCCTGGGGCTGGTTGTAAAAAACCGGGGAACCCCTATTTGCCGGCTTCCCTGATATTTTATAACCGGCCCGGCTCTGTCAGCCTGGTGCTGGTTACAGCTGTGGGGGGGACCAAGCTGGTTTTTTTTATTTCTTTATTTTTCTATTTTTTTACACTGAAGCCTGCACAGATCTGACTGATCCGTGCAGGCTAATGCCAAATACGACTGGGAAATAAAGTGTATTTTCCTGCCGTATTTGCCCGGCCATTCACGGCCATTTCACGCTAATTAGCGGCCGTATTTTCTTATGAATGGTGATTCCTGTCGTATTCTATCGGGGGTGTATTCATTCGTATTTGTAAATACAAGTACTAATGTCCCATCAATACGAATACGAAAATTCTTATTTTTGGCATAGTAAATGCCAAAAATACGTATACGCCAAAAAAATCGTATGTTCGTATGAAAATACAATTTTTTTCCACAAATTGTTGCTAGTAAATTTCCCCCATAATGCCATACTTCCTATGCCTGTTTCATCCCCATGGGGGACATTATATGGTATGTAATATATGTGTGAATGCCTTCACAGAAGGCAACAGGGACTTCCATAGAAAGCAGTATATATTTATTAGAAATTGATAGCGGACAAATCACATATTAACTGTCCCCCACCAGAGGGCAATGTACCGTCCCACTCCCCATGTACTGAACCCCAAGCACCCCTGATTATAGGGGAGATTAATGGGGGCTGATGGCGAACACATTAATAAAGTTTTACTGTTCGCAGAGAGAGCGGGTAAGTGTGTTCAGCGCGAGAAAGAGGAGATAAAAGCTGCATCCGTTAATGGCTGTGGGGCAGTGTTCCTGAGGAGATGATTCGGAGCAGAGCTGAGCAGCCAAGGGAAAGAGGAGAGCGGTGCTGTGACAAGAAAAGAGGGCTTACCTGAGTAATATTGTGGCTCCGTGCGGTCTCCTTCGGTTCCGGTGGCTGGCGGTGCAGAGCGGAGTAGCCGGAGCGCATCCATCTCGCAGGGGAGTGTGGCCGCTATAGCACTTGTACGGGCCCCAAGCGAGACCATCCAAATCCGTAGATCTCAGTGGGGGTGCAGCCAAAGACACTGATTAATGCAAAAAAATGTCTTTCTTTGTTGGCGCACAGAAACAAAGAGAATTGTGTTTATAATAAAATTCCAATATTTTACTTGAAATCATTAAAAACTGTCAAACGTGTGAAATATTTCTGTGTTAAATACAAAATAAACAAACAATTGTGTTATTAAAATACGGCGTCCTTGTCTTTTTGATATTATTTTATACTTTTTGGAGTGATTCAGGTAGTACACTAGTGCGTTTCAGGAAATCTATGCCTTGGCCTCCAATGTGTTGCCCGCCTGGGTTATTACAATTTAATGAGTTGAATGAACAGTGAAAGTAATAAAAAGGGGGCAATATTAATAAGGCCATAAGCATAAGCCATTATTTTTTTAAATATATATTTGCCTCACTTATAATTACAATCACCAGCCGTGTAATCGGCTTTCATTGTGAGAAACTTCAATGAATTATGTTCAATTGAAAATATACAGGTATTAAGCAGATAAACACCATCTCTTATGAGAAACTTACAGGGGTATAACAGCGGTGATATAACTATAATTGTAACTGCTGACCACACACTGTACAATCCGGCCTCAGCAGATCAGCCGCCTTATACGCTATTCTCTGCCCAGCACCCATTTTCTAAATCTTGCTTGTAAATAGCTAATAAGGGTATAAATCTGGTGCAGAAAAAGAGATAGGAGATAGTGCCGGGACAATAATGATACGGCCATAATTACAGCCATAAGTTATCCACATAACCCACCTTATCGATCTATCTAACAATCGATACTGGCTGCATAATATTGTTGGAAACACTAACCAAATGTGCAATTGATATAGTATCTTGATAGAATATTTGGTCTGTGGACTCTCTGTCTGTAACACACTGGACATTGGCCCTTATTCTGATCGGTGCGGATATTCCCGCATTCTTACGGTGCGGTCCGCACGCCACGGTGTTTTGCCGCGTGCGGCCATCGTCCGTAGAAACGCCCACGTGTCCTCCGCATTCGGACGGACTCACTCTTTAAGAACAGGGCGTGTTTACGGACGACATACAAAGCATGCGTGTGCGGGAGAAACACTCCGATTCGGCACGGTATTACAGAGTATTACAGAGTATGCTCGGGAATACCGCATCCGAACGGGAGCCAAGCGGTGCTACCGCACGTAAGCGGAGTATTTACGCCAAACAACCCACTATGAAGTATCTTCTGCTATACATCACATGACCCACTTATTCAATTACCTATCCTCATAAAAAACTTCTTATTTTGAATTGGAATCAATTAGATGCCAATATATCCTTACAAGCATGCCTAACACATGCATTGCACACATTAACCCCCTACAGCAATTGAAGTGCAATGGTTTCAATTAAAGCACTGACAAGCGTCCTATTAGTGAGTAATGAGTAAAGGAGTAGATTCTATTGGGTTCAGGTGTTAATGGTTGTAGTCATTAGGCGTACGTTCGCCTACCGCATGAACGAGTGGTGTCCGCAAAGCAATAGTACACTTGTGGACACCGCACATTTCTGGCCTTTTTGATCGCGTGCATTCGGAGTGGTTTCCGAATGTACGCCCCCCAACATAAGTGTACTCCCCCGTGTCCGCCCATGTTTCCGCCCCGTTTTGCCCACTTTGAAACTACGCCCATGTGTCATTCCGCATGACGCCCATAATACGCCCCTATTTCCCGAATGATAGCGGTGAACAGTTCTGGACGGGATCTGGCCTTACTGGTACCGAGTCAAGGCGTGGCACATGCGCGTTGCGTTCTCCACGCATGCGCAGACGCCGTAAACACGCGATCCGAAAGTATGCGGTAAAGTCCGCGTCAATCAGAATAAGGGCCATTGTCGGCAACACACCACTCAATCTGATTGTCTTAGATATCCATACCACCTTCCATCTAGTACCTAGTATTAAGTGGTGCCCATACAGAATTTAGATAAGAGGCATTCAAAAAGTACAAAAACGGATGTGGATACAGAGATAAAAGACAGTAGTGGGAAGATATTGGTATTGGTATGGCTATGAATGCAACTGTTAATCATCTATTACATAACCTACGCTATTACTCTATTTAAATATCGGGTACTGATTGTAAAAATCTTATCTCTTATATATTTGGTTACATCTGTCACTCAAAGTGTGTGAGTGTGTCTATAACGCTGGGTGGAGCCTCTGACTCACATGACTGACTCACATGACAGAGAACCAGCCCAGTGAGCCCACAGACAGTGCCAGACACCCTCTGCCTCCCCATGTTGCCCAGCCAAGACTGCTACTCCACAGCCACTAGGTGAGCCCCCAGCGACCTCCCCTCCCACGATTTGCGGCACCCCCGGTGACCCCCCCTCCCACGATTCGTGGCAAAACACCCCACACCCCCCCCCCCGTGATTCGCGACCCCCCAGTGACCCCCCCCTCCCGCAATTCATGCCCCCCGTGACCCCCCCTCGGCACACCCCATCTCCCACGTTTCGCGGCAACCCCCGCCCCCGCGACCCCCCCTCCCGCAATTTGCGGCAACCCCACCTCCCGTGATTCGCGGCAACCCCCCATCCCTCAACCCCCCTCCCGCGATTCGCTGCAACCCCCCGCGCCCCCTCTCCTGCGATTATCATCACCCACCCCCCCCTGCGACCCCCCCTCCCGTAATTTCACGGCACCCCCGCAACACTCCCACCTCCCGCAATTCGCGGCACCCCCCCGCGACCCCCCCTCCCGAGATTCGCGGCACCCCCCCACCCCATGACCCTCCCGCAATTCGCAGCACACCCCCCCCCCTCCCACGATTCGCGGCAACCCCCGCCCCCACGACCCCCCCTCCCGCGATTCGCGGCAAAACACCCCCCCATGGCCCCGCGATTCGCGGCACCCCTCCTCCCCGCCCCCCCTCCCGCGATTCGCGGCACCCCCCGCGACCCCCCCTCCCGTGATTCATAGTGGGGGTGGAGTGGGGGTGCATTTAACATTGTAAGCCCCCATTAGGGTGCTTATACAATTAAACATCGTATAGGGGGCTTATACAATTTAAAATGCCATTTAAGATGCGATTATATGTCGTGCGACCTAATATCGTGGGCGCCATGAAAATACACAAGTACCGTGTATTGTGTATATAACACAGAAATATTTCACACATTTGACAGTTTTTAATGATTTCAAATAAAATATTGGAATTTTATTATAAACACAATTCTCTTACTCATTTCTGTGCGCCAACAAAGAAACACGTTCTTCTCTATCCTCTTCTTTCCACAGAGCCATGTACAGATCAGTGAGATATGTGCAGTTAAGCCCAAAAAAGTGTGTACAAGTGAAAGGAAAAAACAAAAACAAACGACAGACCCCTATATTCATGAAATCAGCACAGACTCTTGAACCAGTCCTGGTTCCAAAAATACGGGGAGAAAAAGACTGGGGGTGCCCCATATTTTGGAACCAGCACCAGGCTCCAACAGCCAGCAGTGTCATGCCACAGCTGGGGGACACTTTTTATGCACCGTAGCTGGTCAGCCCTGGACAGAGCAACTGGGGGGAGTGGGGACCCCCCCCCCCAATAAAAGGGTCCCCTCAGGCTTCACCCATACAGGGCTGAAGCCCGGGGCTGTCCTCCCCACCCCTGGGCTGTGGGTGGTGGGCTGATTTTCGTGATGTATAAAAAAACTAAGATTTAAAAAACACATTGGTTTTCACAGTAGAACTACAAATCCCAGAAGGCCTCCCCGCAGTGGTGTAACAATAGCCCCGCAGTCGCAGGGAGGTGCTGAGTAAGTGTGGGCGCTGGGGGTCTGCGGGGCTACCGATGCGTCCGTCACATGCACACCCCCTTCCCACTCAACGTTGAGCAAACCCCCCGGCAAGTGTGAAGCTCGACAAAGGGAAATATCAGCACTCACCTATTCAATGCCGATATTTTTCTTGGCAGTTGGAGCATTGAATTCCGCCTGTCGAGTTCCTGTTGGATCAGACGAAAAACAGGGCGGGATTCCGACTGTTGGGGCATTCCGACAGTCGGAATCCAAGATAATATACCCCCATTATATATAAACAAGCTGCCTTAACAGGTTTAGGTGACATACAGTAAAGGGTCTTACCCAGGGCCGGATTTCCCACTAGGCCCCTAGGTTCCATCCACTTTGCACCAGGAATGGACATGGGGAAGGGGGGGACACTTCTTGTGCACCAGTGACCAGCAGCCGCGATCGTAGCCCGGCGGGTGGACCACAAACATAAGAAATCAGAGCAGACATCACTTCTGCCTGCGCCTGAATCAATCCCCGCCCCTGTGGCCCTCAGTGTGCCCACCCGCAGTGTAGACGGAGGCGGCGCTTGGAGATTACATCATCTCCAAGCGCCGGGACCGCGGTGATCCCCGCCGGATACACCGAGCGCCGTTCTGGGGGCAGCCCAGCACCAAGGTAAGCTGCTGGGCTACCCCCAGCCGCTGTCCGGGAGGTGAATGCATGCCACACACAGCCATCGATTCACCTTCTCCCCTGCCGCCACTGCTGTCTGCAGAGTATAGCAGACAGCAGCGCAGGCTGTGTGTGTGTCCCCGTCCAACCTGCGGATGCTGCAGTCCACAGGTTGGACGTCCCCATTCATGTAAATGGGAGCTGGGTCATCCGACCCAGCGTACCCATTTACACCACCCTCTACCCAGGTCCTAGCCGTGTTCGGTAGAAGTCCCGTGTAAAGGGACACGGCATGACAGATTTACACCGCCTCTGACCCGCCGAAGACCCGGAGTTTTGAGGTGGTGTAAAAGGGGTATAAGACACATGGGACTATATTATAGCATGTATAAGTGTGTCACGGCATAGTGACAGCTGAGTGCACAGCTCTTCGTCCACATTGCATGGGGGGTGCATGGGGTGGACCAACCTGAGCCAGGAGGAACACTGGGGGCTGCTCTCCCCTGGCCAATCTGACTGTGCTACAGAGCCGCTCTCGTGCACAGTCCTCAACCTCCTCTCTCTCTCTTGCTCCCTTTCTCTCTCTCTTTTATCTCCCTCCTTATAATAGGTCGGGGGGAGGGGCGGCGGCAAAAAATGTGGTGCCTATGGGCGGTCAGACACTTAAATCCGGCACTGGTCTTACCTGTGTGGTGGGTGTAAAATGTGTAGTACTTGTGTATTTTGGCGGCGCCCATCGCATCGCAAACCATAAGGCATGCAATGGTATGCGATGTGACGCGATATTGCACGATATTGTACAATGCCATACAATTTTAAAATTGTATGACATTGTATATGGCATACAATGGGGCGCTTACAATGTTAAATGCACCCCCACGCCACCCCCCCCCCCCCCCCCACACTATAAACGTGAACCCAAAGCGTGGCGAGCGCAGCGAGCCTGCGAGGGGCGGCTGTACGCGTCCTCCGACCTTTTCATACCCCCACTATCCACGTCGGCGTGGAGTTGAGAATAGAAAGTGTGGCGAGCGCAGCGAGCCACCGAGCCCGAAGCGTGGCGAGCGCACGCGGATACCTGTGAAGCGCGCGAGGGGACGCCGATACCTGTGAAGGCATCCGCGTTCCCTCGCGGGGCTCGCTGCGCTCGCCACACTTTCTATTCTCAACTCCATGCCGACGTGGATAGTGGGGGTATGAAAAGGTCGGAGGACACGTACCGCCGCCCCTCGTGGGCTTGCTGCGCTCGCCACGCTTCGGGTTCACGTTTATAGTGGGGGGGTGGCGTGGGGGTGCATTTAACATTGTAAGCACCCATTAGGGTGCTTATACAATGTTTCATCGCATAGGGGGCAAAAATCGCGTCGCATCGCATGCCATCGGGTGCATGGCATGCGATGCGATGCGCTTAAAACATTGCGCGATGGAGATCGCGGGCACCGCCAAAATACACAAGTACCAAATGTGTCCCTTAATTCAAAATATACAGTAGGGACAATAGCGGCGGTGAGCAATATAAAATTAAAAACCGGATTAGCTCTTGTTAGGGCTTAATACATCTGCCCCAGTGTGTGAAGAAGAGGATTTACACACTGATGGAAGTGAGGAATCGGAGGTCGAGGATTACTAGATCTTGCTTCTGTAGAGCCAGTTTGTACTGAGAGAAATCATTGAGAAAACGTGGCAAATCCTGCCACAGAAATGAATGATTTGTTAAACTATGCCATGTCATGTTTAATGTATACAAGATATGGGTGATAAATGTATTTTTTATTTTGTACTGTTTGGAATATTGATTTATAGTTTATTAAACACCTAGTTACCCTTATCGACACACTCAGGATACTAGTCCTGGGTTTTCTTTCTTCTTGTTCACACAGGACATTATCACTGACATATCTTGTCACGAATTCACAATGAATGTCGACAGCACTATATCGAATCAAGATGTCGACATTGCTACTTGTTTCACCATTCACTGTGTGTTAACTTTTTTCTTTTACATCGTGTGTATGCTCACAGATTTTTTCTTGTATTCATATGTATGTATTTATTTATATATTTCCAGTCCATTTTGTGTAAGGGTCACTTCATCCCAATCCGCACTTCTTCCATCTTGGATCCCTTATGGGTCCATTTCTCTTTATTTGTGTATTATTCAACTACTTTCATAACTACTACAGACTGGTGATTCCTCACCTCACGATATCACCAGGACACCAGCCAATACAGCATTTTTATATGCCATACACTGACATGAAAATTG
This sequence comes from Crinia signifera, assembly GCF_055691185.1. Classification (NCBI taxonomy): domain Eukaryota; kingdom Metazoa; phylum Chordata; class Amphibia; order Anura; family Myobatrachidae; genus Crinia; species Crinia signifera. Next base: position 12,525,951 of record NC_139222.1, on the reverse strand, counting down.
GGTATTACTTCACTCAATTATATTATATTTTTTTCTTTTATCAGAGGATGTATGATGTAGGATTCTCACAAGCGGTAATTTTTACCTAACCATCCCCGCTTTCCAGACTGCTGGTACCCCTTAATTATAGGGATATAAATATTCTGCAGGAATGCAGGAATGTATACCGATGCAGGCGTAATGATAACCCCGACTTACGTCGACATTTTTACTGTTGACACACGGGTTACCACATTACGGAGATAAACATGTATGCGTACATGCACTGATACAATACCCACGGATACACATATGGGGGATGCACCGGGAACTACTGGTCGACGCATGTATGATAACCGCAACAGACTTTGATATACCTACAGTTGACACACTGGTCGACATATGACTAGGTCTGTCATATGCATGGACATCTCACTGATGCAACATCTGTGGACACATCTATTGGTGAATATAACCACCGATACTCAGAATGATGCTGTGTGCAAACACACTGAGACAGTAACCATTAGCACCAATACGAGGTCCCTAATCAATCCTATGAGAGATTGTTAACAAAATACTTACCCTCCTTGGCAGAATACACCTACAATAAACCTACAGATTTGCGCAGACAAGGAATGATCTTCCCCAGTGGCGTAAATTGCGCAAGGCAGCCCCCGCAACTGCTTGGGGGAGCGGGGGCTGCGTGGGCGCCTGCTCCCGCCTGGGGCACTGAGCAAAGCGAGGTGGCTGGTTTGTGCTGCTGGTGACCGTGCGCCGCGCCGCACAGGAGAGTCGGCCGGGGCACGGGCGCAGCCATGACAGTCTGACAGACTCAGTGTCAGACTGTCCAATGGGAGGGTAGGCGTCAGGCGGCTGTCCAATGAGCAGGCGGGGGTAAGGCAGCAGCAGTGACTGCTGGTTACGCTGCCCCCTCCCGCTTGCCGCTGCACTGAGCACTTAGCTGATGAAAAAACCTCCCTTTGTAGTCGCCGCCCCGCGCACACTTACGCGTCACTCTCTCTGCCTGGCGCCATCGCCGACGCCAACCCCCTCCCTCTCCTCCGCATGCCATTAGTCCGCAGCGCGCGCCATTACACACACAGCGCGCCTGCCACGCCACCTGCGGCGAGCTTGCACAAAGAGGCCTGGACCTAGGGATGCCAATCCCGGGGCATTTTTTCAATCCCGGATTCCGGGATTGAAAAGTGCTCAATCCCGGGATTCTCGGGATCCCGGGATTGGCATCCCTAAAAGAAAAACACACCCTGTCCACCCCTATATGGGCGGGCAGGTGCGTGGCAGCCGGGAGCGGGGCAGAGCAGCGCTGCGGGGGTGCAGATTTACTTACAGGCTGGCGGGAGCGGGGCAGACAGCGGCGCTGCGGTGATGCTTGCCTCCCTCCGGGCAGGTAGCGGCGGCACCAGAAGCAGGAGGGGAGGCTAGGAGTCGTCCGGGAGCGGTCCTCTCCTCTGTAGCAGGATGCTGGCCTGCGCAGCGTGACGGTCAGAGGTCACGCTGCGCAGGCCGCACGCCGGGGTCGGGAACAGCCGGGCAGCTTCTGAGCGGGTGCTCAGAAGCTGCCCGGCATTAGACTGCGCATGCGCAGTCTAATCCCAAAATCCCGGGATTGGATACTCCAATCCCGGGATTGAAATCCCGGACATTTTGGGGCCAAATCCCGGTATCCCGCCGATCCCGATCCCGGGATTGGCCACTCTACCTGGACCGTGTCAGAGTGAGGGGAGGCAGCTTACCCCGTCCCTGTTCCAGTCCGACTCCCAGTCCCCAACAAACGGAGACAGATGACAGACTACTGGCACAGGCACTGCGGGACCGCCCAGCATCTAATTAGTGAGTATCTGTTAGTGACTCTGTGACAGTGGCCTGCCAAGACCCCTGGAAAGGTGCTGCTCGCTTCTGGCAGGCATGGCAGTGTGGGCATCAAAGATTGGGCTGAGCATCTTATCGTGCCCAGGTACAAGGTTTCACTGAGTGTGCGGCTGACAGTCTGCTGCTAAGAGCAGGGGTGGAACGGGACTGGCTGGGATGCACCTGACTGCCCCCCAGGGAAAAGTGCATAAAATTCCCCCTTTGCAACCAGCATGAAATGCCCTCTGGGCAACCAGCATACAAACACCCACCCCACAGTGGCAACCAGCATGTAACTCCTGCAACCAGCATGTAGGTAAGCAGCACTTATCTGGTTTAATGTGTACTGGGCATTACGGTGTGTGCTATAATGTGTACTGGGCATAACGGTGTGTGCTAAAAGGTGTACTGGGTATAGCGGTGTGTGCTATAATGTTTACTGGGTATAGCGGTGTGTGCTATAATGTTTTCTGGGTATAGCAGTGTGTGCTATTGTGTTTACTGGGTATAGCGGTGTGTGCTATAATGTTTACTGGGTATAACGCTGTGTTCTATAATGTGTACTCGACATAAGTGTGCCATAATGTGTACTGGGCATAACGGTGTGTGCTGTAATGTGTACTGGGCATAACGGTGTGTGCTATAATGTGTACTGGGCATAACGGTGTGTGCTATAATGTGTACTGGGCATAACGGTGTGTGCTATAATGTGTACTGGGCATAACGGTGTGTGCTATAATGTGTACTGGGCATAACGGTGTGTGCTATAATGTGTACTGGGCATAACGGTGTGTGCTATAATGTGTACTGGGCATAACGGTGTGTGCTATAATGTGTACTGGGCATAACGGTGTGTGCTATAATGTGTACTGGGCATAACGGTGTGTGCTATAATGTGTACTGGGCATAACGGTGTGTGCTATAATGTGTACTGGGCATAACGGTGTGTGCTATAATGTGTACTGGGCATAACGGTGTGTGCTATAATGTGTACTGGGTATAGCGGTGAGTGCTATAATGTGTACTGGGCATAACGGTGTGTGCTGTAATGTGTACTGGGCATTACGGTGTGTGCTGTAATGTGTACTGGGTATAGCGGTGAGTGCTATAATGTGTACTGAACATTATGGTGTGTGCTATAATTTGTACTGGGCATAACGGTGTGTGCTGTAATGTGTACTGGGCATAACTGTGTGTGCTGTATTGTGTATGGGCATAACGGTGTGTGCTGGAATGTGTACTGGGCATTACGGTGTGTGCTGGAATGTGTACTGGGCATAACGGTGTGTGCTGGAATGTGTACTGGGCATAACGGTGCGTGCTGGAATGTGTACTGGGCATAACGGTGCGTGCTGGAATGTGTACTGGGCATAACGGTGTGTGCTGGAATGTGTACTGGGCATAACGGTGTGTGCTGGAATGTGTACTGGGCATAACGGTGTGTGCTGGAATGTGTACTGGGCATAACGGTGTATGCTGGAATGTGAATTGGTACTACTATGTGACCACACCACTTCCCCCCCCAAAAAATGCCCTAAATTTTTAGCGCGCGCCTTCGGCGCGCACTGTCCCTGTTTTCCGGTTTATATTGTTTTTAGTATATATGTATCTTTATGCGAGTGGGCCAATTCATACTTCCCCCCCGACCCACATATGCCATGCTGGGAAGAAGGGGAGAGGAGGCTTTATTCCGTTGGGACCCAGAAAAGGTCAGGTAGGACCCCAATTTTAAGAAGTGAAGAGTCCCCGGGACCCACTTTTTTGGGTGGTTTTCGCAAAATATATTATAAAATATATATATAGGGGGCGCAATAAATTTTTTGGCAGGGGGGAGCAAAATTTATAGTTACGCCACTGATCTTCCCGCATCTCGCAACAAGCCGCAGAATAGAATCTCGGATTTAACATATATGCGGACGCATAATAAATTACTTATGACACCCTTAATAGGGAACGGATATTCACAATTGGATAGGGCACCTGTTATATTTGGTACAACAGTTCTTTATTTCAAAGACATGGCGATTTGACTTACACAGAAATTGAACTTCCCGCACTCCGTAGCCAGCCTCTCCGAGTGAGAGGATTCTGATTGGCGGACATTAACACAGAGGGGTATATAACTCCTGTCAAAGCTGGTGTCTGGTTGGCCCTGAAGAAGCTGACCTGCGAAGCGCGTGCCGGCTAGCGGTGCGCAAGCAGATTTAGCTCTCTCCTACTTTATTACTTTTCATATTAGGATGTATTTTGATTGTGTTTTTCACGCTGTGCCACAGCCCTTTTGAGGGTAGTGGTCAGTAGCAGGTACCTGTACCGACACCACCGCCCACCAATGTGCTTAGCCACTGAGCATAATTGACAGCACACGAGAGAGGCGGGCGGCCGTCCACAGTAACTCTGCCAGTATTAACCGGCTTGAGAGCAGTGTCCAGTAGCCAGCACGCGATCTACAGGCACTGTGTAATCACAGTTGTCTGGGGCTCCGGTCATTGGCAATACCTCTGCCGTGTAATATACCATATCCAGGTTCTAACTGGCATCATACCGTTGGTGGCATACAAACACCGACGGTGAGCGACGGTGAACCGGTGTACAGGCTAAGGTGATAGTCCATTTGCGGGCCCGCAGTGGACTCTGTACCAACCACGCGGAGACGATACCCAATACTGACCCCTAGATATATCCCATTAATATTTGGGTAACTGGAAACAGTCAGTTACATAGGAATATCGTCTGCAGCGTCATGCACGTACCTGATAAAGGGCATTTTTACAAGTGATTAACCCATTAAAGGTTGCATTTACATTAATCACTTGCCCTAATAACGTATAAACACACCCACTGATTTAGATTATCCGGAACATCTGTGAGAGAGCGATCTACTTGCCACCTTTATTTTAATTACGTGTGATTTCCTACTATTATTGTTGTTTGTCCCTACTATACTTTTTAAATGTATTTCGCAGATTATTTTACAATTGTTTATTAAAAGTTACTTTTTATTAGCACTAGGTGCACCCATATTATAGGACATTCTTCTTCTCTCTCTATCTAGTTTATTAAACTTCCACCCTGTCTGGAGGAAAACAATATTATTGTAAGCTGTGAGGTCATCCAAATTGACTAGAAATTAGTGGAAATTATTAATAATATGTTATTGACGTCAATAATTCCATAGGAACAAAAGCAGGCACAAACTCTGTTTTTTATGAGGTTTTTTTAAATACAGATCCAAAACCAATTACAGAGGCCCGGCTCACATCCCTAGTATTTTAGAAACATCAGTGGTTCAAAGAGTTTTCAGCCGGTTCTGCAGTTTTTATTTATTTGTATTTTTTCGTTGACTTTTAGACACAGAAGCACTGCATGGATGTGACTGAGACGTGCGATGCTTCATGTTGTACAGTGTTTGGCAGCCAAACACGAATCAATGCACCATCAGAAAATACAAATACTGAAAACATGGAAGGATATTCAAACACCAGAATGTTTTTTTTGTTTTTTTTTTAAATAGACCCATGTACTTTTGTAGCCAGCCAAGTTGCAACTCGGCATAAACACAAGAGCTTAGTAAATTTACCCACTATTGTGAACATTATTAATAAATCTACCCTGTGTGTCTATGAGAAAATCTTATGTGTCCAAAGTACATATTATTCCATCTCTTTGGCAGATATTTATCAAAATTGGAAAAGAGAAAATGTAGAGATTACATACCAACCAATCAACTTCTAACTTTCATTTTCCAAGCGCAACAGGTAAAATGAAAGTTAAAAGCTAATTGGTTGGAAGATTATTTCTCTCCAAGGTTGTATATAAATAATTACCTTTATCCTGTAGTAAACATTCTTGTCAGCCGTCTTGTCTGCACCTTCATCTGGACTCCTAGGTAAGACTGACATTGACCCTCAGCGTATAGTGTATATGACAGTATCTCTCTCAGGGTATAGTATATACTGTATATGACAGTATCTCTCTCAGCGTACAGTGTATATGACAGTATCTCTCTCAGCGTATAGTGTATATGACCGTATCTCTTTCAGGGTATAGTATATACTGTATATGACAGTATCTCTCTCAGCGTACAGTGTATATGACAGTATCTCTCTCAGGGTATAGTATATACTGTATATGACAGTATCTCTCTCAGTGTATAGTGTAAATGACCGTATCTCTCTCAGCGTATAATGTATATGACCGTATCTCTCAGTGTATATGACAGTATCTCTCTCAGGGTATAGTATATACTGTATATGACAGTATCTCTCTCAGCGTACAGTGTATATGACAGTATCTCTCTCAGGGTATAGTATATACTGTATATGACAGTATCTCTCTCAGTGTATAGTATATATGGGAGTAACTCTCAGTGTATAGTATATATGACAGTATCTCTCTCAGTGTATAGTATATATGACAGTATCTCTCTCAGTGTATAATATATATGACAATAACTCTCTCAGGGTATAATATATATGACAGTATCTCTCTCAGTGTATAGTATATATGACAGTATCTCTCTCAGTGTATAGTATATATGGGAGTAACTCTCTCAGTGTATAGTATATATGGGAGTAACTCTCTCAGTGTATAGTATATATGACAGTATCTCTCAGTGTATAGTATATATGGGAGTAACTCTCTCAGTGTATAGTATGTATGACAGTATCTCAGTGTATAGTATATATGACAGTCACTCTCTCAGTGTATAGTATATATGGGGGTAACACTCTCAGTGTATAGTATATATGGGAGAAACTCTCTCAGTGTATAGTATATATGACAGTAACTCTCAGTGTATAGTATATATGAGAGTAACTCTCAGTGTATAGTATATATGACAGTATCTCTCTCAGTGTATAGTATATATGAGAGTAACTCTCAGTGTATAGTATATATATGACAGTATCTCTCTCAGTGTATAGTGTATATGACAGTAACTCTCTCAGTGTATTATATATATGACAGTATCTCTCTCAGTGTATAGTGTATATGACAGTATCTCTCTCAGGGTATAGTATATACTGTATATGACAGTATCTCTCTCAGCGTACAGTGTATATGACAGTATCTCTCTCAGGGTATACAGCCTACCAGCTCTTTCTACCCGGCTGTCATTTCTTTAAATTGTTTGTGCGGCAGCGGCCTGCAGTCTAATTTGTGTTCCGGGGCACTCCCGGACCACCCCTTAGATTGTACCGATTTTCGGGTCCTGTCCCGCTGTCCCACCCGCGGCAGGCATTGTCCCGCTGCGGGGGATGGCAGTTGGGAGACCCCCCAATCTAATAGCATAGACGCTGTGCTCATGCACACAGCGTCTATTCTCGTATGAAAATGAGGTCGCGGCTAATTAGCATAAGCCGTGCCCTCAATTGCATACGCCCCGCCCCCTTTCCGGATGCTCGCGCGGCTTCGCCGCGTGAGTGCCCCTATTTCATCAGCACAGAAGTTTGGAGGTATGGTATTGTTTCGTTGACTTTTAGACACAGATTTAGTTTTTTTTGTAAATAGACCCATATAATTTTGTAGCCAACCAAGTTGCAACTCGGCATAAACACAAGAGCTTAGTAAATTTACCCACTATTGTGAACATTATTAATAAATCTACCCTGTGTGTCTATGAGAAAATCTTATGGGTCCAAAGTACATATTATTCCATCTCTTTGGCAGATATTTATCAAAATTGGAAGAGAGAAAATGTAGAGATTACATACCAACCAATCAACTTCTAACTTTCATTTTCCAAGCGCAACCGGTAAAATGAAAGTTAAAAGCTAATTGGTTGGAAGATTATCTCTCTCCAAGGTTGTATATAAATAATTACCTTTATCCTGTAGTAAACATTCTTGTCAGCCGTCTTGTCTGAACCTTCATCTGGACTCCTAGGTAAGACTGACATTGACCCTCAGCGTATGACAGTATCTCTCTCAGGGTATAGTATATACTGTATATGACAGTATCTCTCTCAGGGTATAGTATATACTGTATATGACAGTATCTCTCTCAGCGTACAGTGTATATGACAGTATCTCTCTCAGGGTATAGTATATACTGTATATGACAGTATCTCTCTCAGTGTACAGTGTATATGACAGTATCTCTCTCAGCGTATAGTGTATATGACCGTATCTCTCTCAGCGTATAGTGTATATGACCGTATCTCTCTCAGGGTATAGTATATACTGTATATGACAGTATCTCTCTCAGCGTACAGTGTATATGACAGTATCTCTCTCAGGGTATAGTATATATGACAGTATCTCTCTCAGCGTACAGTGTATATGACAGTATCTCTCTCAGCGTATAGTGTATATAACAGTATTTCTCTCAGGGTATAGTATATACTGTATATGACAGTATCTCTCTCAGTGTATAGTATATACTGTATATGACAGTATCTCTCTCAGCGTACAGTGTATATGACAGTATCTCTCTCAGCGTATAGTGTATATGACAGTATCTCTCTCAGGGTATAGTATATACTGTATATGACAGTATCTCTCTCAGCGTACAGTGTATATGACAGTATCTCTCTCAGGGTATACAGCCTACCAGCTCTTTCTACCCGGCTGTCATTTCTTTAAATTGTTTGTGCAGCAGCGGCCGTCAGTCTAATGTGTGTTCCGGTGCACCCCCGGACCACCCCTTAGATTCGCCTATGGTGGCCGTGGGGATGCTGCCTCCTCCTGGGTGTGTGACAATGAGGATCTGTATGCACCTGGTTGTTGCCCCTGTGCAGTGGGTGGTGGGGAGAGCACTCGCTGCTCTGGGCATCTCTGTGGCCCTCTGTTTGCTGCCACTTGCTGTGTACATGGGTGTGCAGCCCAGCTGTGATGTTTTCAGTAACCCCATTTGCATAGTGCATGCTGATTGGTTGATTATGATGAACTCCATATGGGATTGGGCGATGGTGAATATAAGTAACCCTCCCAGGAGACCTGCACTAACTAATAGTGACAACTGCAGAAGAATTTGGCCAGCGGTTGATGGGATTAGCGCGCGACAGACAGACAGATGCACCTCAAGGACTTTGCTTTATATTACTGTATGTAAGGAAAGATACGCCGCATACATACACTGAGTATACTAAGGGGGTGATTCAACACCATTCGGATTGTTCTGATGGTGGGGGCTTGCACATCCGCAAGGGCGTATTTGTGCATGTGCAGTCCCGGCAACGTACAGCTTCACGTAACATGTAACTCGCTGGCCAATTCGTTGCGGGGATGGAGAGTCGGGTGCGGACGGCGGCAGGAAAGGGGCTCCTCCATGGGCACACCCAGCATTTTCTGGGCATCCCCATGAAACCACTGAGTGTTCCCACAGGAGCGCACATGGGCTGAAGCCTGCCACGCCCGCCTGCGGACAATGAAGGAAATAAAAGTCAGTTGCGACTGGCTTTTATCTCTGAAGGGTTAAGAAATTATTCGTTGGCCGCTGACCACGGGGGCAGAGCAAGGCGCCGTCACAAGGACTCTGTAAGCCGCGAGCTTCGCAGTGCTGTGCATCTCAAACATGCACTGATAATAACAGCTGTCGGTGCTGCTTTGCAGCTTGGAACAGGGACAGACCGAGGCTGGGGGCCCGGCACTGCCTGGCAGCTGTGCGGAGGGATCCAGATTGCAGGAACCGATTTGGCCCCCGGGTGAGATTGTGGGGGGATTGGACCCGGGTTTGATGTTGCTTTGTAGATGCTGCCCAGTTTGGGGGGGGGGGTTGGGGCAGCGAGGGGGACCGGTGGCGACAGCGGGGGAAGCAGTGGGGACCCTCGAATATCTGCTGGAAGTAATAATTGGCCCCCCAGCTGAAATAATTGCCCACCCCTGTTAGATCATCCCATGCACATATAACAAACCATTATTCTAGATCAGTCTACAAAGATTTCTTATGATATGTCCATATAATGCTTTCCTCTGTATATCTTTGACATTTAGGTGCCTGGCTTCTAGAAATGGCCATGAATCCGAGTACCATTCAATCGATGTCTTTAGGTTCTGAACACTCAGACAGAACAATAGATACACGGGCCATGGAGATTACGGCTCTTGGACGTCCGTTCTCCCTCGGGATGCTGTATGACTGCCGTGATGATAAGCTCATCCCAGGTAAATATATATATATGTATATATTGTTTTACACCTAGTATTCAGGAATAAATAACCCCAAATACATCATAGGAACGTAGAGTAGGCTAGGCATATACTATAACAAGAGTCATAAAGAATGTGTACAACACCATATACAAGAAATTAGGTGGGAGCAATAGTGTCAGGAAACGTGGCACTTGCATTGGTCAGTACTGTGTCACAGATCTGTTGCTGGCATCAGCACTGCCACAGACTGGCATGATGTATACCGTCACCTCATCGCTGTATTCTGGGTTGCGGCCTGTCATCCCATGCTGCCGTGCTGCCGCATGGGCGCCGCCATGACACCCGGGGTCAGCTGACCCCTGTGCTTCATTGCCCAAAGCCCAGTGTATGTCACATGATGCGGGTACATTGTAACCTGTGTGAACCTTGCTGTCCAATCCCAGACCAATCTGCAATCACATGACAGCCCTCCTATCAGCTGCCACTGGATAATGCTGCCATAAGGAATGAGTTTAGAACAGCTCAGGGCCTTGAACAATTGTCTATCTCCTGAGAGAGATCCCAGAGTCTGATTCCACATTACCTGACTGGAATCAGCTGACTCCAGAGTTACCTTGTCCTGCTGCTGATTATCTCTGGCCTTCCATCACCTGCCTGGTAATCTGCGATTACCACCTTCCGCTACCAGAGTTACCATCAGTTACCAGATAGCAGCACAGGATCCTGAACCATCGGTTCCCAGACCGACTTAAAACCATCGGTTTCCAGACCGACCCAGAACCATCAGTTCTCACACTGATCCAGAACCAACGATATCCAGACTTACACACATAGAAATCTGAATCATGCACCAGTCCAGAATATTATACCAATGATCCTCTTTTCTCCAAATGATGATGGTTTCTGTGGAACAATGCCTTTCAAGTAAGATTTGGAGGTGCTACCCACTGCTTATATATAAACCTGAAACACCCATACAAGAAAAAGTAAGCAGTAGTATGGGTGCACTAAGAGTAGTATATTAAAATAAAATATAACTTTTATTGTTTTTGATAAAAATTGTGAAAAAAAAAAAAAAGTGTGGCAAAATCAGTGGCCACTGCCTACATTCAGTGTATTAGGGATGATATGTTCCCTATATGTGCTTAATGTATGTTAATAAACCCTGCCCAATTAAACACTGTATCACATTGTGTGACTGTGTCAAAAAGTTGTTTCAGTTTCTTCCACTATTAGTATAGTTACATTGGATGTATATCATTATAGTATTGACAATAACTATGTCATCCAATTATACGCATTCATACCACACATTTGCATCGCTTTTATTTCTACATACTTTATTTGTCAGTGTGTTCACAAATTATTAGGTACAGGCTGGAGCTAGAGGAATGGGTACATCAGCCTTAGAGGGATATTCAATCTCCCACAGCCATCTCCGATGGGGGAGATGGCCGCCGGGCCCTATTCAAGGCTGTCTTCCCCGACAGCATTGAGCAGGGGATCTCGGCAGAATGAGCCTGACTTCACAAGCAGTCGGGCTCGTTCTGCAGAGAACGGCAGGGAAGTGACAAGCTGCTGGCTGCAGCTCGCCTCTTCCCGGCCGCAGCTCACGGCCACTCCCACTTCTCATTTTGCTGCAGATGGGACATTGAATCCCGCCTACAAATTCTCAGTCGAGCAGACCAAGAACGGGACAGGGTCATGGCTGTCGGGCCAGCTTGACAGCCGTGACCCAAGATTGAATCACAATGTTTATCTCTGTACCATTTATAGTGCTGTTTTACTGCCTTCAATGCTATTCCCAGCACGTCAGGATGCAGCACTATTACAGGGGCAGAGGATATTAGCATGTTGGCTAAGCTCTCAGCCACCAAGTAAATTCTGCGCTCTCTGTGTCCCTCCCTGTTATATAATATGTTGCTGATATAATAACTGTGCAGTGGTTTCAATAGCTCCAGTGCTGGCTTCGATGCTGCCGGGTAGGCTAAGTGCTGCTGCACTGATTTCCCCTGCTAGTATGATGTAGTGTAAGGGCACTTGATAAAGCTTATGTGAAACGGTCGTTGTCTCGGTGTAGCCACTGCCCTAACAGAATAAAAAAGCTATAAAAAAAATGAACTTGTGATTATGTGAATTTTAAATGTGATTGCACCAGAGATATAAGCGGTGTAACTCCGGTAATTAATTGGTTACCAAAGCACAATGTAGCTCTTTAGTAGTGATTTATGTTGATAGCTGGAGGATTAGTGTAAAGGCCCATACACGCTCATTGTTAAAGATACTGACATCTTCTGGACATACAGGTCAATCTGCCAATATTGCTCGTGCACCCATCGTTCAGTGTGGATGCACAACATCTTTCATGATCAGCTCAAGGGAAATTGTTCGCCAATATCTGTTGTCTTTCATATCTTCTAGTGTGTATGACCAATTTGTCTGTAGGACCAATTTGTGTATTTTATCCATGTTTAGGAGCAAATGGTCAATTGTCATTCGAGCCAAACATTTCCAGATTTTCCTTCCAACCCGCCAGATTGGAAAGATAATTTTCTAGTGTGTATGGGGCTTTAGTTAGCAGAAAAAGTGCTTAATACTGTATACCCGGTGGCAGTAAGCCGTAACGATGCACTGACAGTCTCCAGCTGCAGACTAGACATTGCATGTACCGGGCAGCAGGGAGAAATGTAGAACTAACAGGGACAAACAGGGGGGTGCGAAGACGGCATACTACATAACAGGCAGTATCGCTGATAAACAGGGAACCTCTGCCCCGACATTTATAGTTGTGCCTGCAGTAATAAAGCAATTGTAATCAGGGAATACAGATAGCGCACTGTAAACTCGGCAGTACACGACATCATACTACAGCAGCACTTAGCCCACGTGGCAGCTTCCAAGCCAGCACTGGAGCCTTTGAAACCACTGCACAGTTATAATAGCAGCAACATATTATAAAACAGGGAGGGAGACAGAGAGCGCAGAATATACTTGGTGGCTGAGAGCTTAGCCAACGTGCTGATAACCTCTGCCCCTGGAATAGTGCTGCGTCCTGACATGTGCTGGGAATAGCATTAAACTTATGAGCATCTGAGACTAATAAACCCAACCCTTAAAGCTCCCCCCTCCCTTCCCCTTCACGTGAAATAATCAAACTGAGTCATTTATTTATGGTGAACTAAAGGTCACATTTATTAATCAGATTACAAATATAATCTTACTTTCTTAGGTGGCGGAGATAGCACTGCGGTCCACCAGCCCTCTAACGCAACTGAAAGTAAAAACCGCAAAAACCTCACCGGGTTCACGGCTAGACCTGGCCCTTTATGAAGGAGGAAAAAACAGGGATCCCCTTCCGTCCCCCAAATTCAATGTTGGCAAGAAGTCTATCTTGGGAGACCCCCTGCGCAAGAAGGGTGTTTTTGAGAGAAGATGTATTTTTTGTAGCTAGCTAAGCACCACCTGCCGATGCTCTTTATCACTCTCTCCGAGCACCCTGCTTCGAATGCCGCAGTGGCTGCGCCAATTCTAAGAGTGCATGCCAAACTCCCTTTCCTGCCAATCGTTTGCACCCACACATCACTTAAACAGGGTTTTAAATTGGTATACTGTGAGCGGGGACTCTGCTGCGCTAAAAAGCCTCTCCTTTGCCTTCACTGGTCCTGAACGCTAAGTACTCCTTTACCAACCTAACGGGGCATGTCGCTGGGTTATTTCCTTCCTGTACTTTACTTCCATTTTCCCTTGCCTTTCTGGGCCATCTTGGACCTGTGTATTTTGCAGGCCACTACTGTCTTGCTCACTGATACGTTGCGTGCAAACATGCCTGAACCCTTGCAAGCCTTGGATGTAGCCACCAGCTCGCTAACTCTAAATGCCCCATGGAAGGCCATTGCAAATGCCACCCCTTTGCACACGTACTTCGCTGCCGCCATGAGCCGTCTAGCATCAGGTTCCGTGGGGCTCCGCCTGCCCCAACCTTTCATCATTTGGCTGATGGTAAAGCTCTTTGTTATGTCGTCTTCCCCTGCGACATTTGTAAAGAAAGCAATGGCTGCCAGCACCACCCTCGCCTGTTTCCTAGACTTCCAGTCGTTTTACATTCCCCCCAGAAATTCTTTTAGGGCTTTGCTTTCCCGCTTACCCTCTCGCCGCTGTTTTCTTATGTTTTACCCATTCCTCCCAAGCTGCCCTGTAGCTTCTCCATGTCACAGACGCTAGCGAGTCTTTCACCAGCTTGTTCACGCCATCTTGACAACCTGCCAAAAATCAGGTGGACTTGTTAACCCTTGCAGCTGCGCATGCGGTGCCGCCTCCCTAAAGGCTTCCTACTTTCCCCTTGAGTCTGGTGTGAAAGTTAATGTTGTGCCGCAGGCAACCAATACCAAATGCTTTATCAGATTGATCGCTGGCAGAGAGGAGGCACTCTGCCTGTTGACCACCTGGACCACCCCCAGGTTGTCGCACCAGAAGGTTATTTCTTTGTTGGCTAACCTGCTACTCCACAACTCCATCGCTACTATGATCGGCAACAGCTCTAGCAGCAGCATGTTCCTGGTCAGCCCTGCTCCGACCCAGCTCTGCGGCCACTGCGCTGCGCACCATTCTCCCTTGAGATATGCACCCAAACCACAAGATCCTGCTGCATCAGTGTACAGCTGCAGCTTTTTGCTCGACACAGGTGGTGCCAGCCAGGTGGTGCCGGGCTGGCCAGATGCGAATACAATTGAATCTCATTAGAAATGCTTCCCACATTAACATGTCTTCTCTGATTTCCGCTGTCAGCTTAATCGGATGATGTGGCTTTCTTACCCCTGCTGTGGCCCTTTCCAGTTTACGGCAGAAGATTCTGCCCATTGGGATAACCCTGCATGCGAAATTCAGTGACCCCAGCAATGATTGGAGCTGTTTTAGGGTAATCTTCTTTGCTCTGGCATGCTCTCCATTCTGCTCCAATCAAGGCCAGCAACCTTGTCCTCTGGTAACCTACACAGTCTGTCGGTGGTATCTATCTCTATTCCCAGATGCAAAACTTTATTTGTAGGCCCCTCTGTTTTTTATGTTGCTATGGGGACCCCAAAAGTGTGGAACAGCGCCAGCGGCGTGGATTTTATCAGTCGCTCGCATGCGTCAGTGTTCGCCTGGCCGACCATTAGAAAGTCATCCAGATAGTGCGCAATTGTCTTGCATCCTGTTTCTGCCTCAACGCACCAGTGCAGGAACGTGCTGAATCTTTCATAGAAAGCGCATGAAATGGCGCAACCCTGGGTAAGCATAGGTCAATATAATAACTGCCCCCGAACTTAAGGCCCATGAATCGATGACTATGGGGGTGAAGAGGGAGGAGTCTAAAAGTGGATTCAATATCTATCTTCCCCAATTGGGCCCCTACCCCGCAGCTGCACACTATTCTGAGTGCATCTTCAAACGACTGGTAAGCGACACTACATTTTTGCTTTTCCAAGGCGTCATTCACTGCTGGGTAAGACATGTGTTGGATGAGCCTGAATTTCCCAGGTGTATTTTTTGGTACCACTCCTATGGGGGACACTATTAAATGCTGAAAAGGGGGTTCTGGGAAGGGGCCTGCTATGCGCCCCGCTTCTATCTCCTTGCTCTCTCCCAATATATTTAAATTTCACAACTTTACTGAGCCTTCGACTTCCCCTTCAATGGGTAACTTAAATCCGTCCCTGAACCCTGTTTTTAGAAACTCTGCGTCCTCCTTATTGTGGTACCACCCTAGCCATTTCTGCACGCTGATCTCCTTCTGCCTGTGCAGAAACCCCCGTTGCCCTTGGGGTTGAAGCCCTGGGTGGTGAGAGGGTGCTATGGTTGAGTTTGGGTGCAGGGAGGGTACGGGTGTGAACTGTGGGCCAACCGCTTGTGACCATGTGACTGGGTGTCTCTGTGCTTGTTTGCACAGTTGCAGCGGGGATGGGCCATGCATTACTGGTTGGCTCATATGGCATGTGGCCAGGTAAAATCTGTGGGAAATGTAGCCCTGTAGGGTTTGCATGTTGGAGTGCGGGGCCTAGCTGGAGATAACAACCAAATGCCCCGAATTGGTAGGGAGCAAAAGGCACTGCCTGTAATGAGATGCCAGGTGTGGGACATGCTGTGGAGAGGTACCTAGGGTGGTAGGGCTGGGTGTGTGCAGGCTGACCTATTGTGGCTGGCCTGCCCTGATAACCTGGGATTGCAACTGGCTGCATAGACCCTTGCTGCGCTGCAATTGCCCGCTGGGTGCTGACAGTGTAAAATATCCCTGCGTCACAGGTGGTTGAAGAGACCAAAGCTGTCCTATCTGGGAAAAACTGCCCTGTATTAGGGGATTACTCTGTAATGCCACTGGCTGGCCGCTAGGGGGGAGCAGCTGGCTGTGATGCTGCTTGCTGAGATTGGAAACTGCCTGGGAGGGGATGAATGACAGGGGGAGGGGCGAGCTCTGAATACAAAGGAACTTGTTTGTTCCCTCTCCCGTCCCCTCCCGTATGCATTGCTGCTGATTGCCTGAACTGGCTGTGACCATGTAGCTGGGGGGAGGGGTTTGGGTGTGCCGGAGTAGCCTCAGTGGCCTGGACCCCATGTTGGCCACCTTGAGTGGGGGGACCGCTAGGCTGCGTGGTTGCCCAGGGAGGAAAAAGCTCGGGGGAATGAGTGCAAGAAGCGCCGAATATAGGTAGTGTCCGAGGGATGCCGCCAAGAGGTGGCTGCTGCTGGATGGCGCTGCCTCCTCCTGGGGGTAAAGCACTGCGCACTATGGCCCTTATTCTAGTTGATGCGTATTTTGGACAGGAACCAAGTGTTCTTAGCCCCGCCTACCTACGGATCGCTCACAACATCCGAATGCGGTAAGATGCCGAGTGTACAGATCGCGAGTGGATGTTTCATGTGAACACCTCCTCCATCAGTGGGAACCTCCCCCATCCTCCGATGCTGCCAAACCGAGCAGTCAGACAGCACCGAGTGCTCTAGACCACTCAGACATTTCTCCGTATGAAAGCAGGGATATGGGCGGGCAGCTGACATCCGTCTAAGTCAGTTGTCCGCCCCCCACACGTGCGTCACAGCCGCATTACCATAGATACGTCCAGTGTTTTCACCCATGAAACGCGGGGCGTACGCATATGGTAATGAGCCCAAACAGCCCTTTATGCCCCTCTCCACCCCCTGCTCGGATGGTTCCGTACGATCGTTTTTTGCACGGATCTCACTCCATGTTCGGACGTGCGAGGCATTCACACATGCACAGATACGCCTCTGCACATGTGCAAATACCAAACATCGGCCGTCCGACCACACACGGAGCCGTCCGACCCAATCAGAATAAGGGCCTGTATGCGGTTGGGCAGCCCCCATTCCTCTAGCTCCAGCCTATACCTAATAATTAGTGAACACACTGACAAATAAAGTATTTATAAATAAATGTGTGGTATGAATACGTATAATTGGATGGTCTAGTTATTGTCATTAAGGAACAATACTATAATGATATACATCCAATGTAACTATACTAACAGTGGGGCAGATGTATTAAGCCTGGTGAAGAGATAAACTGGAGATAAAGAGGAAGGAGATAACACACCAGCCAATCAGATCCCAACTGTCATATTTCAAACACAGCTGATTGGCTGGTGCGTTAACTCTTCCAAGTTATCTCCACTTTATCTCCAGTTTATCTCTTCTCCAGGCTTAATACATCTGCCCCAGTGTCTGCCTTCCGGTTCACATGACTGGATCCATCTGACTGTAGAATTTAGCACAACGTCCCCTATCAGTACAATCAGTGGCATAGCTATAAATTTTGCTCCCCCCTGCCGCATGCCGCAGGTGAGTGTTCACCTGTATTAATTTATTGTGTGGGGGCGGGTTCTTGTGGGGGTATTTGTGTATCACTGTTAATGTTCATGTTTATCCCTGAGGACGGGCCTGTGTTGCCCGAAACATGTCGGATAAAAACACTTATTTTGCTTTTCAAAAAATCCTGTGTGTGGGAAATTTCCATGCTGGAAGGCACCAGAGTAGTACAAGAAGTATTCGACGTGGAGCGCCGGACCCCAAAGTAAGTCATCTTTTAAGTGGGCATACAGCTGTGGCCGCTAACCGCGTAGATGGCGGTCCACGGCCCAGCAATGGAGGTTGAGCGGCCTCATATTAGCTTAATTGAGCCGGCCCACTGGGAAAATACCCGGTTTCCCGGCAGGCCAATCCGCCCCTGCGCCACTAGTACAATATAAATCCCAGTACCTAAATCAAAATTCACATTTAAACACTCCTATGGCATATTGAAGAGCCAAAGAAAATAGATACATAATAGATATTGTTATCCTGCTAAAATGTTTCATGGAAGAAACTGAAACAACTTTTTGATCCAGTCACACATTATCTAGATTCTAGAGTAATTCCTGCTAGAAATAAAACAGTGTGATACGGGGTTTAATTGGGCCGGATTTATTAACAGATAGTAATAATAGGAGAGATTAAGCACATATAGGGAACATACTATCCCTAATACAGTACACTGAATATAGGTCACTGATTTTGACACACTTTTTTTTTGTCCTTTTTCACTTACTGTATTTTAATATTTCACAATTTTTATCAAAAACAATAAAAGTTATATTTTATTTTTATTATACGACTCTTAGTGCACCCATACTACTTCTTACTTTTTCTTGTATGGGTGCTTTAGATATCCAGACTTACCCTAAACCAACCGTACTAGCGCAGTTAGGTGACAGAGGGCCGCTACGGACAACATATCCATTATTTCTTTAGAAGGTTTTCTACATCTCCACCATAATCCCAATTATAGGCCAGGTTTTTAATCTAGATGCAGGATCTTTACAAACTGGTTTAGAGCCTGATTGGACACAAGAGTGTATCCCATACATGGGGAGCATGATTGGGTCAAGTCTCTGCGGACAGATCGTTGTGTGATTATTGGTGAGAAGTTGAGGTGATGGTCATTGGGAGGGTGGAGATGACTTTGGAGACATAAGTGGAAAATTACTAAGATGGGAGATCTATTTCTGAAGGGATGTTGCTATTGGATACCAATCAGAATCTACTTTTTATTTATTTAGCATCTTCCAGAAGATAATAGTTGCCCATAGCAACATTCCATGGGAAATAGGAAATAGGAAACTCCCATCTTAGTAAATTTCCCCCATATTGTGGGTTGGAGTAGCTGAGGAATTTTATAAGTTAGGGCTAGAAATGTAATTGGACTCTGGAGCCAGTATAGAGTTGGCAGTAGGATGGAAGGCAGTAGGAGAGCTGCACCACTGAGGATTGATGTAAGGAGAGGTGGGTGAAAACGAGGCCGGAGAGTGAGGCAGGAAATAATTATAGCCTGGATAAGAGTTTTGGTAGTGTCAACAGTAAGGACGGCCCTAATCCTGGGGATGTAGGGTGCAAGCTTGAGGAATAGATGGGTTGGTGGTAACCAAAGAAAGGTTAAAGCCAAGCCAGACACCCAAGATGTCAGGAGCAGAGGAAATGCTGTTGTCGTTGGACAGACAGATTTGGGGATTTTAGAAACTCTAGATGAAATTAGTTTTTACCCTCTTTGAGCTTCAGTTACAACTGTTATACGAGTAAGTTGAAGAGTGCAAAGAGGAAAAATGGGATGAAAGGTGGTAAAATACTGTAAGGACACCTTGATCACTGAAGGCAAAAACCACAATTCTGATCAACGCTAAATCAGGCCTGCATTACGGCACGTTTGTTGATATTGCTGTTTTATATGCAGCGGCCAAAGATGCTGATAATTGTCGGCTTTGTAAACCCACTATTTATTAAAAATGCCTCTTTAAATACATTTCTGAACAAAAAGGCAGAGCTATAGGTTGAAAGAATGGTTCGAAGGGGCAGAGGCCAAGGTTAAAGTTAGATTTGTTCCTGCAGATCAGAAGCACTTAAGCAAGTAACAGGTCTACACGTTTAGGTCTCAGGTGGCTATGATATCACATACGATAAGGGAGGGTAGCAGCTAGTTTCCAGGCTGTGAATGTAGTTTGGACCACGTGCAGTGGCAGCAGCAAGGTCGGTGGAATGCCAATTTCACTATTCACACCACCACCGGTTGCCTTTAGTAACCAGGTGGTGAGCGAAGTCTGGGCCCAAAGCGTGGCGAACAAGTCTGCAAGGGTACACTTTGTGTGTACTGTTGGATTTTATGCCCCCACTGTATTCTCAGCACATATGGTATGTCCTGTCATCCGGAACATTTGCTTAAGAGGATGTGTATCCAACCAACAAGGGAGAGTAGTCAGGATAGGAAGAGGATTATCAAGTATGCAATGTTATCTAAGAACCAGGTGGAAGGAACAAGTATGGTAGATCAATGCAAAGGTGGACTGTACAGAAATAATTTATAGAATTAACTCATGGATTGGAAAAGCAAGGGGGCAATTAGAAATTACTTGGGGAGGTGCAACAGGGAGAGGGTAGAATGGCCATGCAGCTGCCTTGTCAGACTCTGACTCTGGTGGTGTCTCAGAAAGTGAGTCTTATAAAGAGAGTTCCAGGAGATGTGGTGTCAGCATAGGAAAGATAGATTTCAGACACAGCAAAGAGTTGAATAAACAGAGTTGAACAGTTAAATAAGTTGAAGATAAAGAGTAATGGAGACCAGTTTATTGTAGACATATCTGGTATTTCAAAAGCACAGGGAAGGAGGGAGAAGGAAGAGTATAGGTACACAAGGGTGCCAAGATTTCTGAAGGACCTCGGTTGGGAGATACAGGTGGAGCCCTCCTCATTTAGGGCCTTATTTTGGTTCATTCTTTCTGGCAAAATCCTTCTTAGATGGGCAAAACCATGTGCACTGCAGGTGGGGCAGATGTAACATGTGCAGAGAATTAGATTTGGGTGGGGTTTTACTTCAAAGTGAGATCTATATTGCAGTGTAAAAATAAAGCAGTCAGTATTTTCCCTGCACAAAAACAAAATTACTCACCCAAATCTAATTCTCTCTGCACATGTTACATCTGCCCCCCCTGCAGTGCACATGGTTTTGTCCATCTAAGAAGGATTTTGTCAGAAAGAATGAACCAAAATAAGGCCCTTAGCCCTTTAGTAGGATTAAATGAGTAATAGGATTACTCTGCTAATCCCCTACTGTATTGTTCTATGTATTGTATTGCTGCTGAGAACAACAGGATAGCCATGGTTAGCCACGACCTAAGGAACAAAGTTGAGAGGGGCTCCAACTGTATGTCCCAGGCAACCTGAAGAAGGAGCATAGTAAGTATTACAGAGGGTTACTGAAACAGATATGAGTGAGAGGAGGTGCTGGTGTGAAAACATGAAGACCGTAATAGAATTAGGAGTAGTGAATGAGGAACATTTGGGTATGACCATGATATACAGGAGAAAATTGGATAGGAATTTAAAAATTTGGTACACCAAAAAAGTTTGAGAAGATTCATCACAGTATAAGTGTATATATTTTTTATTATACAGGTGTCACTCTATGGAACCGTGAGACATTAAGAACGCATGTGGCATCAACATCTCAAGATAATACAGCATTTGAATGTATAGCGTCAGATACAGTTTCTGATAAGTCATCAGCTCTGAATATCTCAGCATCTTTAAAAGCCAGTTTCCTCTGTGGTCTGATAGAAGTTGGTGGATCTGCCAGTTATCTAAATGACACAAAGACATCTAAGAACCAAGCCAGAGTCACTCTGAAGTACTCAAGAACCACAAGGTTTGAGCAGCTAAGCATGGACCATTTAGGTGTCCAGAACATGACCTACCATGATGTGTTTAACAAAGGGACGGCCACCCATGTGGTCACTGGTATATTGTATGGTGCTCAAGCCTTCTTTATATTTGACCGTGAGGTGTCTATATCAGAGAGCACTCAGGATATACAAGGAAATCTTCAGGTCATGATTAAAAAAATACCCCTAATTTCAATGGAAGGACAGGGAGATCTGAAGATGAATGATAAAGAGAAGGAAGATGTTAAAACATTTAGCTGTAAGTTTCATGGAGACTTATCCCTGGACAGAAATCCGGTCACATATGAAGATGCTGTAAAAATTTATACCGACCTCCCAAAGCTACTAGGAGAGAATGGAGAAAGGGCCGTACCTGTAAAAGTCTGGCTGTATCCACTGGGTAAACTGGACAGCAAAGCCGCCCATCTGGTTCGAGACATTAATTCAAATCTTGTATACAAGACAGAAAAGGTGATAGAGCAAATGATAGACGTTACCATGCATTGTAATGATCTGATGAGACATCCGGCTGCAGAGACCTTTCCGGATCTAAAGAATACAATCTTACTGTTCAGAGAGCTGTGTGAGCAATTTACCCTCACCTTTCAGAAGCAGCTTGCACAGACCCTCCCCTCTATCCGTGGTGGGGGATTGGAGGAAGCCGCACTTGCTGACATTTTAACAAAAGTAAAACAATCTCCATTTGGAAATGTCCACATTACACAGTTTTTGAGCAGGAAACAGCAGGAGATGGATACTGTGAGCTCCTATCTGAAAGTTCTGCCCAACATCAAAGTATTACCAACGGAGAGTGAAAGGACCAGACTAATATCTGACCCTATGATTGACTATGTTGTGTGTTATCAGTTTACATCATTAAATGAGGAGGAGACATATCTTTCTGATATGGGTAATTGGCTCCAATCACCTGGACACAGTGTCTATGAGAGTAAAAACATCTTACCATGGTTCAAGGACAGAGATATCTCTATGAAGGCCAGAAGATGTGTGAGAGCATTTCAGGAATTTTCTTCAACTAATGCATCCACTGTGGAAACTCAATTCATTGTCTCATCTGTCCCAGACCAGGGCAATCCTGGAGCCTCTATTTATCTGTATGATGGTGGGGAATTAGTGAGTAAAACAATTATGCCTCCAACTAAACCTAACCCCCCAGTTATCAGTGGTAGGACCCATGATAGTGTGGAGCTCATCCTCAGCCCTGCAGACTTTGGGAAAGAGTTCATAGAAGGTTACCACATAGAGTATAGATCTTCTGAGGAGGAGAACTGGTCACATTGTATAACAAAGAATAAAGACCAGAAGGTCACAGTTACAGGACTAACTCCTAATACAAAGTATAAGCTCAGATACTCTGCAGTGTGTAACCCAGGACTCAGCACCACCAGTGATGCTACAGAAGATGAGAGAACTCTTCCCACTAGTCCACCTGAAGCCAAAGTGGTCACTGCTGAACCATCTTATATTATATTACATGTCAAGGAACCAACTATAATCGGAGATGGGGCCACAATAACTGAGTATAAAGTAGAATACAAGGTGGAGGCTGAAAAGCAAGATGAGAGGTGGTTGGAGTCTAGATCGGGAAGGAAAGTAGAGACTTGTACTATTGAGGGGCTAAAACCAATGACATCCTACATAATACGTGTGTCGGCCATATGTGGTGACTCTGGTGACAGCGCTCCCAGTGATGAGATTGTAGTGATGACAACAAAAGAAAACTCCACTAATTTAAAAACGCAAAAAAAAGAAAACAGCATTCTACTAAAGGAAAGGGAAAAGGGAAATCCTTCTGTATATCAGCTGGGCATGGATCTTTCTGACTCTGGATATCGTACATACAGCCTGGGAAAAGAAAACCTACAGACACCCAATAAAGTGATTCTATTAGTAGGAGCCACAGGAACAGGGAAAACAACCCTGATCAATGGGATGGCCAACTACATCTTGGGTGTGGACTGGAAAGATGACTTTAGGTTCCAACTTGTTCACGAGGTTACAGATAAATCTCAAGCTCACAGCCAAACCTCTGTAGTTACAGCCTACAAGATAAACCATGAGAGTGGCCACCGAATCCCATATTCCCTCACCGTGATAGACACACCAGGGTTTGGGGACACACGAGGAATAAAGCAGGACAAGAAGATCACAGAGGACATCCATGCATTCTTTACAGTGGACAATGGCATCGACCAGATAGACGCTGTGTGCTTTGTAGTTCAGGCATCTCTGGCTCGGCTGACGCACACCCAGAAATATATTTTTAATGCTGTGTTTTCTATCTTTGGGAAAGATATCAGAGACAACATCCTGATCCTGATCAACCACTCAGATGGAGCAAAACCTCCAGTACTGGAGGCCATCAAAGAGGCTGAGATCCCCTGCCCACTGGACAGCGATGGTGACCCTGTTCACTTCAACTTCAACAACTCTGCTCTATTTGCCAACAATCAGACCAGTGACACGAGCATTAATGAGATGTTCTGGCATATTCTGGAGCACAGTATGAGAAAAATTTTCAATGATCTGAGTAAAACAGAAACCAGAAGTCTGACTCTGACCAAGGAAGTCCTCAGGGAACGGAAAGAACTTGAGATTATGCTGCAGGCCTTACAGCCACAGATAAAGGCTGGACTTATAAAACTGGATGAACTAAGTAAAACAATGGAAGTTCTGCAGCAGAACAAGGCCCGTATGGATGCTAACAAAGACTTTGAGTGTAAGGCCAACACAACTGTCAAGGTACAGAAAGAGATAACAACTGGCTTAGCAAAAAACTGCCAACAATGTCACATTACCTGTCACTATTCTTCTAACAGTTCTTTTTTTTTTAGAAATACAATAGGGAGAGGTAGAAATTCACATGCTTTCTTGAGTAATATATGCTGTAGAGTGTGCCCAGGTAAATGTGCCTTGAGTGCTCATGACTATGAGAAGTATAAGTGGGAATATGTGACTGAAAATAAACCTGTTGATCAGTTGAAAAAAAACTATGAAGAAGCCTCTAGAGAGGTGATGACTGCAGAAAAGCTGTTAAAAGAACTAAATTCTGCATATAATGATGTGAAGGAAGCAGTGTGTGACCTTATAAACAAGTCCTCCCAGAGCCTGAAGCGCCTCCGTGAGATCGCTCTAATACCAAACCCTCTGTCAACCACTGAACACATTGACCTGATGATACAGAGCGAGGAACCAGAAGCCAAAGCAGGATACCGGGAGAGAATCAAGTCATTGGTGGAAGTCAGAGATCAGGCAGAGTTGATAGAAAAGATCCAGAAGGGAGAGGAGCTGCTTCCTGATGAGCCTAATCATTTCTCCTGCATAATGTAAAGAGTTTGGTCCATTCCTTTTCCAAGTAATTAAAAAAAAAAAAGGACGCATTCTGTACTGATCTGGTCTATGGAGCAAACATCTGGAGATCGAGCAGGAAATGCCTCAGATCATACTTGGAGAAGAAACCATTAAGGGGCAAATTTACGAAGATGGGAGTTCTATTGAAGATGTGATGAAGCCCATGCAACCAATCAGACTCTACTTTTTTATTTAGCATCTTCTAGGAGATAATAGATAGCATCTGATTGGTTGCTATGGGAAACATTCCGTCTTCAAAGGCCCACGCATATGTAAGGTTGCTCTGAGCAACCTTACATATGCGTGTCCACTTAGGGGGGAAGTAGGCGGGCAGCTTACATCCGGTGATGTCATCTGTCTGCCCCCTGCCTGTCCGTTGCCCTCATTACCATGAGAACGTCCAGCGAACACCCATGAAGCGCTGGTCTTTCCCATATGGTAATGAGGCTGCCTGGAGCCTCATGCCCCTCTCCGCCCCACTGCCTGCTGTGTAGGGTACGTTCACTTGACAGAATGATTGCCGTTGGTGCACGCACCCTGAGTATGCACATTCACGGAAATGTACATGCGCACAGCCTGACCATCGGACGGGCTGCTAACGTATTCAACCAGAATGCATTTACTTCTCCCGAATTGCGGATCTTATGCAGCACTACAAAATGATTAGAGTGCATTAATTGTTCTGTTTATGTAGAGCCATCATCACATCACATTTAATGACTGTACAAGAAAAATAGTAAAAAACAGTCCTCTAAAATCAATGAGGGGGCGATTCTGACCCCATCCCCGATGGTGGGGGTCTGCGCATGTGCGATTATGCGCATGTCAAAACCCCTGCAGTGAGCACCTTTGGCTCGCTGCCGACGGGCCCGCCCAATGTTTCATGGGCGTGCCCACAAAAACTGGGCGGGTGCTGACGTCATGTGATGTCAGCCTCCCCCTTCCTGAGCAGGCATTGGCCCGCCTACGTTCCCAGGGGAATGCCCAGCATGTTAAAGGGGACGCCCATAAATGCATTCCCTGCCCCTGCCCAGTTTTCGCCCCCTCTATAGAGGGCAGTATTACACTACATAACATAACTACTACAAGTTAATGAGGCATCATTTAAATCCTTTTCTTACCTACAGAATAAACAGTATACCATCCAATAATAATAATTGGTCTAACATTCTTCCTTTTGTCCTTACGCACTACATACTAAAGCATGGTAAATATAATTGCTATACATTGCTACGCTATCATCTAGTTAGATTCTTTAAACAAAAGCCCAATTCTTCTGTTGTCCTTAAGTAATCCTTAGTACATTTGAATAAAGCAGAATATCATCTTTTAAACTTATACAAAAATGGCAGCAAGGAACAAGATGGCTGCTCTGAACATTTCTGGTTTCGGTAATTATATTGGCCTATTAGCTTGGTAAACACCGATGCTACGCTTCTGGCTAAAATAATTGCATATAGATGACGGGCAATGTACTCGATTTGTTTACCCCACACCAGCTGGGATTTATAAAGAGACGATATTTGGTGACGTGGTGATTACCGCGGTTCCAATGTACTTTCTGCTAATAGTACCTTGTTGAGTCTCGATACAACTCACGTCTTTGATGCAGTCCTTCGGCCCCACCTCATCACAGTCCTACATAACCGTGGACTTGATGTCTTTTTTCATAAACATTAATAAATATCTATATACATCCCCAATAACTAATAATATGATAAATGGCCACTCTAATGCTCCTTTGGAAATGTTTAGAGCGACTAGGAAGAGTGGCACCCATGTTACCTTTGATTGGTCTGTTAGAGAAGGACGCGATATTCAAAGGCATTGCTATAGGCTCATGAACAATCAAATTAACGGTGTTGGCAGACAATATAATTGTTATATATCACATACTTTCCTTAGTAAGTTAGCTCTCCAGGAGAAGCTTGGAGAGGAGACACTACAGGGCACTTCAGGGGCTGAATGGGGTTGACACAATCTAGTCATTTATCCTGTGATTGATGGTGGGTAACATACCCTCCTGCCCACTTCATCAGCAAGTGTGCAGGATGTTGGATTAGCCGCCTACTCTTCCGGGGCTGCAGCCATCACTGTTTACAGCAGAAGATCTTCTTAAATCCCTAATGTCTCCTGTAAAACTTACCTACTCTCCCAGAAGTTGAAGGAGACATGCTTTTGGGGTGGCCCACCTCATCCCTGGAAGAGTGGGTAATCCTCCCACATCCCACCCAGTTGATAAGGAAGCGGGCAGTATATACAGAGTAATTGTGACTCCTCTCAGAGTTGGCGTGGCTAAAATAGCACAAATCACCATTTTAGCCCCGCCCCCTTCTCAAGGACCCGTGATTTTACCATCATGCATGCAAACATTTAAGTTTGTTCACGCTAACCAGAGTGACGAAGGGCGGCAGATTTTTGGGTATGGGTGTGTGGGGATTACTGCGAGAGAATGTCCACGGTTATTAATTTCCTTTTAATTTTTAATTGGATTGGATTAATGTATAATGTATAATACAATAACAGAATTATGTTGTAAATCAGAACATTTGCGGTATGTTGTCTGACTTTTGTATCCTCTGACGAGTTGTCACACAAATGATCGCTTTGTATTTGTCTGATCCATGTATGCATTTAACGCTTCAATAAAAAATGTTTTTAAAAAAATAAATAAAAATAAATCTTCTTTTCCCTCCTTCTGCCAGAATCATGCTGCACATATGAGAAAAGTACAATTTGTGTACAGAATCGTAGCGGCGGTGGCATTTACTGTACGTCGGTTTTTGAATGAAATCATAGAGTCCACTGCATGATAGTCGACAAACATTGGGTCGACCATTGACAGAAATAGGTCAACAAGGCTAACATTGACAGGGTTGTAAGGTTGACACACGCATTAGGTCAACAATGGGAAGGTCCAATGTTTAAAAAGGTTGGCATGAGTTTTTCAAGTTTTTTGACCCGAATGTCAACATAGTCGACATGGACACCGTCCCCTTACGTGGCTCGATACACTCGGCACACTTTTTAAATCTCCCACTATGCCATAGTGGATGGTAGGGTATGAAATTCCACCTGTCGGCACATGTCGGCTCAAATAATAATAAAAAAAAAACTCATGTTGAAATTTTGACTATGGACCTTCCCATTGTTGGCCTGATGCTTATGTCGATCTTCCAACCCTGTTGACCTTAGCCATGTCATCCTATTTCATCTCTCGATCTTACCTTCAAGCTGTCCTCCTGGGATGTGGTCAATATGCCGACGGTCGGAATACAGACGCCGGAATCCCGACCGCCGCAATGCCGGCACTAATATAGTGTCGGCATTGCAGTGGTCAGCATTCCGGCGAGTCGGTATTTTGACCGCCGGGATTTCGACCGCTGGCATTTCATACCGACCCGTCCTCCTAATGCTGACCATATCTTCCCACAGACTAACCGTGACCACCCCCGCACTATAGCGTAATGCTCATTCTCTTATTTTATTTAGTTTAATAGTTACCCATCCTCTTAGGCATGCCCATTTTTTAGTGGTCACACCCCCTGGCCAATTGTGCCTCTGGTCCGAGTCTTCCCTGTTTAAAGAAGAAGAGGCCTATGGTATGCGAGGGAGAAATATTACGGACATTACTGACTTCGGCAGGATTAATGTCCCAAAATAAACCAGACAAATTTCTCACTAAAGCAGCGTGATGCTATAAATGCCAGCAGTGCACCACCACCTGGAAAAACAGACACTTTGCCCAAGAGGATCATACTATCAATCAGCTAAGACATCAAGGGCGAGATGTAATAAGGTGCGATTTTTAGTCATGTTTTAAAATCGCACTAAATCGCATGCAAAAAAAATTGCATTTTAAAAAAAGTCGTCATTTGCATGCGATTTAGTCAGGGCTGAGTGGCTTCCCTTGATTGGCTGAAAGTATCTCCACGGAGAGGCCTACAGCCAATCAGGGACGAGTGCGTCTATAACACTATGAAGCGGGGATCCCTGCTGTCATTAGTGCGAAGGATGCCTGGGACAGCCCCAGGCTTCAGCCCTAGATGGGTGAAGCCTAGGGGGAACCCCGTTATTGAGGGGTCCCTACTCCCCCAGGCTCCTCATCCAGGGCTGACCAGCCACGGTGTTCATGGAAAGGCCGGGGGTCCTTACGTAAAGTGTCCCCCGGCTGTCGCATGACACTGCAGGTCTGTCGAACCCGTTGCTGGTTCCAAAATATGGGGGACCGAGTTTTTTTGACTCTCGCATTTTTGGAGCCAGGACCGGTCCAGGTCCCGCTCAAGTTCCCAGGGCCGGTTAAGCTCAGGAGGGGGGACCTCACTCCATTTTTTTATTTTATTTGAACTTTTACACCTTTTTTAAGACAAAACCATGCACAGATCTCACTGATCTGTGCATGGTTCTGTCAAATTCACCAGCCAGAACCTGGTCTATTTTTTTTTTGCGATTATTGGTAACATATACAATGATCATTCCCCATTTGTATTCTCACATTCATCCCTTGTTATTTTCCACGCCCCCACGATTCCGG
Source organism: Crinia signifera (assembly GCF_055691185.1). NCBI lineage: Eukaryota > Metazoa > Chordata > Amphibia > Anura > Myobatrachidae > Crinia > Crinia signifera. The sequence continues at coordinate 12,496,363 of NC_139222.1, read as the reverse complement.
CCTGAGGACCATCATTGGTGGGACCAACCATAAAGGAAAATTTCTAAAGATACCATTATAAGAGGACCACGGCAAATTGCTGTGTGAGTATGGTACGCATACCATTGTTAAGACTGGGATTTGGTCAATTACTATTCGCTCTACCAACGAGGTGACCCTTAAAGATACCTTTATACACACGTTCCTCCCTTCCTCTGTGTGAGTTACAATACACCTTCTTGTTTCGTGGATTCTATCTCTAAATTATCTTTGAGCATTTTCCTTGTACATTGTTTCTTCCATTTAATTTTTATGTGATTGAATTGAACATTACCACCATCCATGAGAAATACACCTAAAGCTTGAAAACTGCATTCAGCGCCATCCGCCATTGTTCGTTGTATACTGTGGGGGGAATTTTCTAAACTAAAATTGTAAAAAAAAAATCGTATTTTTATAGTAAAATACTATATATTTTTTTTTGGCGTATTCATATTTTTGGCATTTACTATGGCAAAAATACGATTATTCGCGTTCGTATTGATGGGACATTCGTATTTGTATTTACAAATACGAATGAATACACCATCGATAGAATACAAATAGGAATCACCATTCAAAAGAATGGTGATTCTAAATTTACTAGACTACAGATGGAGCGGCTGTGTTCTTTGCAGGGGATGGCGGAAGAATCGCCAGCCGCCATCCCCCGTCAGCTGCCATCCCCCGCCAGCCGCCATCTGATCTGCGAAAGGGGACGCTCGCGCACGAGGCTTCAGCCTGGCCAGGTGAGTCCTGGAGGGGGGGATCCCTTTATTGGGGGGGGATCCCCACTCCCCCAGGGCCCCTGGCCAGGCTGACTGGTCGGTAGGGTTAATGCTTTGGCTGCGGGACCTTATATAATAAGTGTCCTCCAACTGTGGCATTTACCCTGCTGGCTGTTTGGGCCTGGGGCTGGTTCTTAAAATACGGGGGACCCCTAGTCCTTTTGACCCCCATATTTTGGGAACCAGCCCCGGTCCTGGGGCTGGTTTAAAAAATTCGGGGAACCCCGATTTGGCCGGTTTCCTGATTTTTTATTACCAGCCCCCGGCTCTTTCAGCCTGGTGCTGGTTATGGCCGTGGGGGGGGGGGGGGGGGGGGGCACGCCGTTTTATTTCTTTCTTTCTTTTTCTATATTTTTTTACACATTGCAGCCTGCACGGATCTGACTGATCCGTGCAGACTGCCTATACAAATTCATATTAGAGGCCGTATATACTGTATGGCCGCTAATACGAATCAATATGCCATCGGGGGTTTACAAAGTAGTCGTATTTGACTGCTTTGTAAATAACCCTCCGGAACACGAATTTGCATACGGCTGAAACAGCCGTATCCAGTCGTATTCATTCATATTAAGAATACGAATACAATATATCGTATTCTTAGTCAATTTCCCCCTGTATGTCCATTTGTTAAAGGATTTTCTGTGGTCCTTTTCTGTGGTGAGGCTGCAACCAAATACATTTGCGAGTTGTATACTTTATAATGGGAAAACATCTGGATGCGAATTGAAGTGAAACCAAAAATTAAGGTTAAAATGTGGGAATTTTGGACTTCCGGTTCCTGCCTCCATGGGACCAGCAGCAGAGTGCTGAGCTCCCTGACCGCCCCGGCCAGCCAGCCACACTACGCCGCACAGGACCCCTCAAAACGCACCAGAAACCTGCAGGAAGCCCCTGCCGGCACCCCAACCCTGCCGATGCAGAAATTATTTGCCCAGGGGAGACTACAGCAGCACTGCCAGACTGCTGCTACGCTGGACGCCACATCCAAGATGGCCGCCGCCACACAACATTCGAGGCAGCAGCCACAAACAGCGCAGACTGAGAAGGGTGAGATGTCTGCCCAGCCCCTACAAGGTCCCACCAGCACCCCAAGCCTACCAATATCAAAATCCCTGCCCCAGGGGAAGCCACAGCAGCAGCGCCAGCCAGCTACAGCACAGGGTGCCACATCCAAGATGGCCGCCGACACACAGCTCACAAGGCAGCAGGCACAGAGAGCACAGGCTAAGGCAGAGGAAATGTTTGCCCAGCCCCAAGTAAGTGCTGGAGAGGCCCCCTTTATACCCTCCACCCAGATAGATATGTTTGCTCCCTCCCCAACACCACCCCTGGGTTCAGCATTATCTTATGCAGATGTGGTCAGAGCCATACAGGACACTATAAACCCCATTCTGGATGCACACGCTGCTAAGCTGCAGCAATCTGTACAGGACATTAAGTCACAACTTAAGCAGGTCTCCAAAAGGGTTACTGCAAATGAGACTCACCTGGGAGAAGCTTTCCAGGACATCTCAGCTTTAAAAACCACCACGGAATATCTGCAGAAATCCTCCTATTCCATGCAGAATAAACTGGACGATCTGGAAAATCGTTCCAGAAGGAATAACCTCCGTATTATAGGACTCCCTGAAACCTTAAAGGGCCCTGACCTATATGCCTTTCTCTCATCCACCCTCCCTGATCTACTGAATGTTACAGAGGCCTGCACGGGCATAATCATTGAGAGGGCGCATAGGCTAGGCCCACCTCGCGATGACCGCACCAACAGACCCCGCCCGGTGATCTTTAAATGCCTCAACTTCCAACACAAAGAAGCCCTATGGATGGCATTTAGGCAAAACCGATCCCTTCAGTGGAATGGGAATAAGCTTCTGATTTTCCAGGACTTCTCCGCAGAAGTCACGAGAGCGAGAAAGGAGTTCTCCCCGTTATGTACCAGACTGGTAAAAGACAGAGTGAAATTTGCGCTACTATATCCCGCTAAGCTGCGTCTGTTTTCAGGAAATTCTTTTAAGGAGTTCAGTACAGTACAAGACGCAGAGGCCTACCTATTGGAGCAAGCCCAAGCCTCCTTTTCACCGGCGTGCCCTGACGACACCGAAACTGATTGTGGCCAGTGACTTCATCTGAAACCCACTACCTGACGTCCAATCTACAACTGCCTTATTGTCCACCCCCATCTCATTCATCAGGGGACACACATCTTAGTCACTCCCACGCTGGACGTGGGATCGTTACTTACTGGCCCTAACCTGGATTCGTCCCCCCCCCCCTCCCCGTGAGTCACTGGACTCTTTGGCTCTACGAGACTTATCCATGTGGACGGCAGCTTCCCCGATCACAGAACTTACTTAAGTTCTATTGCAAAAGTTCCAGGTTTTCTTTTTTGTGCGAATTTATTTTTGCATCTGATTTCCACCAGCTTTATACTGTTTGTCTTTCTTAACGTATATTGATAAGTATGTTATATTTAGCGGTTTTGTTTTGGCGCCAGTTGTGGGGCCTGGAGACCACGTTGGTCCCGACCTCAAGCTGGCCCTGAAAAATTATATCTTTTATGGCCGGGGCGAGCCTTGTGGCTCATGTATCTGTTTCGCTTCCCCCCCAGGGGGCATGGTACCCAGTGGCCGTCTCTGCCGCTGGGACTCCAGAAGTCTTTTTGTATGTTTTGCATTGTTTGTTTTCCTTGAGGTGCTAGGGTGCGGAGGGGAAACCACCTTGCCCACGCAAGATCTACCCATTCTTACTATGTTAAACTTGTGGGTTCCGCCTCCTACCCCCTGGTTGCTCCTATTCCCCCTCCTTTCCTCGTGTTCTTCCCTTCTGTCTTCTCCCCATGTCTTTTTGATAATATGTCTAGAGATGATCAGATTCATTTTAATACACAGTGTTGTGTGGCTCGGATATTGGGCGGTTGCACTGTATGGAAATTCGGTCAGCTTTTCCCACTCATTAGATGATAATGGCTAATTTGAAGGTGGTAACATTGAATGTAGGTGGCTTCCACGTCCCTTCTAAGCGTAAGAAGACATTGCTTTACCTTCATAAGCTACAGGCGGATGTGGTGTTTCTCCAGGAGACGCACCTAACCCCCCAGGAAACTTTAAAATTGAACACAATGGGTTGGTCACTTTTGGCAGCATCCCCATACAACTCAAAATCTAGAGGGGTTGTCATTTTAACTAACAAGAGCGCCCCAACTCAGGTGCACTGCACTGTTACTGACCCGGAAGGTAGATGGGTACTCGTGGACGCCACCGTACACTCAACTAGGATCACGATGTGTAATGTATATGCTCCTAATACCTTTTCCAAACTGTTTTTTAGGAACTTGGTTACCCTGTTAACACCATATATGGATACTACTATTGTATTGGCAGGTGATTTCAATGTTGTGGCCTCCAATGTGCTAGATAGGGACTCAGTAGCCAAAACCAGACGTCCCCCCCCCAGCCATGGGATCCAATATCTGATGTCTAGTCTTCACCTGACGGATGTCTGGAGGGCTTACAACCCAGTAGAACGTGAATTCACATGTCTGTCTGCAGCACACAGAACACTGTCTCGAATAGATTACATGTTATTATCCACACAGGCCTTTCCCCGGGTTCAAGATACTAAAATTGAAACGATCACCATATCGGATCACGCTGCATGCTGGCTTACCTTACACTCTTCCCAAGACAGGGGCACATACATAAACTGGAGATTCCCTAGCCACCTAGCTAACTCTACTAAATTTAAATCCCTACTTGAATCCACATGGATGGACTACAAACAAAATAATGAATCCACGTCCATTGCCTCCCCCCTCATGTATTGGCAGGCATCTAAACCTGTACTGCGGGGTGCAGTAATCTCCTACACCTCCCACTTGCGTAAAGAAAAAACTGCGCACTATTTAGAGGCGCAGGCATCTTTAACGGCAGCCTATCAGATTTTTAAAACGTCACCAACCAATGCAAACAAAATAGCGTTTACCCAGGCCAAAGCGATATTTGATGCCCTTCTGACTAAGCTCGAGACTAGGATCTCCTTCCAGACCCAAAGCAAATACCATAGATTTGGAGGTAAATCCAATCGGCTTATGACTAATCTACTACAGGGCCAACACCCCCCTACCACTATCACCGCCCTAAAGGATGATATGGGCACCCTTCATCATAAAGGAAGCGACATCTCAGCGGTCCTACATAAATTCTACTCGCAGCTATACACCGCCTCACCTGTAGACCAGGCTGGTAAAACGGCCTTTTGGGCCTCAACCTCAATCCCGACCCTAGGGACTGACCGTGCCACCAGTTTGTTGGCAGATATTTCGGAGGAAGAGGTATCTAGGGCAATTGGTCTCCTTAAGCCAGGAAAGGCACCGGGCCCTGATGGCCTGACAAGTGAGTACTACAAATTATTAGCTCCCAAACTGGTTACCCCATTAACAACCCTCTTCAACTCTTTCCTCAAAGGCACTCCTCAACCCCCATACTTTAATTCGGCACTCCTCAAGCTTATTTTAAAACCAGGCCGAGACCCCACCCTCCCCTCATCCTACCGACCAATATCACTTCTAAACACTGATTACAAGATCTACACGAAAATTCTAGCTGATAGGCTAAAAATTCTACTCCCTGAGATCGTTCACAAGGACCAAACGGGCTTCATATGGGGCAGACATTCGGTCTTAAACATTAGGAAGCTCCTCACAGTCATGCAATACCACCAGTCATTGAAATCCCCATCACCTCAGGCCATCCTCTCCCTAGACGCCGAAAAGGCCTTTGACATGGTCTCCTGGGACCATCTTATCACCACACTGCAAAACTTTCAGTTCCCAGAACCATTTATAACCGCAATTATGAATCTCTACTCCCAATCTACATCCCAGATTCTGACCAATAATTACTTGTCTCCCCCGTTTAATCTGAAGCGAGGCACTCGACAGGGCTGCCCTCTCTCCCCACTCCTTTTCGCTCTGGCCCTAGAGCCCCTGGCTATTAAACTAAGAGCCTCCTCCGCGGTAACAGGAATTAAGGTTGGAGCCAGAGAGGTGAAGCTAAGTCTGTTCGCAGACGACATGCTTCTTTTCCTATCGAACCCCCCCAAATCCATCCCGGAAGCCATGGCAATCATAGACCATTTTGGATCCTTCTCGGGACTCAAGGTTAACTATGAGAAATCCCGTATTCTACCCCTAGCCTGGCCCCCATCATACACCGATTCCTTCCCAGCATTGAGTCAGTTTAGCATTTGCACGGCCCCTATGAAATATTTAGGCATTATGATACCATTGCACCTTAATGCACTATACACTTCCAATTTTAAACCTGTATTGCAGGCCATTGCAAAACTATTAGAAAGATGGCACACTCTCCCTTTATCCCTCTATGGCCGAATCACGGTGATCAAAAGTGTAATTTTCCCTAAATTGTCTTACCTGCTGCAAATGCTCCCCCTCGCCCTCACTAAAGCAGATCTTTCCCGTTATAATACTATGGCCAATAAATTTATTTGGATGGGGAAAAAACCAAGAATGCCCCTTACCAGGCTGTTTCTTCCTAAAGCTGAGGGGGGATTTGCCTTACCCCAAGCGCAAAACTTCTCCCAAGCCGCCCACTTCAGATACGCCACAGATTGGCTTCTGAACAAGTCGTCATACACCAATGAAAACCTGGAACGTGCCCTCTTCCACCCTTTTGCTCCAGCAGCCTTGCTCCATACCCCACGCACCAAGCTTCCAAGCGTTATAAAAGACAACCTCCTTTTCAAAGAAACATACACAATGTGGATCACCATCCATAAAAGATTTGCTAGGAACCCAACTAGTAGCCCCCACGCTACGTTCTGGGGCAACCCGTCCTTTGCCCCAGGTCTAAATAATCACTTATTTCTGGAGTGGCGTCAGAAGGGCATCGCAGCTATCTGCAATGTTTTTGACCCAGGTGGAAAGATTCTCTCTTTCACAGAACTGGCCGACAAATTCCATCTCCCGCGATCCCAATTCTTTATGTATCTGCAAGCCCGTCACTATGCCCAGTCTTTACCCCCACCTTTTACATCCCCAGTCACCACAGATCCTATCCTTAGTCTACTAGCCCCACACCACGTCCTGGGCTATAGAATAAGAAATCTATACCAGTCACTCATTATACTCCCAAGAGACAAGCTCCTCCAAGTGTTGGAAATTAAGTGGAAAACTGATATCCCCTCACTCCCACTGACCCAATCATTACTAAAAAATCTCCCCACCACTCTCAAACACTTGCAGTCTGCTTCTCTTCAGGAAACCCACTTGAAATTCCTTAACAGGGCCTATGTATCACAGCGGCAAAGGAGTCACTTTGTTCCGGGAGATCTGGGTCTCTGTCCTAAATGCAAGATAGTAGGTGCCACCCTTTTCCATAATTTTTGGGAATGCGGCAAGATTAGAATTTTCTGGAGGAAAGTCCTGGGTTTCCTGAATACCTTATTTAACCTGCAACTCACATATGATCCCATCCCCATCCTTTTCCTTAACTTTAAAAATTGGACACTTGGACCGCATAAAAAAAGGATAATACCACTTCTTAGCTTGATACTGGTCCAGTCTAAAAAACTGATCCTGACCCACTGGATCCACAGGGTTACCCCGTCGCTTACGGAGTTGAAACACTCATTACTGAAAATCATGTATTATGAACGTCAGGCATCCCTACATGACATTGAGAAAGGTGTGATTCGTTTCTATGCTAAGTGGGACTTCTTTATTCAATCATTAGACCCAGAAATACAGTCTTCTATTCAGAAGATTTTCGAAAATACCACTTGGATCATGCTACGCCAGATTACATAGTATTGATCGTACTCTGAACCCCCACCCCCCCTTTTTCTTTATCTCATAGTGAATGCTGTATTGTCTCATTTATTTGTCATCTTCCCTTCCTTGTCCTCCCACCCCCCTTTTTCCCCTTCCTCCCCTCTTTGTTCGTATGTGTTTAAATGTTCAGTTGGCGGTTTATGGCCAACGTTATGTTATGTTGGAGGAAAAGTCCAATTTGAAATAATGGCGGGAAATGAACCACCGTTACACGGTAGGGTGCCACATATGTGGTCACCCCTGAGTTACTTCTCCATCTCTCCCTCCTAGCTGGACCTGTATTAGTCTCAAAACTTTATACGGTGGCTTTGTCTACTACCGACAAGTTATGCTTTAGTAATTTATATTCATAGTTTGTGAGATAGGCAGACCGGAGATTGTGTACAATGTATGCCGGAGACCTCTTCTGATGTAACAGTTTACCTGTATTTGTATTTTATTATTATTTGTTTTGTTTTCTCTATTTAAAAAAAAAAAACTACAATAAAACGTTTATAAAAAAAAAAAAAAAAATGTGGGAATTTTGCAAGGAAAAAAGTGCAATTTTTACTGCAATTCGCACCAAATTTATAGCTCTATTCAGATCTGTGCTCAGTACAAATTTTTGTGGAAAATGGGCAAAACCATGTGCACTGCAGGTGGGGCAGATGTAACAGGTGCAGAGAGAGTTAAATTAGGGTGGGGTGTGCTGAAACTGAAATCTAAATTGCCGTGTAAAAATAATGCAGCCAGTATTTACCCTGCACAGAAACAAAATAACTCACACAAATCTAACTCTCTCTGCACATGTTACATCTGCCCCCCTGCAGTGCACATGGTTTTGGCCATTTTCCAAACAAAATTGTACTGAGCTCAGATCTGAATAAGGCCCTAAATGTACGATTTTTGGAAAACGTGCAAATTCACCCATTTTTTACCAAAAAACGCACATGTCTAATAAATCACACCATATTACATCTCACCCCAAGTGATTGACCATATACCGGTAAACCTGCGAGAAAATGGTACTTGTGTACTAGCACGGCGCCCATCGCATCGCAGACCATAAGGCATGCGATGGGATGCGATGTTATACAATTTTAAATTGCATACCATCGCATTGTATGGCATTGTATCGCATATACAATGGTATGCGATTTAAAATTGTATGAGCACCCTAATGGGTTTTGCAATGTTAAATATGTCCCCTATAACATAATTAAACGTGATGGGTGCTTATTATGTTAAAAGCACCCCCAACGGCACCCCCACTATCAACGCCAACCCGAAGCGTGGCGAGCGCAGCGAGCCCACGAGGAGCGGCGGTACGCGTCCTCCGACCTTTTCAGACCCCCACTATCCACGTCGGCGTGGAGTGGATTTTATATAGTGTGGCGAGCGCAGCGAGCCACGGAGCCTGAAGCGTGATGAGCGGACGCAGAATACATGTAAAGTAATATGCGCCCGCTCGCCATGCTTCGAGCTCGGTGGCTCGCTGCGCTCGCCACACTATGTCAAATCAACTCCACGCCGACGTGGATAGTGGGGGTATGAAAAGGTCGGAGGACGCGTAACGCCGCACCTCGCAGGCTCGATACGCTCGCCATGCTTCGGGTTGGCGTTTATAGTGGGGTGGCGTGGGGGTGCATTTAACATTATAAGTCCCCATTAGGGTGCTTATACAATTAAAAATTGTATAGGGGGCTTATACAATTTAAAATCGCATCGCTGTGCATCGGGTGTATGGCATGCGATGCGATGGGATGATATGTCGTACAACTTAATATCGTGGGCGCCGTGATAATACACAAGTACTGAGAAAATTGCTACAAGTATTGAAGCGTGATGGATGTACGAGTTAAACACCATTCATCCGATGGGCCTTAATGAAAAAATGTCTTGGAGTGTTTTTGGACTTCCCAGTTTTTCCGTAGATGTTCTTTTGTTTTGTGTTGGATGTCTTACAATAGTTGTCGATCTGTTTAATAACAAATCACATGGTGCAATAAGAGTTTGTTTACACTGTGCGCCACTGTAGCCGGGGACGCTGTGAACCACACGATAGCAAGGATCCGGTCCGGAAGTGGGAGTTTCGGTATCCGGCGCCCGAGCTGCGCGCTACACGGAGCTGGTGGGACTGTCATGTCTTCTTTCTCCATCTACTATTTAAGGTACAGTAAGGGGGGTCTGTTCTTTTTTTCACGCCTATTCTCCCTTTTTTCACAACATCTATATGGCGTGATATTAGTTTGCTATTCAATTCTTCCCCGTCTTTTAAAAGTTGACAGTTTTGGTACTCTTTACCTAGAACGGCGCCCGCGATTGGCATCGCGGGCGTCGGGGGTAAAAAATCGCGGGCATCGCGGGCATTGATGCCCGCGATTTTCCCATAGGGATCAATGTTAAAAGTCAGATTGGACGCGATTTTAGTGTTAAATGCCTCAATGGCTGCGATTTTTACATAGGAAACAATGTTAAATGGGCCACAGAGCCCTAATAGTCCCCCTGAAGTCTTAAATGGCCCCCACAATTTTTAACGCCACCCCACGATCAACGTGAACCCGAAGCGTGGCGAGCGGCGGCGGTACGCGTCCTCCGACCTTTTCATACCCCCACTATCCACGTCGGCGTGGAGTTGAGAATAGAATAGTGTGGCGAGCGCAGCGAGCCACCGAGCCCAAAGCGTGGCGAGCGCACGCGGATACCTGTGAAGCCCGCGAAGGGACGCGTTTACCTGTGAAGGTATCCGCGTGCGCTCGCCACACTATTCTATTCTCAACTCCACGCCGACGTGGATAGTGGGGGTATGAAAAGGTCGGAGGACGCGTACCGCCGCCCCTCGCGGGCTCGCTGCGCTCGCCACGCTTCGGGTTGACGTTGATCGTGGGGTGGCGTTAACAATTGTGGGGGCCATTTCAGACTTTAGGGTGACTATTTGGGCTCTGTGGCCCATTTAACATTGTTTCCTATGGAAAAATCGCGGGCATTGAGGCATTGAACACTAAAATCGCGTCCAATCTGACTTTTAACATTGATCCCTATGGGAAATCGCGGCCATCGCGGGCATCGCATCGCACCCGTTTTTTAGTGCATACGATGGTCGCGATGGTCGCGATGGGCGCCGTTCTAGGTAAAGAGTACCACAGTTTTTTAAACATCTTTTACTTCACAGTCATTTTCATGGGCTTCGTATTCAAATGTTTGGTGAGAAGTTTCACGTCTTTTAATAGTCGTCTAAAATTGGTCAATTTCTCGTCATTTTATTCACCTGGGTGTCAGGCGGTGATAAAAGTGGTATTTTTTTTTTAAAATTTTTTAAATGAATGGCTTATTTAATGAGATTTCCTTTTTTATAAGGGGATAAGGATACACTTTAAAAATAATAAAATGCAATAGAACAGGGGTTCTCAAACTCGGTCCCCAGGACCCCACACAGCTCACATTTTCCAGGTCACCCGGCAGGTGCACAGGTGCACTCATTGCTCACTGACACATTGTAAAAGATCCACAGGTGCAGCTAATTATCTTACTTGTGATTCTGTGAGGAGACCTGGAAGACATGCCCTGCGTGTGGGGTCCTGAGGACCGAGTTTGAGAACCTGTGTAATAGAGTATAGGCACACATCCCCCCATAGAGTATAGGTACACCTCCCGCATAGAGTATAGGCACACATCCCCCCATAGAGTATAGACACACATCCCCCCATAGAGTGTAAGCACACATCCCCCCCATAGAGTATAGACACACATCCCACATAGAGTATAGGTACACCTCCCGCATAGAGTATAGACACACCTCCCACATAGAGTATAGGCACACCTCCCACATAGAGTATAGGTACACCTCCCACATAGAGTATAGACACACCTCCCACATAGAGTATAGGTACACCTCCCACATAGAGTATAGGCACACCTCCCACATAGAGTATAGACACACCTCCCACATAGAGTATAGGTACACCTCCCACATAGAGTATAGGCACACCTCCCACATAGAGTATAGACACACATCCCACATAGAGTATAGACACACCTCCCACATAGAGTATAGACACACCTCCCACATAGAGTATAGACACACCTCCCACATAGAGTATAGACACACATCCCCCCCATAGAGTATAGGCACACCTCCCACATAGAGTATAGGCACACCTCCCACATAGAGTATAGACACACCTCCCACATAGAGTATAGGCACACCCCCCACATAGAGTATAGACACACCTCCCACATAGAGTATAGGCACACCTCCCACATAGAGTATAGACACACCTCCCACATAGAGTATAGGCACACCTCCCACCATAGAGTATAGGCACACCTCCCACATAGAGTATAGACACACATCCCACATAGAGTATAGGCACACCTCCCACATAGAGTATAGACACATATCCCCCCCATAGAGTATAGGCACACCTCCCACATACAGTATAGGCACACCTCCCACATAGAGTATAGACACACCTCCCACATAGAGTATAGGCACACACCTCCCACATAGAGTATAGACACACATCCCCCCCATAGAGTATAGACACACCTCCCACATAGAGTATAGGTACACCTCCCACATAGAGTATAGACACACCTCCCACATAGAGTATAGACACACATCCCCCACATAGAGTATAGACACACATCCCCCCATAGAGTATAGACACACCTCCCACATAGAGTATAGGCACACCTCCCACATAGAGTATAGGCACACCTCCCACATAGAGTATAGGCACACCTCCCACATAGAGTATAGGCACACCTCCCACATAGAGTATAGGCACACCTCCCACATAGAGTATAGACACACCTCCCACATAGAGTATAGGCACACCTCCCACATAGAGTATAGGCACACCTCCCACATAGAGTATAGACACACATCCCCCCCATAGAGTATAGGCACACCTCCCCCATAGAGTATAGGCACACCTCCCCCCATAGAGTATAGGCACACATCCCCCCATAGAGTATAGGCACACATCCCCCCATAGAGTATAGGCACGCATCCCCCATAGAGTATAGGCACACATCCCACATAGAGTATAGACACACATCCCCCACATAGAGTATAGACACACATCCCCCCATAGAGTATAGACACACCTCCCACATAGAGTATAGGCACACCTCCCACATAGAGTATAGGCACACCTCCCACATAGAGTATAGGCACACCTCCCACATAGAGTATAGGCACACCTCCCACATAGAGTATAGGCACACCTCCCACATAGAGTATAGACACACCTCCCACATAGAGTATAGGCACACCTCCCACATAGAGTATAGGCACACCTCCCACATAGAGTATAGACACACATCCCCCCATAGAGTATAGGCACACCTCCCCCATAGAGTATAGGCACACCTCCCACATAGAGTATAGGCACACCTCCCGCATAGAGTATAGGCACACCTCCCGCATAGAGTATAGGCACACCTCCCACATAGAGTATAGGCACACCTCCCACATAGAGTATAGGCACACATCCCACATAGAGTATAGACACACATCCCCCACATAGAGTATAGACACACATCCCCCCATAGAGTATAGGTACACCTCCCACATAGAGTATAGGCACACCTCCCACATAGAGTATAGGCACACCTCCCACATAGAGTATAGGCACACCTCCCACATAGAGTATAGGCACACCTCCCACATAGAGTATAGACACACCTCCCACATAGAGTATAGGCACACCTCCCACATAGAGTATAGGCACACCTCCCACATAGAGTATAGACACACATCCCCCCCATAGAGTATAGGCACACCTCCCCCATAGAGTATAGGCACACCTCCCACATAGAGTATAGGCACACATCCCACATAGAGTATAGGCACACCTCCCCCATAGAGTATAGGCACACCTCCCCCATAGAGTATAGGCACACCTCCCACATAGAGTATAGGCACACCTCCCACATAGAGTATAGGCACACCTCCCACATAGAGTATAGGCACACCTCCCGCATAGAGTATAGGCACACCTCCCGCATAGAGTATAGGCACACCTCCCACATAGAGTATAGGCACACCTCCCCCATAGAGTATAGGCACACCTCCCCCATAGAGTATAGGCACACCTCCCGCATAGAGTATAGGCACACCTCCCCCATAGAGTATAGGCACACCTCCCACATAGAGTATAGGCACACCTCCCACATAGAGTATAGGCACACCTCCCGCATAGAGTATAGGCACACCTCCCGCATAGAGTATAGGCACACCTCCCACATAGAGTATAGACACACATCCCCCACATAGAGTATAGACACACATCCCCCCATAGAGTATAGACACACCTCCCACATAGAGTATAGGCACACCTCCCACATAGAGTATAGGCACACCTCCCACATAGAGTATAGGCACACCTCCCACATAGAGTATAGGCACACCTCCCACATAGAGTATAGGCACACATCCCACGTAGAGTATAGACACACATCCCCCACATAGAGTATAGACACACATCCCCCCATAGAGTATAGACACACCTCCCACATAGAGTATAGGCACACCTCCCACATAGAGTATAGGCACACCTCCCACATAGAGTATAGGCACACCTCCCACATAGAGTATAGACACACATCCCCCCCATAGAGTATAGGCACACCTCCCCCATAGAGTATAGGCACACCTCCCACATAGAGTATAGGCACACATCCCCCCATAGAGTATAGGCACACCTCCCACATAGAGTATAGGCACACCTCCCACATAGAGTATAGGCACACCTCCCGCATAGAGTATAGGCACACCTCCCACATAGAGTATAGGCACACCTCCCACATAGAGTATAGGTACACCTCCCACATAGAGTATAGGCACACATCCCACATAGAGTGTAAGCACACATCCCCCCATAGAGTATAGGCACACCTCCCACATAGAGTATAGGCACACCTCCCACATAGAGTATAGGCACACCTCCCACATAGAGTATAGGCACACCTCCCACATAGAGTATAGGCACACCTCCCCCATAGAGTATAGACACACCTCCCACATAGAGTATAGGCACACCTCCCACATAGAGTATAGGCACACCTCCCACATAGAGTATAGGCACACCTCCCACATAGAGTATAGGCACACCTCCCACATAGAGTATAGGCACACCTCCCACATAGAGTATAGGCACACATCCCCCCCATAGAGTATAGGCACACCTCCCGCATAGAGTATAGGCACACCTCCCACATAGAGTATAGGCACACCTCCCACATAGAGTATAGGCACACCTCCCACATAGAGTATAGGCACACCTCCCACATAGAGTATAGACACACATCCCCCCCATAGAGTATAGACACACATCCCACGTAGAGTATAGACACACATCCCCCACATAGAGTATAGACACACATCCCCCCATAGAGTATAGACACACCTCCCACATAGAGTATAGGCACACCTCCCACATAGAGTATAGGCACACCTCCCACATAGAGTATAGGCACACCTCCCACATAGAGTATAGACACACATCCCCCCCATAGAGTATAGGCACACCTCCCCCATAGAGTATAGGCACACCTCCCACATAGAGTATAGGCACACATCCCCCCATAGAGTATAGGCACACCTCCCACATAGAGTATAGGCACACCTCCCACATAGAGTATAGGCACACCTCCCGCATAGAGTATAGGCACACCTCCCGCATAGAGTATAGGCACACCTCCCACATAGAGTATAGGCACACCTCCCCCCATAGAGTATAGGCACACCTCCCACATAGAGTATAGGTACACCTCCCACATAGAGTATAGGCACACATCCCACATAGAGTGTAAGCACACATCCCCCCATAGAGTATAGGCACACCTCCCACATAGAGTATAGGCACACCTCCCACATAGAGTATAGGCACACCTCCCACATAGAGTATAGGCACACCTCCCGCATAGAGTATAGGCACACCTCCCGCATAGAGTATAGGCACACATCCCACATAGAGTATAGACACACCTCCCACATAGAGTATAGGCACACCTCCCACATAGAGTATAGGCACACATCCCCCCATAGAGTATAGGCACACCTCCCCCCATAGAGTATAGGCACACATCCCACATAGAGTATAGGCACACCTCCCACATAGAGTATAGACACACCTCCCACATAGAGTATAGGTACACCTCCCACATAGAGTATAGGCACACCTCCCCCCATAGAGTATAGGCACACCTCCCACATAGAGTATAGACACACCTCCCACATAGAGTATAGACACACCTCCCACATAGAGTATAGGCACACATCCCCCCATAGAGTATAGGCACACCTCCCACATAGAGTATAGACACACCTCCCACATAGAGTATAGACACACCTCCCACATAGAGTATAGACACACCTCCCACATAGAGTATAGGCACACCTCCCACATAGAGTATAGGCACACCTCCCACATAGAGTATAGGCACACCTCCCACATAGAGTATAGGCACACCTCCCACATAGAGTATAGGTACACCTCCCACACAGAGTATAGACACACCTCCCACATAGAGTATAGACACACCTCCCACATAGAGTATAGGCACACCTCCCACATAGAGTATAGGCACACCTCCCACATAGAGTATAGGCACACCTCCCACATAGAGTATAGGCACACATCCCACATAGAGTATAGGTACACCTCCCACATAGAGTATAGGCACACATCCCGCATAGAGTATAGGCACACCTCCCACATAGAGTATAGACACACCTCCCACATAGAGTATAGGCACACCTCCCACATAGAGTATAGACACACATCCCCCCATAGAGTATAGGCACACCTCCCACATAGAGTATAGGCACACCTCCCACATAGAGTATAGACACACCTCCCACATAGAGTATAGGCACACCTCCCACATAGAGTATAGGTACACCTCCCACATAGAGTATAGGCACACCTCCCACATAGAGTATAGGCACACCTCCCACATAGAGTATAGGCACACCTCCCGCATAGAGTATAGACACACCTCCCACATAGAGTATAGGCACACCTCCCACATAGAGTATAGGCACACCTCCCCCCATAGAGTATAGGCACACATCCCCCCATAGAGTATAGGCACACCTCCCACATAGAGTATAGACACACCTCCCACATAGAGTATAGACACACCTCCCACATAGAGTATAGGCACACATCCCACATAGAGTATAGGCACACCTCCCACATAGAGTATAGGCACACCTCCCACATAGAGTATAGGCACACCTCCCACATAGAGTATAGGCACACCTCCCACATAGAGTATAGGCACACCTCCCCCCATAGAGTATAGGCACACATCCCCCCATAGAGTATAGGCACACCTCCCACATAGAGTATAGGCACACATCCCACATAGAGTATAGGCACACCTCCCACATAGAGTATAGACACACCTCCCACATAGAGTATAGGCACACCTCCCACATAGAGTATAGGCACACCTCCCACATAGAGTATAGGCACACCTCCCCCCATAGAGTATAGGCACACATCCCCCCATAGAGTATAGGCACACCTCCCACATAGAGTATAGGCACACCTCCCACATAGAGTGTAAGCACACCTCCCACATAGAGTATAGACACACCTCCCACATAGAGTATAGGCACACCTCCCACATAGAGTATAGGCACACCTCCCACATAGAGTATAGACACACCTCCCACATAGAGTATAGGCACACCTCCCACATAGAGTGTAAGCACACCTCCCACATAGAGTATAGACACACCTCCCACATAGAGTATAGGCACACCTCCCACATAGAGTATAGGCACACCTCCCACATAGAGTATAGACACACCTCCCACATAGAGTATAGGCACACCTCCCACATAGAGTATAGACACACCTCCCACATACAGTATAGACACACCTCCCACATAGAGTATAGACACACCTCCCACATAGAGTGTAAGCACACCTCCCACATAGAGTATAGGCACACCTCCCACATAGAGTATAGGCACACCTCCCACATAGAGTGTAAGCACACCTCCCACATAGAGTATAGGCACACCTCCCACATAGAGTATAGGCACACCTCCCACATAGAGTATAGGCACACCTCCCACATAGAGTATAGGCACACATCCCACATAGAGTATAGGCACACCTCCCACATAGAGTGTAAGCACACCTCCCACATAGAGTATAGGCACACCTCCCACATAGAGTGTAAGCACACCTCCCACATAGAGTATAGGCACACCTCCCACATAGAGTGTAAGCACACCTCCCACATAGAGTATAGACACACCTCCCACATAGAGTATAGGCACACCTCCCACATAGAGTATAGGCACACCTCCCCCATAGAGTGTAAGCACACCTCCCACATAGAGTATAGACACACCTCCCACATAGAGTATAGGCACACCTCCCACATAGAGTGTAAGCACACCTCCCACATAGAGTATAGACACACCTCCCACATAGAGTATAGGCACACCTCCCACATAGAGTGTAAGCACACCTCCCACATAGAGTATAGACACACCTCCCACATAGAGTATAGGCACACCTCCCACATAGAGTGTAAGCACACCGGCAAATCGCGTATGGTCATTGGGTCGACCACTGAAGTTCAACAGGGCTTAGGTCGACACTTGGAAAAGGTCAACATGGTTAAGGTTGTCAGGGTGAAAAGGTCGACACGTGCATTAGGTCAACACTGGGAAGGTTGACCTTTTGACTTTTTTTGTCCCTAATGTTGACATACACTAGTCGACATGGACACTGAAAAAGTGCCCTGCGTGTGCTCGCCATGCTTCGGGCTCGGTGCCTGCACTCAGCGCACTGTTATATTCTCCCTCGAGTGGATGGTAGGGCATGAAATACCGCCTGTCAGCACATGTCGGCTCAGAAAAACCCATGTCGACACTTTAACTATTGACCCTTCCCAATGTCGACCTAATGCTTGTGTCGACATTTTCCATGTTGACCTAAGCCCTGTTGACCTTCAGTGGTTGACCTAATGACTGTATACAGGCAACCCCCCCCCCCAACTCCTTCACACACAAGTCTCCCAAGTGTGTGTGAGACAGACGGATCACCCTGGTGGGTCAGCGGCTGCCGGCTCCCTGCACAGCGCAGCGGCTCCTCTTCTCTCCTCTGGGCGGCAGGCTCCGGCTCCCTGCACAGCGCAGCAGCTCCTCTTCTCTCCTCTGGGCGGCTGCTGGCTCCATGCACAGTGCAGCGGTTCCTCTTCTCTCCTGTGGGCGGCAGGCTCCGGCTCCCTGCACAGCGCAGCGGCTCCTCTTCTTTCCAGTGGGTGTCAGGATCCGGCTCCCTGCACAGCACAGCGGCTCCTCTTCTCTCCTCTGGGCGGCTGCTGGCTCCATGCACAGTGCAGCGGCTCCTCTTCTCTCCTGTGGGCGGTAGGCTCCGGCTCCATGCACAGTGCAGCGGCTCCTCTTCTCTCCTGTGGGCAGCAGGCTCCGGCTCCATGCACAGCGCAGCAGCTCCTCTTCTCTCCTGTGGGCGGCAGGCTCCGGCTCCCTGCACAGCGCAGCGGATCCTCTTCTCTCCTGTGGGCGGCAGGCTCCAGCTCCATGCACAGCGCAGCGGCTCCTCTTCTCTCCTGTGGGCGGCAGGCTCCGGCTCCATGCACAGCGCAGCGGCTCCTCTTCTCTCCTGTGGGCGGCAGGCTCCGGCTCCCTGCACAGCGCAGCGGCTCCTCTTCTTTCCAGTGGGTGTCAGGATCCGGCTCCCTGCACAGCACAGCGGCTCCTCTTCTCTCCTCTGGGCGGCTGCTGGCTCCATGCACAGTGCAGCGGCTCCTCTTCCCTCCTGTGGGCGGCAGGCTCCGGCTCCATGCACAGCGCAGCGGCTCCTCTTCTCTCCTGTGGGCGGCAGGCTCCGGCTCCATGCACAGCGCAGCGGCTCCTCTTCTCTCCTGTGGGCGGCAGGCTCCGGCTCCCTGCACAGCGCAGCGGATCCTCTTCTCTCCTGTGGGCGGCAGGCTCCAGCTCCATGCACAGCGCAGCGGCTCCTCTTCTCTCCTGTGGGCGGCAGGCTCCGGCTCCATGCACAGCGCAGCGGCTCCTCTTCTCTCCTGTGGGCGGCAGGCTCCGGCTCCCTGCACAGCGCAGCGGCTCCTCTTCTTTCCAGTGGGTGTCAGGATCTGGCTCCCTGCACAGCACAGCGGCTCCTCTTCTCTCCTCTGGGCGGCTGCTGGCTCCATGCACAGTGCAGCGGCTCCTCTTCCCTCCTGTGGGCGGCAGGCTCCGGCTCCATGCACAGTGCAGCGGCTCCTCTTCTCTCCTCTGGGCGGCTGCTGGCTCCATGCACAGTGCAGCGGCTCCTCTTCTCTCCTGTGGGCGGCAGTCTCCGGCTCCCTGCACAGCACAGCGGCTCCTCTTCTCTCCTGTGGGTGTCAGGATCCGGCTCCCTGCACAGCACAGCGGCTCCTCTTCTCTCCTCTGGGCCGCTGCTGGCTCCATGCACAGTGCAGCGGTTCCTCTTCTCTCCTGTGGGCGGCAGGCTCCGGCTCCCTGCACAGCGCAGCGGCTCCTCTTCTCTCCTGTGGGCGGCAGGCTCCGGCTCCCTGCACAGCACAGCAGCTCCTCTTCTCTCCAGTGGGTGTCAGGATCCGGCTCTCTGCACAGCACAGCGGCTCCTCTTCTCTCCTCTGGGCGGCTGCTGGATCCATGCACAGTGCAGCGGTTCCTCTTCTCTCCTGTGGGCGGCAGGCTCCGGCTCCATGCACAGTGCAGCGGCTCCTCTTCTCTCCTGTGGGCGGTAGGCTCCGGCTCCATGCACTGTGCAGTGGCTCCTCTTCTCTCCTGTGGGCGGCAGGCTCCGGCTCCATGCACAGTGCAGCGGCTCCTCTTCTCTCCTGTGGGCGGTAGGCTCTGGCTCCATGCACAGTGCAGCAGCTCCTCTTCTCTTCTGTGGGCGGCAGGCTCCGGCTCCCTGCACAGCGCAACGGCTCCTCTTCTCTCCTGTGGGAGGTAGGCTCCGGCTCCATGCACAGTGCAGCGGCTCCTCTTCTCTCCTGTGGGCGGTAGGCTCCGGCTCCCTGCACAGCGCAGCGGCTCCTCTTCTCTCCTGTGGGCGGTAGGCTCCATGCACATCGCAGCAGCTCCTTTTCTTTCCTGTGGGCAGCAGGCTCCCTGCACAGCGCAGCGGCTCCTCTTCTTTCCTGTGGGCGGTAGGCTCCATGCACATCGCAGCAGCTCCTTTTCTTTCCTGTGGGCAGCAGGCTCCATGCACAGCGCAGCAGCTCGCCGTCTCTCCTGTGGATGTCAGGCTCCGGCTCCATGCACATCGCAGCAGCTCGTATTTTCTCCTGTGGGCGGTAGGCTCCGGCTCCATGCACAGCGCAGCAGCTCGTATTCTCTCCTGTGGGCGGTAGGCTCCGGCTCCATGCACAGCGCAGCAGCTCGCCGTCGCTCCTGTGGGCGGTAGGCTCCGGCTCCCTGCACAGCCCAGCAGCTCGTCTTCTCTCCTGTGGACAGCAGGCTCCATGCACAGCACAGCGGCTTGTCTTCTCTCGAGTGGGCGGCAGGTTGCAGCACACATTCTCTGCTCTTCGTCTTCTCCAGCAGCGTCCTGAATGTGGCATCCGCCTGCTCACACATCTGCTTTCCAGAATCGGGTGTGGTATAGGGTTCCGACAGTCGGGATCCCAACAGTCATTAGCCCGACGTCGGGATCCCAACTGGCCGGACTCAGACAGCATGGTGAGCGCAACAAAGCCCCTTGCGAGCTCGCTGTGCTCACCACCTATTCTATTCTCCCTCTATGGGGGTCGTGGCACTTTGAATAAGAAAAAAGAAAAACATCGTTTTGCTGTTCCATCGATGGAGGGAAACCATCTGGTTCTCCCCCATCGATGGCAAAAGTATTCAACATCGGCCATTTCAAATCATCGATGGTCGATGGCCATCCCTATCACAGACAGGATGCCAATAACCACCCAAGACATGCTGCTCCCCCCTGCAAACAGCCCCTGTGCCTTTGACACTCCACGCCACTCCCCCCTGCAGCTGTTTCCAGTGTGGGACGCAGCTGTTTCCGCTGGACGCTCAGTTGCGCCGTGGTGAAGAGACAGCTACAAGAACCGGAGCTTCGGCTTGTTCAGTGTCAGCAGCGATTGTGCGTGTGCGGGGACTTAATAATCCTTTTTCGTGCCTGTCTCCTCTGCCCCCACAATAATAGTACTGGTCCCTTCGCAATCGCTGCTGACAGCCTGACACAGCCGCGGACACTGCACTGAACAAGCCGCAGCTCTGGTTCCCATGGCTGATTTAGGTGATAGGCTGAGGGAATGGAGGGGAGGACAGCGGGGACAGGAAAGGAGGAACGGCTGGGTAGAGAGGACAGAGGAGAAACAACCAGTATGAGCAGCCGAGCAGAAAAGACGGATGATGTGACAGCGGGCACGAGCGTTTTTTATATCACGGATTGCATATATATTTGCGTGCCATTTTATTATTTTTTTATTCCCTATTTTGTTCCACCTGTTTTTACCCTGCCATCTGCCCAGTCATACAAGTTTGTCTCCATTATAAGAGCGCCCCTCACCCCGTTAAGCAGACGCCATTTAATTTGCACGGCTCCCTGCACAGCACAGCGGCTCCTCTTCTCTCCTCTGGGCGGCTGCTGGCTCCATGCACAGTGCAGCGGCTCCTTTTCCCTCCTGTGGGCGGCAGGCTCCGGCTCCCTGCACAGCACAGCGGCTCCTCTTCTCTCCTCTGGGCGGCTGCTGGCTCCATGCACAGTGCAGCGGCTCCTCTTCTCTCCTGTGGGTGGCAGGCTCCGGCTCCCTGCACAGCGCAGCAGCTCGTATTCTCTCCTGTGGGCGGTAGGCTCCGGCTCCATGCACAGTGCAGCGGTTCCTCTTCTCTCCTGTGGGCGGTAGGCTCCGGCTCCCTGCACAGCCCAGCAGCTCGTCTTCTCTCCTGTGGACAGCAGGCTCCATGCACAGCACAGCGGCTTGTCTTCTCTCGAGTGGGCGGCAGGTTGCAGCACACATTCTCTGCTCTTCGTCTTCTCCAGCAGCGTCCTGAATGTGGCATCCGCCTGCTCACACATCTGCTTTCCAGAATCGGGTGTGGTATAGGGTTCCGACAGTCGGGATCCCAACAGTCATTAGCCCGACGTCGGGATCCCAACTGGCCAGACTCAGACAGCATGGTGAGCGCAACAAAGCCCCTTGCGAGCTCGCTGTGCTCACCACCTATTCTATTCTCCCTCTATGGGGGTCGTGGCACTTTGAATAAGAAAAAAGAAAAACATCGTTTTGCTGTTCCATCGATGGAGGGAAACCATCTGGTTCTCCCCCATCGATGGCAAAAGTATTCAACATCGGCCATTTCAAATCATCGATGGTCGATGGCCATCCCTATCACAGACAGGATGCCAATAACCACCCAAGACATGCTGCTCCCCCCTGCAAACAGCCCCTGTGCCTTTGACACTCCACGCCACTCCCCCCTGCAGCTGTTTCCAGTGTGGGACGCAGCTGTTTCCGCTGGACGCTCAGTTGCGCCGTGGTGAAGAGACAGCTACAAGAACTGGAGCTTCGGCTTGTTCAGTGTCAGCAGCGATTGTGCGTGTGCGGGGACTTAATAATTCTTTTTCGTGCCTGTCTCCTCTGCCCCCACAATAATAGTACTGGTCCCTTCGCAATCGCTGCTGACAGCCTGACACAGCCGCGGACACTGCACTGAACAAGCCGCAGCTCTGGTTCCCATGGCTGATTTAGGTGATAGGCTGAGGGAATGGAGGGGAGGACAGCGGGGACAGGAAAGGAGGAACGGCTGGGTAGAGAGGACAGAGGAGAAACAACCAGTATGAGCAGCCGAGCAGAAAAGACGGATGAGGTGACAGCGGGCACGAGCATTTTTTATATCACGGATTGCATATATATTATTTGCGTGCCATTTTATTATTTTTTTATTCCCTATTTTGTTCCACCTGTTTTTACCCTGCCATCTGCCCAGTCATACAAGTTTGTCTCCATTATAAGAGCGCCCCTCACCCCGTTAAGCAGACGCCATTTAATTTGCACGGCTCCCTGCACAGCACAGCGGCTCCTCTTCTTTCCAGTGGGTGTCAGGATCCGGCTCACTGCACAGCACAGCGGCTCCTCTTCTCTCCTCTGGGCGGCTGCTGGCTCCATGCACAGTGCAGCGGCTCCTTTTCCCTCCTGTGGGCGGCAGGCTCCGGCTCCCTGCACAGCACAGCGGCTCCTCTTCTCTCCTCTGGGCGGCTGCTGGCTCCATGCACAGTGCAGCGGCTCCTCTTCTCTCCTGTGGGCGGCAGGCTCCGGCTCCCTGCACAGCACAGCGGCTCCTCTTCTCTCCTGTGGGTGTCAGGATCCGGCTCCCTGCACAGCACAGCGGCTCCTCTTCTCTCCTCTGGGCGGCTGCTGGCTCCATGCACAGTGCAGCGGTTCCTCTTCTCTCCTGTGGGCGGCAGGCTCCGGCTCCCTGCACAGCGCAGCGGCTCCTCTTCTCTCCTGTGGGCGGCAGTCTCCGGCTCCCTGCACAGCACAGCGGCTCCTCTTCTTTCCAGTGGGTGTCAGGATCCGGCTCCCTGCACAGCACAGCGGCTCCTCTTCTCTCCACTGGGCGGCTGCTGGCTCCATGCACAGTGCAGCGGCTCCTCTTCCCTCCTGTGGGCGGCAGGCTCCAGCTCCCTGCACAGCACAGCGGTTCCTCTTCTCTCCTCTGGGCGGCTGCTGGCTCCATGCACAGTGCAGCGGCTCCTCTTCTCTCCTGTGGGCGGCAGTCTCCGGCTCCCTGCACAGCACAGCGGCTCCTCTTCTCTCCTCTGGGCGGCTGCTGGCTCCATGCACAGTGCAGCGGTTCCTCTTCTCTCCTGTGGGCGGCAGGCTCCGGCTCCATGCACAGTGCAGCGGCTCCTCTTCTCTCCTGTGGGCGGTAGGCTCCGGCTCCATGCACTGTGCAGTGGCTCCTCTTCTCTCCTGTGGGCGGCAGGCTCCGGCTCCATGCACAGTGCAGCGGCTCCTCTTCTCTCCTGTGGGCGGTAGGCTCCGGCTCCATGCACAGTGCAGCAGCTCCTCTTCTCTTCTGTGGGCGGCAGGCTCCGGCTCCATGCACAGCGCAACGGCTCCTCTTCTCTCCTGTGGGAGGTAGGCTCCGGCTCCATGCACAGTGCAGCGGCTCCTCTTCTCTCCTGTGGGCGGTAGGCTCCGGCTCCCTGCACAGCGCAGCGGCTCCTCTTCTCTCCTGTGGGCGGTAGGCTCCGGCTCCATGCACAGTGCAGAGGCTCCTCTTCTCTCCTGTGAGCGGTAGGCTCCGGCTCCCTGCACAGCGCAGCGGCTCCTCTTCTCTCCTGTGGGCGGTAGGCTCCATGCACATCGCAGCAGCTCCTTTTCTTTCCTGTGGGCAGCAGGCTCCATGCACAGCGCAGCAGCTCGCCGTCTCTCCTGTGGATGTCAGGCTCCGGCTCCATGCACAGCGCAGCAGCTCGTATTTTCTCCTGTGGGCGGTAGGCTCCGGCTCCATGCACAGCGCAGCAGCTCGTATTCTCTCCTGTGGGCGGTAGGCTCCGGCTCCATGCACAGCGCAGCAGCTCGCCGTCGCTCCTGTGGGCGGTAGGCTCCGGCTCCATGCACAGCGCAGCAGCTCTTCTTCTCTCCTGTGGACAGCAGGCTCCATGCACAGCACAGCGGCTTGTCTTCTCTCGAGTGGGCGGCAGGTTGCAGCACACATTCTCTGCTCTTCGTCTTCTCCAGCAGCGTCCTGAATGTGGCATCCGCCTGCTCACACATCTGCTTTCCAGAATCGGGTGTGGTATAGGGTTCCGACAGTCGGGATCCCAACAGTCATTAGCCCGACATCGGGATCCCAACTGGCCGGACTCAGACAGCATGGTGAGCGCAACAAAGCCCCTTGCGAGCTCGCTGTGCTCACCACCTATTCTATTCTCCCTCTATGGGGGTCGTGGCACTTTGAATAAGAAAAAAGAAAAACATCGTTTTGCTGTTCCATCGATGGAGGGAAACCATCTGGTTCTCCCCCATCAATGGCAAAAGTATTCAACATCGGCCATTTCAAATCATCGATGGTCGATGGCCATCCCTATCACAGACAGGATGCCAATAACCACCCAAGACATGCTGCTCCCCCCTGCAAACAGCCCCTGTGCCTTTGACACTCCACGCCACTCCCCCCTGCAGCTGTTTCCAGCTGATAGCTGGCAGATGCCTTCCGCTGGACGCTCAGTTGCGCCGTGGTGAAGAGACAGCTACAAGAACCGGAGCTTCGGCTTGTTCAGTGTCAGCAGCGATTGTGCGTGTGCGGGGACTTAATAATCCTTTTTCGTGCCTGTCTCCTCTGCCCCACAATAATAGTACTGGTCCCTTCGCAATCGCTGCTGACAGCCTGACACAGCCGCGGACACTGCACTGAACAAGCCGCAGCTCTGGTTCCCATGGCTGATTTAGGTGATAGGCTAAGGGAATGGAGGGGAGGACAGCGGGGACAGGAAAGGAGGAACGGCTGGGTAGAGAGGACAGAGGAGAAACAACCAGTATGAGCAGCCGAGCAGAAAAGACGGATGAGGTGACAGCGGGCACGAGCATTTTTTATATCACGGATTGCATATATATTATTTGCGTGCCATTTTATTATTTTTTTATTCCCTATTTTGTTCCACCTGTTTTTACCCTGCCATCTGCCCAGTCATACAAGTTTGTCTACATTATAAGAGCGCCCCTCACCCCGTTAAGCAGACGCCATTTAATTTGCACGGCTCCCTGCACAGCACAGCGGCTCCTCTTCTTTCCAGTGGGTGTCAGGATCCGGCTCACTGCACAGCACAGCGGCTCCTCTTCTCTCCTCTGGGCGGCTGCTGGCTCCATGCACAGTGCAGCGGCTCCTCTTCCCTCCTGTGGGCGGCAGGCTCCGGCTCCCTGCACAGCACAGCGGCTCCTCTTCTCTCCTCTGGGCGGCTGCTGGCTCCATGCACAGTGCAGCGGCTCCTCTTCTCTCCTGTGGGCGGCAGGCTCCGGCTCCCTGCACAGCACAGCGGCTCCTCTTCTCTCCTGTGGGTGTCAGGATCCGGCTCCCTGCACAGCACAGTGGCTCCTCTTCTCTCCTCTGGGTGGCTGCTGGCTCCATGCACAGTGCAGCGGTTCCTCTTCTCTCCTGTGGGCGGCAGGCTCCGGCTCCCTGCACAGCGCAGCGGCTCCTCTTCTCTCCTGTGGGCGGCAGGCTCCGGCTCCCTGCACAGCACAGCGGCTCCTCTTCTCTCCAGTGGGTGTCAGGATCCGGCTCTCTGCACAGCACAGCGGCTCCTCTTCTCTCCTCTGGGTGGCTGCTGGCTCCATGCACAGTGCAGCGGTTCCTCTTCTCTCCTGTGGGCGGCAGGCTCCGGCTCCATGCACAGTGCAGCGGCTCCTCTTCTCTCCTGTGGGCGGTAGGCTCCGGCTCCATGCACTGTGCAGTGGCTCCTCTTTTCTCCTGTGGGCGGCAGGCTCCGGCTCCATGCACAGTGCAGCGGCTCCTCTTCTCTCCTGTGGGCGGTAGGCTCCGGCTCCATGCACAGTGCAGCAGCTCCTCTTCTCTTCTGTGGGCGGCAGGCTCCGGCTCCCTGCACAGCGCAACGGCTCCTCTTCTCTCCTGTGGGAGGTAGGCTCCGGCTCCATGCACAGTGCAGCGGCTCCTCTTCTCTCCTGTGGGCGGTAGGCTCCGGCTCCCTGCACAGCGCAGCGGCTCCTCTTCTCTCCTGTGGGCGGTAGGCTCCATGCACATCGCAGCAGCTCCTTTTCTTTCCTGTGGGCAGCAGGCTCCATGCACAGCGCAGCAGCTCGCCGTCTCTCCTGTGGATGTCAGGCTCCGGCTCCATGCACATCGCAGCAGCTCGTATTTTCTCCTGTGGGCGGTAGGCTCCGGCTCCATGCACAGCGCAGCAGCTCGTATTCTCTCCTGTGGGCGGTAGGCTCCGGCTCCATGCACAGCGCAGCAGCTCGCCGTCGCTCCTGTGGGCGGTAGGCTCCGGCTCCCTGCACAGCCCAGCAGCTCGTCTTTTCTCCTGTGGACAGCAGGCTCCATGCACAGCACAGCGGCTTGTCTTCTCTCGAGTGGGCGGCAGGTTGCAGCACACATTCTCTGCTCTTCGTCTTCTCCAGCAGCGTCCTGAATGTGGCATCCGCCTGATCACACATCTGCTTTCCAGAATCGGGTGTGGTATAGGGTTCCGACAGTCGGGATCCCAACAGTCATTAGCCCGACGTCGGGATCCCAACTGGCCGGACTCAGACAGCATGGTGAGCGCAACAAAGCCCCTTGCGAGCTCGCTGTGCTCACCACCTATTCTATTCTCCATCTATGGGGGTCGTGGCACTTTGAATAAGAAAAAAGAAAAACATCGTTTTGCTGTTCCATCGATGGAGGGAAACCATCTGGTTCTCCCCCATCGATGGCAAAAGTATTCAACATCGGCCATTTCAAATCATCGATGGTCGATGGCCATCCCTATCACAGACAGGATGCCAATAACCACCCAAGACATGCTGCTCCCCCCTGCAAACAGCCCCTGTGCCTTTGACACTCCACGCCACTCCCCCCTGCAGCTGTTTCCAGCTGATAGCTGGCAGATGCCTCCCGCTGGACGCTCAGTTGCGCCGTGGTGAAGAGACAGCTACAAGAACCGGAGCTTCGGCTTGTTCAGTGTCAGCAGCGATTGTGCGTGTGCGGGGACTTAATAATTCTATTTCGTGCCTGTCTCCTCTGCCCCCACAATAATAGTACTGGTCCCTTCGCAATCGCTGCTGACAGCCTGACACAGCCGCAGACACTGCACTGAACAAGCCGCAGCTCTGGTTCCCATGGCTGATTTAGGTGATAGGCTGAGGGAATGGAGGGGAGGACAGCGGGGACAGGAAAGGAGGAACGGCTGGGTAGAGAGGACAGAGGAGAAACAACCAGTATGAGCAGCCGAGCAGAAAAGACGGATGATGTGACAGCGGGCACGAGCGTTTTTTATATCACGGATTGCATATATATTTGCGTGCCATTTTATTATTTTTTTATTCCCTATTTTGTTCCACCTGTTTTTACCCTGCCATCTGCCCAGTCATACAAGTTTGTCTCCATTATAAGAGCGCCCCTCACCCCGTTAAGCAGACACCATTTAATTTGCACGGCCCTCGCCCAACTACACCCTGATGTGTCCTGCACTGTGATTCTGAAGGGTGCCAGACGGGGTCCCGACAGTTGGGATCCCGACAGTCATTTACCCGACGTCGGGATCCCGACTGTTAAAACACTGACAGACTGGTTTTCACGGCCAACGGCTATTCTCTCTCGTGGGTCCACGACTGCGCTGTGCATGGAGCCTGCTGCCCACAGGAGAGAAGACGAGCTGCTGCGCTGAGCAGGAAGCCAGAGCCTGCCGCCCACAGAAGAGAATACGAGCTGCTGTGCTATGCATGGAGACGGAGCCTGCCGCCCACAGGAGAGAAGACGAGCTGCTGAGCTGTGCATGGAGCCTGCTGCCCACAGGAGAGAAGACAAGCTGCTGTGCTATGCATGGAGCTGGAGCCTACTGCCCACAGGAGAGAAGAGGAGCCACTGCACTGTGCATGGAACCTGCTACCCACAGGAGAGAAGATGAGCCACTGCGCTGTGCATGGAGCCTGCTGCCCACAGGAGAGAAGATGAGCTGCTGCACTCAGCAGGAAGCCGGAGCCTGCTGCCCACAGGAGCAAAGAGAAGAGGCTGCGCTGTGCATGGAGACGGAGCCTACCGCCCACAGGAGAGAAGAGGAGCCACTGCGCTGTGCATGGAGCCTGCTGCCCACAGGAGAGAAGACGAGCTGCTGTGCTGAGCAGGAAGCCAGAGCCTGCCGCCCACAGAAGAGAATACGAGCTGCTGTGCTATGCATGGAGCTGGAGCCTGCTGCCCACAGGAGAGAAGACAAGCTGCTGTGCTATGCATGGAGCTGGAGCCTACTGCCCACAGGAGAGAAGAGGATCCACTGCGCTGTGCAGGGAGCCTGCTACCCACAGGAGATAAGATGAGCTGCTGAGCTGTGCATGGAGCCTGCTGAACACAGGAGAGAAGAGGAGCCACTGCGCTGTGCATGGAGCCTGCTACCCACAGGAGATAAGATGAGCTGCTGCGCTGAGCAGGAAGCCAGAGCCTGCCGCCCACAGAAGAGAATTTGAGCTGCTGTGCTATGCATGGAGCCGGAGCCTGCCGCCCACAGGAGAGAAGACGAGCTGCTGAGCTGTGCATGGAGCGTGCTACCCACAGGAGAGAAGATGAGCTGCTGCACTCAGCAGGAAGCCGGAGCCTGCTCCCCCAGGAGCGAAGAGAAGCCACTGCGCTGTGCATGGAGACGGAGCCTACCGCCCACAGGAGAGAAGAGGAGCCACTGCGCTGTGCATGGAGCCTGCTGCCCACAGGAGAGAAGATGAGCTGCTGCACTCAGTAGGAAGTCAGAGCCTGCCGCCCACAGGAGAGAATACGAGCTGCTTGGCTGTGCAGGAAGCCAGAGCCTACTGCCCAGAGGAGAGAAGAGGAGCCACTGCGCTGTGCAGGGAGCCAGAGCCTACCGCCCACAGGAGCGAAGAGAAGCCGCTGCGCTGTGCATGGAGCCGGAGCCTACCGCCCACAGGAGAGAAGAGGAGCCGCTGCGCTGTGCATGGAGCCGGAGCCTACCGCCCACAGGAGAGAAGAGGAGCCGCTGCGCTGTGCATGGAGCCGGAGCCTACCGCCCACAGGAGAGAAGAGGAGCCGCTGCACTGTGCATGGAGCCAGAGCCTACCGCCCACAGGAGAGAAGAGGAGCCACTGCGCTGTGCATGGAGCCGGAGCCTGCTGCCCACAGGAGAGAAGAGGAGCCGCTGCACTGTGCAGGGAACCAGAGCCTACCGCCAACAGGAGAGAAGAGGAGCCGCTGCACTGTGCAGGGAACCGGAGCCTACCGCCCACAGGAGAGAAGAGGAGCCGCTGCACTGTGCAGGGAACCAGAGCCTACCGCCAACAGGAGAGAAGAGGAGCCGCTGCACTGTGCATGGAGCCGGAGCCTACCGCCCACAGGAGAGAAGAGGAGCCGCTGCACTGTGCATGGAACCGGAGCCTGCTGCCCACAGGAGAGAAGAGAAGCCGCTGCGCTGTGCATGGAGCCGGAGCCTGCTGCCCACAGGAGAGAAGAGAAGCCGCTGCACTGTGCATGGAGCCGGAGCCTACCGCCCACAGGAGAGAAGAGGAGCCGCTGCATTGTGCATGGAGCCGGAGCCTGTCGCCCAGAGGAGAGAAGAGGAGCCGCTGCACTGTGCATGGAGCCAGAGCCTGCCGCCCACAGGAGAGAAGAGGAGCCGCTGCACTGTGCATGGAGCCGGAGCCTGCCGCCCACAGGAGGGAAGAGGAGCCGCTGCACTGTGCATGGAGCCAGAGCCTACCACCCACAGGAGAGAAGAGGAGCCGCTGCACTGTGCATGGAGCCGGAGCCTGCCGCCCAGAGGAGAGAATAGGAGCCGCTGCACTGTGCATGGAGCCGGAGCCTACCGCCCACAGGAGAGAAGAGAAGCCGCTGCGCTGTGCATGGAGCCGGAGCCTGCTGCCCACAGGAGAGAAGAGAAGCCGCTGCGCTGTGCATGGAGCCGGAGCCTACCGCCCACAGGAGAGAAGAGGAGCCGCTGCACTGTGCATGGAGCCAGAGCCTGCTGCCCACAGGAGAGAAGAGGAGCCGCTGCACTGTGCATGGAGCCGGAGCCTACCGCCCACAGGAGAGAAGAGGAGCCGCTGCACTGTGCATGGAGCCGGAGCCTACTGCCCACAGGAGAGAAGAGGAGCCGCTGCGCTGTGCATGGAGCCGGAGCCTACCGCCCACAGGAGAGAAGAGGAGCCGCTGCGCTGTGCATGGAGCCGGAGCCTACCGCCCACAGGAGAGAAGAGGAGCTGCTGCGCTGTGCATGGAGCCAGAGCCTGCCGCCCACAGGAGAGAAGAGGAGCCGCTGCGCTGTGCAGGGAGCCGGAGCCTGCCGCCCACAGGAGAGAAGAGGAGCCGCTGCGCTGTGCATGGAGCCAGAGCCTGCCGCCCACAGGAGGGAAGAGGAGCCGCTGCACTGTGCATGGAGCCAGCAGCCGCCCACAGGAGACAAGAGGAGCCGCTGCACTGTGCATGGAGCCGGAGCCTGCCGCCCAGAGGAGAGAAGAGGAGCCGCTGCACTGTGCATGGAGCCGGAGCCTACCGCCCACAGGAGAGAAGAGAAGCCGCTGCGCTGTGCATGGAGCCGGAGCCTGCTGCTCACAGGAGAGAAGAGGAGCGGCTGCACTGTGCATGGAGCCGGAGCCTACCGCCCACAGGAGAGAAGAGGAGCCGCTGCACTGTGCATGGAGCCGGAGCCTACCGCCCACAGGAGAGAAGAGGAGCCGCTGCACTGTGCATGGAGCCGGAGCCTACCGCCCACAGGAGAGAAGAGGAGCCGCTGCACTGTGCAGGGAACCGGAGCCTACCGCCCACAGGAGAGAAGAGGAGCCGCTGCGCTGTGCATGGAGCCGGAGCCTGCCGCCCACAGGAGAGAAGAGGAGCCGCTGCACTGTGCAGGGAACCGGAGCCTACCGCCCACAGGAGAGAAGAGGAGCCGCTGCACTGTGCAGGGAACCAGAGCCTACCGCCCACAGGAGAGAAGAGGAGCCGCTGCACTGTGCAGGGAACCGGAGCCTACCGCCCACAGGAGAGAAGAGGAGCCGCTGCACTGTGCAGGGAACCAGAGCCTATCGCCAACAGGAGAGAAGAGGAGCCGCTGCACTGTGCATGGAGCCGTAGCCTGCCGCCCAGAGGAGAGAAGAGGAGCCGCTGCACTGTGCAGGGAACCGGAGCCTGCTGCCCACAGGAGAGAAGAGAAGCCGCTGCGCTGTGCATGGAGCCGGAGCCTACCGCCCACAGGAGAGAAGAGGAGCCGCTGCACTGTGCATGGAGCCGGAGCCTGCTGCCCACAGGAGAGAAGAGGAGCCGCTGCACTGTGCATGGAGCCGGAGCCTACCGCCCACAGGAGA
Source organism: Crinia signifera (assembly GCF_055691185.1). NCBI lineage: Eukaryota > Metazoa > Chordata > Amphibia > Anura > Myobatrachidae > Crinia > Crinia signifera. Next base: position 12,463,711 of record NC_139222.1, on the reverse strand, counting down.
GAAGAGGAGCCGCTGCACTGTGCATGGAGCTGGAGCCTACCGCCCACAGGAGAGAAGAGGAGCCGCTGCACTGTGCATGGAGCCGGAGCCTGCCGCCCACAGGAGAGAAGAGGAGCCGCTGCGCCGTGCATGGAGCCGGAGCCTACCGCCCACAGGAGAGAAGAGGAGCCGCTGCGCTGTGCATGGAGCCAGAGCCTGCCGCCCACAGGAGAGAAGAGGAGCCGCTGCGCTGTGCAGGGAGCCGGAGCCTGCCGCCCACAGGAGAGAAGAGGAGCCGCTGCGCTGTGCATGGAGCCAGAGCCTGCCGCCCACAGGAGGAAAGAGGAGCCGCTGCACTGTGCATGGAGCCAGCAGCCGCCCACAGGAGACAAGAGGAGCCGCTGCACTGTGCATGGAGCCGTAGCCTGCCGCCCAGAGGAGAGAAGAGGAGCCGCTGCGCTGTGCATGGAGCCAGAGCCTACCGCCCACAGGAGAGAAGAGGAGCCGCTGCACTGTGCAGGGAACCGGAGCCTGCCGCCCACAGGAGAGAAGAGGAGCCGCTGCGCTGTGCATGGAGCCAGAGCCTGCCGCCCACAGGAGGAAAGAGGAGCCGCTGCACTGTGCATGGAGCCAGCAGCCGCCCACAGGAGACAAGAGGAGCCGCTGCACTGTGCATGGAGCCGTAGCCTGCCGCCCAGAGGAGAGAAGAGGAGCCGCTGCGCTGTGCATGGAGCCAGAGCCTACCGCCCACAGGAGAGAAGAGGAGCCGCTGCACTGTGCAGGGAACCGGAGCCTACCGCCCACAGGAGAGAAGAGGAGCCGCTGCACTGTGCATGGAGCCGGAGCCTACCGCCCACAGGAGAGAAGAGGAGCCGCTGCGCTGTGCATGGAGCCGGAGCCTGCTGCCCACAGGAGAGAAGAGGAGCCGCTGCACTGTGCAGGGAACCGGAGCCTACCGCCCACAGGAGAGAAGAGGAGCCGCTGCGCTGTGCATGGAGCCGGAGCCTACCGCCCACAGGAGAGAAGAGAAGCCGCTGCGCTGTGCATGGAGCCGGAGCCTGCTGCCCACAGGAGAGAAGAGGAGCCGCTGCACTGTGCATGGAGCCGGAGCCTACCGCCCACAGGAGAGAAGAGGAGCCGCTGCGCTGTGCATGGAGCCGGAGCCTACCGCCCACAGGAGAGAAGAGGAGCCACTGCACTGTGCATGGAGCCGGAGCCTGCCGCCCACAGGAGAGAAGAGGAGCCGCTGCGCTGTGCATGGAGCCGGAGCCTACCGCCCACAGGAGAGAAGAGGAGCCGCTGCACTGTGCATGGAGCCAGAGCCTACCGCCCACAGGAGAGAAGAGGAGCCACTGCGCTGTGCATGGAGCCGGAGCCTGCCGCCCACAGGAGAGAAGAGGAGCCGCTGCGCTGTGCATGGAGCCGGAGCCTACCGCCCACAGGAGAGAAGAGGAGCCGCTGCACTGTGCATGGAGCCAGAGCCTACCGCCCACAGGAGAGAAGAGGAGCCGCTGCACTGTGCATGGAGCCGGAGCCTGCCGCCCACAGGAGAGAAGAGGAGCCGCTGCGCTGTGCATGGAGCCGGAGCCTACCGCCCACAGGAGAGAAGAGGAGCCGCTGCACTGTGCATGGAGCCGGAGCCTACCGCCCACAGGAGAGAAGAGGAGCCGCTGCACTGTGCATGGAGCCGGAGCCTACCGCCCACAGGAGAGAAGAGGAGCCGCTGCGCTGTGCATGGAGCCGGAGCCTGCTGCCCACAGGAGAGAAGAGGAGCCGCTGCACTGTGCAGGGAACCGGAGCCTACCGCCCACAGGAGAGAAGAGGAGCCGCTGCGTTGTGCATGGAGCCGGAGCCTGCCGCCCACAGGAGAGAAGAGGAGCCGCTGCACTGTGCAGGGAACTGGAGCCTACCGCCCACAGGAGAGAAGAGGAGCCGCTGCACTGTGCAGGGAACCGGAGCCTGCTGCCCACAGGAGAGAAGAGGAGCCGCTGCACTGTGCATGGAGCCGGAGCCTACCGCCCACAGGAGAGAAGAGGAGCCGCTGCGTTGTGCATGGAGCCGGAGCCTGCCGCCCAGAGGAGAGAAGAGGAGCCGCTGCACTGTGCAGGGAACCGGAGCCTGCCGCCCACAGGAGAGAAGAGGAGCCGCTGCGCTGTGCATGGAGCCAGAGCCTGCCGCCCACAGGAGAGAAGAGGATCCGCTGCACTGTGCATGGAGCCGTAGCCTGCCGCCCAGAGGAGAGAAGAGGAGCCGCTGCACTGTGCAGGGAACCGGAGCCTGCTGCCCACAGGAGAGAAGAGAAGCCGCTGCGCTGTGCATGGAGCCGGAGCCTACCGCCCACAGGAGAGAAGAGGAGCCGCTGCACTGTGCATGGAGCCGGAGCCTGCCGCCCACAGGAGAGAAGAGGAGCCGCTGCGCTGTGCATGGAGCCGGAGCCTACCGCCCACAGGAGAGAAGAGGAGCCGCTGCGCTGTGCATGGAGCCGGAGCCTACCGCCCACAGGAGAGAAGAGGAGCCGCTGCGCTGTGCATGGAGCCGGAGCCTACCGCCCACAGAAGAGAAGAGGAGCCGCTGCACTGTGCAGGGAGCCGGAGCCTGCCGCCCACAGGAGAGAAGAGGAGCCGCTGCATTGTGCATGGAGCCGGAGCCTGCCGCCCAGAGGAGAGAAGAGGAGCCGCTGCACTGTGCATGGAGCCAGAGCCTGCCGCCCACAGGAGAGAAGAGGAGCCGCTGCACTGTGCATGGAGCCGGAGCCTGCCGCCCACAGGAGGGAAGAGGAGCCGCTGCACTGTGCATGGAGCCAGAGCCTACCACCCACAGGAGAGAAGAGGAGCCGCTGCACTGTGCATGGAGCCGGAGCCTGTCGCCCAGAGGAGAGAATAGGAGCCGCTGCACTGTGCATGGAGCCGGAGCCTACCGCCCACAGGAGAGAAGAGAAGCCGCTGCGCTGTGCATGGAGCCGGAGCCTGCTGCCCACAGGAGAGAAGAGAAGCCGCTGCGCTGTGCATGGAGCCGGAGCCTACCGCCCACAGGAGAGAAGAGGAGCCGCTGCACTGTGCATGGAGCCGGAGCCTACTGCCCACAGGAGAGAAGCCGCTGCGCTGTGCATGGAGCCGGAGCCTGCTGCCCACAGGAGAGAAGAGAAGCCGCTGCGCTGTGCATGGAGCCGGAGCCTGCTGCCCACAGGAGAGAAGAGGAGCCGCTGCACTGTGCATGGAGCCGGAGCCTACCGCCCACAGGAGAGAAGAGGAGCCGCTGCACTGTGCATGGAGCCGGAGCCTACTGCCCACAGGAGAGAAGAGGAGCCGCTGCGCTGTGCATGGAGCCGGAGCCTACCGCCCACAGGAGAGAAGAGGAGCCGCTGCGCTGTGCATGGAGCCGGAGCCTACCGCCCACAGGAGAGAAGAGGAGCTGCTGCGCTGTGCATGGAGCCAGAGCCTGCCGCCCACAGGAGAGAAGAGGAGCCGCTGCGCTGTGCATGGAGCCAGAGCCTGCCGCCCACAGGAGGGAAGAGGAGCCGCTGCACTGTGCATGGAGCCAGCAGCCGCCCACAGGAGACAAGAGGAGCCGCTGCACTGTGCATGGAGCCGGAGCCTGCCGCCCAGAGGAGAGAAGAGGAGCAGCTGCGCTGTGCATGGAGCCGGAGCCTACCGCCCACAGGAGAGAAGAGAAGCCGCTGCGCTGTGCATGGAGCCGGAGCCTGCTGCTCACAGGAGAGAAGAGGAGCGGCTGCACTGTGCATGGAGCCGGAGCCTACCGCCCACAGGAGAGAAGAGGAGCCGCTGCACTGTGCATGGAGCCGGAGCCTACCGCCCACAGGAGAGAAGAGGAGCCGCTGCACTGTGCATGGAGCCGGAGCCTACCGCCCACAGGAGAGAAGAGGAGCCGCTGCACTGTGCAGTGAACCGGAGCCTACCGCCCACAGGAGAGAAGAGGAGCCGTTGCGCTGTGCATGGAGCCGGAGCCTGCCGCCCACAGGAGAGAAGAGGAGCCGCTGCACTGTGCAGGGAACCGGAGCCTACCGCCCACAGGAGAGAAGAGGAGCCGCTGCACTGTGCAGGGAACCAGAGCCTACCGCCCACAGGAGAGAAGAGGAGCCGCTGCACTGTGCAGGGAACCGGAGCCTACCGCCCACAGGAGAGAAGAGGAGCCGCTGCACTGTGCAGGGAACCAGAGCCTATCGCCAACAGGAGAGAAGAGGAGCCGCTGCACTGTGCATGGAGCCGTAGCCTGCCGCCCAGAGGAGAGAAGAGGAGCCGCTGCACTGTGCAGGGAACCGGAGCCTGCTGCCCACAGGAGAGAAGAGAAGCCGCTGCGCTGTGCATGGAGCCGGAGCCTACCGCCCACAGGAGAGAAGAGGAGCTGCTGCGCTGTGCATGGAGCCAGAGCCTGCCGCCCACAGGAGAGAAGAGGAGCCGCTGCGCTGTGCATGGAGCCAGAGCCTGCCGCCCACAGGAGGGAAGAGGAGCCGCTGCACTGTGCATGGAGCCAGCAGCCGCCCACAGGAGACAAGAGGAGCCGCTGCACTGTGCATGGAGCCGGAGCCTGCTGCCCACAGGAGAGAAGAGGAGCCGCTGCACTGTGCATGGAGCCGGAGCCTACCGCCCACAGGAGAGAAGAGGAGCCGCTGCACTGTGCATGGAGCTGGAGCCTACCGCCCACAGGAGAGAAGAGGAGCCGCTGCACTGTGCATGGAGCCGGAGCCTGCCGCCCACAGGAGAGAAGAGGAGCCGCTGCGCCGTGCATGGAGCCGGAGCCTACCGCCCACAGGAGAGAAGAGGAGCCGCTGCGCTGTGCATGGAGCCAGAGCCTGCCGCCCACAGGAGAGAAGAGGAGCCGCTGCGCTGTGCAGGGAGCCGGAGCCTGCCGCCCACAGGAGAGAAGAGGAGCCGCTGCGCTGTGCATGGAGCCAGAGCCTGCCGCCCACAGGAGGGAAGAGGAGCCGCTGCACTGTGCATGGAGCCAGCAGCCGCCCACAGGAGACAAGAGGAGCCGCTGCACTGTGCATGGAGCCGTAGCCTGCCGCCCAGAGGAGAGAAGAGGAGCCGCTGCGCTGTGCATGGAGCCAGAGCCTACCGCCCACAGGAGAGAAGAGGAGCCGCTGCACTGTGCAGGGAACCGGAGCCTACCGCCCACAGGAGAGAAGAGGAGCCGCTGCACTGTGCATGGAGCCGGAGCCTACCGCCCACAGGAGAGAAGAGGAGCCGCTGCGCTGTGCATGGAGCCGGAGCCTGCTGCCCACAGGAGAGAAGAGGAGCCGCTGCACTGTGCAGGGAACCGGAGCCTACCGCCCACAGGAGAGAAGAGGAGCCGCTGCACTGTGCATGGAGCCAGAGCCTACCACCCACAGGAGAGAAGAGGAGCTGCTGCACTGTGCATGGAGCCGGAGCCTACCGCCCACAGGAGAGAAGAGAAGCCGCTGCGCTGTGCATGGAGCCGGAGCCTGCTGCCCACAGGAGAGAAGAGGAGCCGCTGCACTGTGCATGGAGCCGGAGCCTGCTGCCCACAGGAGAGAAGAGAAGCCGCTGCGCTGTGCATGGAGCCGGAGCCTGCTGCCCACAGGAGAGAAGAGAAGCCGCTGCGCTGTGCATGGAGCCGGAGCCTACCGCCCACAGGAGAGAAGAGAAGCCGCTGCGCTGTGCATGGAGCCGGAGCCTGCTGCCCACAGGAGAGAAGAGGAGCCGCTGCACTGTGCATGGAGCCGGAGCCTACCGCCCACAGGAGAGAAGAGGAGCCGCTGCGCTGTGCATGGAGCCGGAGCCTACCGCCCACAGGAGAGAAGAGGAGCCACTGCGCTGTGCATGGAGCCGGAGCCTGCCGCCCACAGGAGAGAAGAGGAGCCGCTGCGCTGTGCATGGAGCCGGAGCCTACCGCCCACAGGAGAGAAGAGGAGCCGCTGCACTGTGCATGGAGCCAGAGCCTACCGCCCACAGGAGAGAAGAGGAGCCACTGCGCTGTGCATGGAGCCGGAGCCTGCCGCCCAGAGGAGAGAAGAGGAGCCGCTGCGCTGTGCATGGAGCCGGAGCCTACCGCCCACAGGAGAGAAGAGGAGCCGCTGCACTGTGCATGGAGCCGGAGCCTACCGCCCACAGGAGAGAAGAGGAGCCGCTGCACTGTGCATGGAGCCGGAGCCTGCCGCCCACAGGAGAGAAGAGGAGCCGCTGCGCTGTGCATGGAGCCGGAGCCTACCGCCCACAGGAGAGAAGAGGAGCCGCTGCGCTGTGCATGGAGCCGGAGCCTACCGCTCCCACAGGAGAGAAGAGGAGCCGCTGCGCTGTGCATGGAGCCGGAGCCTACCGCCCACAGGAGAGAAGAGGAGCCGCTGCGCTGTGCATGGAGCCGGAGCCTGCTGCCCACAGGAGAGAAGAGGAGCCGCTGCACTGTGCAGGGAACCGGAGCCTACCGCCCACAGGAGAGAAGAGGAGCCGCTGCGTTGTGCATGGAGCCGGAGCCTGCCGCCCACAGGAGAGAAGAGGAGCCGCTGCACTGTGCAGGGAACTGGAGCCTACCGCCCACAGGAGAGAAGAGGAGCCGCTGCACTGTGCAGGGAACCGGAGCCTGCTGCCCACAGGAGAGAAGAGGAGCCGCTGCACTGTGCATGGAGCCGGAGCCTACCGCCCACAGGAGAGAAGAGGAGCCGCTGCACTGTGCATGGAGCCAGCAGCCGCCCAGAGGAGAGAAGAGGAGCCGCTGTGCTGTGCAGGGAGCCGGATCCTGACACCCACTGGAAAGAAGAGGAGCCGCTGCGCTGTGCAGGGAGCCGGAGCCTGCCGCCCACAGGAGAGAAGAGGAACCGCTGCACTGTGCATGGAGCCAGCAGCCGCCCAGAGGAGAGAAGAGGAGCTGCTGCGCTGTGCAGGGAGCCGGAGCCTGCCGCCCAGAGGAGAGAAGAGGAGCCGCTGCGCTGTGCATGGAGCCGGCAGCCGCTGACCCACCAGGGTGATCCGTCTGTCTCACACACACTTGGGAGACTTGTGTGTGAAGGAGTTGGGGGGGGGGGTTGCCTGTATACAGTCATTAGGTCGACACTATATAAGTTTGACATGCATTGGGTCAACCACTGAAGGTCAACAGGGCTTAGGTCAACATGGAAAAGGTCGACACAAGCATTAGGTCGACATTGGGAAGGTCAATAGTTAAAGTGTCGACATGGGTTTTTCTGAGCCGACATGTGCCGACAGGCGGTATTTCATGCCCTACCATCCACTAGAGCGTGGAGGGAGAATATAACAGTGCGCTGAGTGCAGGCACCGAGCCCGAAGCATGGCGAGCACACGCAGGGCACTTTTTCAGTGTCCATGTCGACTAGTGTATGTCAACATTAGGGACAAAAAAAGTCAAAAGGTCAACCTTCCCAGTGTTGACCTAATGCATGTGCCGACCTTTTGACCCTGACAACCTTAACCATGTTGACCTTTTCCAAGTGTCGACCTAAGCCCTGTTGAACTTCAGTGGTCGACCCAATGACCATACGCGATTTGCCGGTGTGCTTACACTCTATGTGGGAGGTGTGCCTATACTCTATGTGGGAGGTGTGCCTATACTCTATGTGGGAGGTGTGCCTATACTCTATGTGGGAGGTGTGCCTATACTCTATGTGGGAGGTGTGTCTATACTCTATGTGGGAGGTGTGCCTATACTCTATGTGGGAGGTGTGTCTATACTCTATGTGGGAGGTGTGCCTATACTCTATGTGGGAGGTGTGCCTATACTCTATGTGGGAGGTGTGTCTATACTCTATGTGGGAGGTGTGTCTATACTCTATGTGGGAGGTGTGCTTACACTCTATGTGGGAGGTGTGCCTATACTCTATGTGGGAGGTGTGTCTATACTCTATGTGGGAGGTGTGCCTATACTCTATGTGGGAGGTGTGCCTATACTCTATGTGGGAGGTGTACCTATACTCTATGTGGGATGTGTGCCTATACTCTATGTGGGAGGTGTGCCTATACTCTATGTGGGAGGTGTGCCTATACTCTATGTGGGAGGTGTGCCTATACTCTATGTGGGAGGTGTGTCTATACTCTATGTGGGAGGTGTGCCTATACTCTATGTGGGAGGTGTGTCTATACTCTATGTGGGAGGTGTGCCTATACTCTATGTGGGAGGTGTGCCTATACTCTATGTGGGAGGTGTGTCTATACTCTATGTGGGAGGTGTGTCTATACTCTATGTGGGAGGTGTGCTTACACTCTATGTGGGAGGTGTGCCTATACTCTATGTGGGAGGTGTGTCTATACTCTATGTGGGAGGTGTGTCTATACTCTATGTGGGAGGTGTGCCTATACTGTATGTGGGAGGTGTGTCTATACTCTATGTGGGAGGTGTGCCTATACTCTATGTGGGAGGTGTGTCTATACTCTATGTGGGAGGTGTGTCTATACTCTATGGGGGAGGTGTGCCTATACTCTATGGGGGGGATGTGTGCCTATACTCTATGGGGGAGGTGTGCCTATACTCTATGTGGGAGGTGTGCCTATACTCTATGTGGGAGGTGTGCCTATACTCTATGTGGGAGGTGTGTCTATACTCTATGTGGGAGGTGTGCCTATACTCTATGTGGGGGATGTGTGTCTATACTCTATGTGGGAGGTGTGCCTATACTCTATGTGGGAGGTGTGCCTATACTCTATGTGGGAGGTGTGTCTATACTCTATGTGGGAGGTGTGCCTATACTCTATGTGGGAGGTGTGCCTATACTCTATGTGGGAGGTGTGCCTATACTCTATGTGGGAGGTGTGCCTATACTCTATGTGGGAGGTGTGCCTATACTCTATGTGGGAGGTGTGTCTATACTCTATGTGGGGATGTGTGCCTATACTCTATGTGGGAGGTGTGTCTATACTCTATGTGGGAGGTGTGCCTATACTCTATGTGGGAGGTGTGCCTATACTCTATGTGGGAGGTGTGTCTATACTCTATGTGGGGATGTGTGCCTATACTCTATGTGGGAGGTGTGCCTATACTCTATGTGGGAGGTGTGTCTATACTCTATGTGGGAGGTGTGCCTATACTCTATGTGGGGATGTGTGCCTATACTCTATGTGGGAGGTGTGCCTATACTCTATGTGGGAGGTGTGTCTATACTCTATGTGGGAGGTGTACCTATACTCTATGTGGGAGGTGTGTCTATACTCTATGTGGGAGGTGTACCTATACTCTATGTGGGATGTGTGCCTATACTCTATGTGGGAGGTGTGCCTATACTCTATGTGGGAGGTGTGTCTATACTCTATGTGGGAGGTGTGCCTATACTCTATGTGGGAGGTGTGTCTATACTCTATGTGGGAGGTGTGCCTATACTCTATGTGGGAGGTGTGTCTATACTCTATGTGGGGGATGTGTGTCTATACTCTATGTGGGAGGTGTGCCTATACTCTATGTGGGAGGTGTGCCTATACTCTATGTGGGGGATGTGTGTCTATACTCTATGTGGGAGGTGTGTCTATACTCTTATGTGGGGATGTGTGCCTATACTCTATGTGGGAGGTGTGCCTATACTCTATGTGGGGATGTGTGCCTATACTCTATGTGGGAGGTGTGCCTATACTCTATGTGGGAGGTGTGCCTATACTCTATGTGGGAGGTGTGCCTATACTCTATGTGGGAGGTGTGTCTATACTCTATGTGGGAGGTGTGCCTATACTCTATGTGGGAGGTGTGCCTATACTCTATGTGGGAGGTGTGTCTATACTCTATGTGGGAGGTGTGTCTATACTCTATGTGGGAGGTGTGCCTATACTCTATGGGGGGAGGTGTGCCTATACTCTATGGGGGGAGGTGTGCCTATACTCTATGTGGGAGGTGTACCTATACTCTATGTGGGAGGTGTGCCTATACTCTATGTGGGAGGTGTGTCTATACTCTATGTGGGAGGTGTGTCTATACTCTATGTGGGAGGTGTGTCTATACTCTATGTGGGAGGTGTGTCTATACTCTATGTGGGAGGTGTGCCTATACTCTATGTGGGAGGCGTGCCTATACTCTATGTGGGAGGCACACCTATACTCTATGGTGGGAGGTGTGCCTATACTCTATGTGGGAGGTGTGCCTATACTCTATGGGGGGAGGTGTGCCTATACTCTATGTGGGAGGTGTGTCTATACTCTATGTGGGAGGTGTGCCTATACTCTATGTGGGAGGTGTGCCTATACTCTATGGGGGGAGGTGTGCCTATACTCTATGTGGGAGGTGTACCTATACTCTATGTGGGAGGTGTGTCTATACTCTATGTGGGAGGTGTGCCTATACTCTATGTGGGAGGTGTGCCTATACTCTATGTGGGAGGTGTGCCTATACTCTATGTGGGAGGTGTGTCTATACTCTATGGGGGGATGTGTGTCTATACTCTATGGGGGGATGTGTGTCTATACTCTATGTGGGAGGTGTGCCTATACTCTATGTGGGAGGTGTGCCTATACTCTATGTGGGAGGTGTGCCTATACTCTATGTGGGAGGTGTGCCTATACTCTATGTGGGAGGTGTGCCTATACTCTATGTGGGAGGTGTGCCTATACTCTATGTGGGAGGTGTGTCTATACTCTATGGGGGGATGTGTGTCTATACTCTATGTGGGGGATGTGTGCCTATACTCTATGCGGGATGTGTGCCTATACTCTATGCGGGAGGTGTGCCTATACTCTATGCGGGAGGTGTGCCTATACTCTATGTGGGAGGTGTGCCTATACTCTATGTGGGAGGTGTGCCTATACTCTATGTGGGAGGTGTGTCTATACTCTATGTGGGAGGTGTGCCTATACTCTATGTGGGAGGTGTGCCTATACTCTATGTGGGAGGTGTGTCTATACTCTATGTGGGAGGTGTGCCTATACTCTATGTGGGAGGTGTGTCTATACTCTATGTGGGATGTGTGTCTATACTCTATGTGGGGATGTGTGTCTATACTCTATGTGGGAGGTGTGTCTATACTCTATGTGGGAGGTGTGCCTATACTCTATGTGGGAGGTGTGTCTATACTCTATGTGGGAGGTGTGTCTATACTCTATGTGGGATGTGTGTCTATACTCTATGTGGGAGGTGTGTCTATACTCTATGTGGGAGGTGTGTCTATACTCTATGTGGGAGGTGTGTCTATACTCTATGGGGGGATGTGTGTCTATACTCTATGGGGGGATGTGTGCCTATACTCTATGTGGGAGGTGTGCCTATACTCTATGGGGGGGATGTGTGCCTATACTCTATGGGGGGAGGTGTGCCTATACTCTATGTGGGTGGTGTGCCTATACTCTATGTGGGAGGTGTGTCTATACTCTATGTGGGAGGTGTGTCTATACTCTATGTGGGAGGTGTGCCTATACTCTATGTGGGTGGTGTGCCTATACTCTATGTGGGATGTGTGCCTATACTCTATGTGGGAGGTGTACCTATACTCTATGTGGGAGGTGTGCCTATACTCTATGTGGGAGGTGTGCCTATACTCTATGGGGGGATGTGTGCCTATACTCTATGGGGGGAGGTGTGCCTATACTCTATGTGGGAGGTGTACCTATACTCTATGTGGGAGGTGTGCCTATACTCTATGTGGGATGTGTGCCTATACTCTATGTGGGAGGTGTGTCTATACTCTATGTGGGAGGTGTGCCTATACTCTATGTGGGAGGTGTGTCTATACTCTATGTGGGAGGTGTGCCTATACTCTATGTGGGAGGTGTACCTATACTCTATGTGGGAGGTGTGCCTATACTCTATGTGGGAGGTGTGTCTATACTCTATGTGGGATGTGTGCCTATACTCTATGGGGGGATGTGTGCCTATACTCTATGGGGGGAGGTGTGCCTATACTCTATGTGGGAGGTGTGTCTATACTCTATGTGGGAGGTGTGCCTATACTCTATGGGGGGGATGTGTGCCTATACTCTATGTGGGAGGTGTGCCTATACTCTATGTGGGAGGTGTGCCTATACTCTATGTGGGAGGTGTGCCTATACTCTATGTGGGAGGTGTGCCTATACTCTATGTGGGAGGTGTGTCTATACTCTATGTGGGAGGTGTGTCTATACTCTATGTGGGAGGTGTGCCTATACTCTATGTGGGAGGTGTGCCTATACTCTATGGGGGGATGTGTGCCTATACTCTATGTGGGAGGTGTGCCTATACTCTATGGGGGGATGTGTGCCTATACTCTATGGGGGGGATGTGTCTATACTCTATGTGGGAGGTGTGTCTATACTCTATGTGGGAGGTGTGCCTATACTCTATGGGGGGAGGTGTGCCTATACTCTATGGGGGGAGGTGTGCCTATACTCTATGCGGGAGGTGTACCTATACTCTATGTGGGATGTGTGTCTATACTCTATGTGGGGGATGTGTGCCTATACTCTATGGGGGGATGTGTGCCTATACTCTATGTGGGATGTGTGCCTATACTCTATGTGGGAGGTGTGCCTATACTCTATGGGGGGGATGTGTGTCTATACTCTATGGGGGGGATGTGTGTCTATACTCTATGCGGGAGGTGTGCCTATACTCTATGTGGGAGGTGTGCCTATACTCTATGTGGGAGGTGTGCCTATACTCTATGGGGGATGTGTGCCTATACTCTATGTGGGAGGTGTGTCTATACTCTATGTGGGAGGTGTGTCTATACTCTATGGGGGATGTGTGCCTATACTCTATGTGGGAGGTGTGCCTATACTCTATGGGGGGGATGTGTGCCTATACTCTATGTGGGAGGTGTGCCTATACTCTATGGGGGGAGGTGTGCCTATACTCTATGGGGGATGTGTGCCTATACTCTATGCGGGAGGTGTGCCTATACTCTATGTGGGATGTGTGCCTATACTCTATGGGGGATGTGTGCCTATACTCTATGTGGGAGGTGTGTCTATACTCTATGGGGGATGTGTGCCTATACTCTATGGGGGGATGTGTGCCTATACTCTATGGGGGGATGTGTGCCTATACTCTATGGGGGGATGTGTGCCTATACTCTATGGGGGGATGTGTGTCTATACTCTATGGGGGGATGTGTGCCTATACTCTATGGGGGGAGGTGTGCCTATACTCTATGGGGGAGGTGTGCCTATACTCTATGCGGGAGGTGTGCCTATACTCTATGTGGGATGTGTGCCTATACTCTATGGGGGGATGTGTGCCTATACTCTATGTGGGAGGTGTGCCTATACTCTATGTGGGAGGTGTGCCTATACTCTATGTGGGAGGTGTGCCTATACTCTATGGGGGGAGGTGTGCCTATACTCTATGGGGGAGGTGTGCCTATACTCTATGCGGGAGGTGTGCCTATACTCTATGTGGGATGTGTGCCTATACTCTATGGGGGATGTGTGCCTATACTCTATGGGGGATGTGTACCTATACTCTATGTGGGAGGTGTGCCTATACTCTATGGGGGGAGGTGTGCCTATACTCTATGTGGGAGGTGTGCCTATACTCTATGGGGGGATGTGTGCCTATACTCTATGCGGGAGGTGTACCTATACTCTATGTGGGATGTGTGCCTATACTCTATGGGGGATGTGTGCCTATACTCTATGCGGGAGGTGTGCCTATACTCTATGTGGGATGTGTGCCTATACTCTATGGGGGATGTGTGCCTATACTCTATGGGGGGATGTGTGCCTATACTCTATGGGGGGATGTGTGCCTATACTCTATGGGGGGATGTGTGCCTATACTCTATGGGGGGATGTGTGTCTATACTCTATGGGGGGATGTGTGTCTATACTCTATGGGGGGAGGTGTGCCTATACTCTATGGGGGAGGTGTGCCTATACTCTATGGGGGAGGTGTGCCTATACTCTATGTGGGATGTGTGCCTATACTCTATGGGGGATGTGTACCTATACTCTATGTGGGGATGTGTGCCTATACTCTATGTGGGAGGTGTGCCTATACTCTATGGGGGGATGTGTGCCTATACTCTATGGGGGGATGTGTGCCTATACTCTATGGGGGGATGTGTGCCTATACTCTATGGGGGGATGTGTGCCTATACTCTATGGGGGGATGTGTGCCTATACTCTATGGGGGGAGGTGTGTCTATACTCTATGTGGGAGGTGTACCTATACTCTATGTGGGATGTGTGCCTATACTCTATGCGGGAGGTGTACCTATACTCTATGGGGGGGATGTGTGCCTATACTCTATGTGGGATGTGTGCCTATACTCTATGGGGGGGATGTGTGCCTATACTCTATGGGGGGATGTGTGTCTATACTCTATGGGGGGATGTGTGCCTATACTCTATGTGGGGATGTGTGCCTATACTCTATGTGGGAGGTGTACCTATACTCTATGTGGGAGGTGTGCCTATACTCTACGGGGGGATGTGTGTCTATACTCTATGGGGGGATGTGTGCCTATACTCTATGCGGGAGGTGTACCTATACTCTATGTGGGATGTGTGCCTATACTCTATGCGGGAGGTGTGCCTATACTCTATGTGGGAGGTGTGCCTATACTCTATGCGGGAGGTGTGCCTATACTCTATGTGGGATGTGTGCCTATACTCTATGGGGGGATGTGTGTCTATACTCTATGGGGGGATGTGTGCCTATACTCTATGCGGGAGGTGTACCTATACTCTATGTGGGATGTGTGCCTATACTCTATGCGGGAGGTGTGCCTATACTCTATGTGGGAGGTGTGTCTATACTCTATGTGGGAGGTGTGCCTATACTCTATGTGGGATGTGTGCCTATACTCTATGTGGGATGTGTGCCTATACTCTATGGGGGGGATGTGTGCCTATACTCTATGTGGGAGGTGTGCCTATACTCTATGCGGGAGGTGTGCCTATACTCTATGGGGGGATGTGTGTCTATACTCTATTACACAGGTTCTCAAACTCGGTCCTCAGGACCCCACACGCAGGGCATGTCTTCCAGGTCTCCTCACAGAATCACAAGTAAGATAATTAGCTGCACCTGTGGATCTTTTACAATGTGTCAGTGAGTAATGAGTGCCCCTGTGCACCTGCCAGGTGACCTGGGAAATGTGTCAGTGAGTAATGAGTACACCTGTGCACCTACTGGGTGACCTGGGACATGTGTCAGTGAGTAATGAGTACACCTGTGCACGTGCTGGGTGACCTGGGATGTGTCAGTGAGTAATGAGTACACCTGTGTACCTGCCGAGTGACCTGGGAAATGTGTCAGTGAGCAATGAGTGCAGCTGTGCACCTGCCAGGTGACCTGGGAAATGTGTCAGTGAGCAATGAGTGCAGCTGTGCACCTGCCAGGTGACCTGGGAAATGTGTCAGTGAGCAATGAGTGCAGCTGTGCACCTGCCAGGTGACCTGGGAAATGTGTCAGTGAGCAATGAGTGCAGCTGTGCACCTGCCAGGTGACCTGGGAAATGTGTCAGTGAGCAATGAGTGCAGCTGTGCACCTGCCGGGTGACCTGGGAAATGTGTCAGTGAGCAATGAGTAGGTGACCTGGAAAATGTGAGCTGTGTGGGGTCCTGGGGACCGAGTTGGAGAACCCCTGCTCTATTGCATTTTATTATTTTTAAAGTTTATCCTTAACCCCTTATAAAAAAAGAAATCTCATTAAATAAGCCATTCATTTAAAAAAAAATAATAATAATAATAATAATAAAAAAATAAAAAAAATACCACTTTTATCACCGCCCGACACCCAGGTGAATAAAATGTCGAGAAATTGACCCATTTTAAACGACTATTAAAAGGCGTGAAACTTCTCACCAAACATTTGAATACGAAGACCATAAAAAATGACTGTGAAGTAAAAGATGTTCAAAAAACTGTCAACTTTTAAAAGACGGGGAAGAATTGAATAGCAAACTAATATCACGCCACATAAATGTTGTGAAAAAAGGGAGAATAGGCGTGAAAAAAAGAACAGACCAACATTTGAATACCCCTACATTTCAATTGGGTCCTTGTGTAATATCTGGGCACCCGATTTTTTTCATTGTATTGCATCGCATCGCATGCACTATAGCGGCATACAATTCATGCGATGCAATTTTTCATTGTAAAGACCTGATTTTTAATTGTATAGTCACCCATGGGTGATTTCATACCCCCACTATCCAACTACGCATGGAGTTGATTTTATATAGTGTGGCGAGTGGACGCAGAATACATGTAAAGTAATCCGCGTCATCTCGCCATGCTTCGGGATCGGTGCGCTCGCCACACTACAGTATATAAAATCAGCTCCATGCGTAGTTGGATAGTGGGGGTATGAAATCACCCATGGGTGACTATACAATTAAAAATCAGGTCTTTACAATCAAAAATCGCATCGCATGCCTTAAGTAGTGGCATGCAATGAAAAAATCGGGCGCCCAGATAATACACAAGTACCTTCAATTGTTTATTTCTGTATAATGTACAGGATTATATTGAATGGTGTTTCAATAAAAATGTAAATTAAAATAAAAAATAATATATATATATATATATATATAATGCAACACACCGTAATGCCCATTACATATTTATACCACACAGCATAATGGCTAGTACATATTATGCCACAATAGTGCCACTTACCTGCATGTTAATTGCTAGGGGTTTCCTGCTCGATACCATGGGGGATTACATGCTCGTTGCCAAAGGGGAGTGAAAATGCTCATTGCCACAGGGGAGATTAAGAGCGGTGAGGGTGACAGCAGCAGGCAGCCGGGTAGAGAGCGTTGCGCAGCCCGGCTCCGGCTGTATAAGAGCAGGTCTGCGCTATTTGGCTGGCGGACCGCAAGCTCGTGCAAGATTTGAAATAGCTGCAGACCCGCTCATCTTCGTCGGGCCGGCTATGCTATTTCCCCCGGCGGCGCGGCTGCTGGACTCTGCCAGTTCCCGGACTCTTGACACCGGGCTTAATTACTGGACTGTCACACTTCTATGAGGTGAAATACCACCAGAGACAACTAGAGGCCACTTGACAGACTACATGGACCGCGGGTGCGGGGGGCGGGCAGCTTACATCACCATGTCAACGATGTCATCTGCCCACCCACTTCCCTCAGAATGTGCAGGCAGATCTAAGGTTTCTCTGAGCAACCTAAAGGTGCGTACACACTGTACAATTTTTGGGACCAATTTGGTTGAAAGGCATTTCCATTGAACCCAGTGTCCTGGACGAAAGATGTCGACGAAAGATATTGACAACAGACGAACGACGAATGATGATGCGCATACCGGCCAGTTGTTCATCGAGATTGTTCGTCAACTGTGCCGGCAGCTCAATTTGGAGCCTATAAACTGTAGCTAGATCTTTCGTCTTTCGTCAATATCTTTCATCCAGGACACTGGGTTCAAGGGAAATGTCTTGCAACAAAATTGGTCCAAAAAATTGTACAGTGTGTATGCACCTTTGGATCTGCATGATGTGGGTGTTACCCCCCAGGTTGCGAATGGATGTTTACGTAAAACATCCAATTGCAGCCAATGGGAACGTACGCTCCTTGCGAATGGTGGGCAGTCATTCTGACATAGTATAAAGTACCAGACAGTGTCCTGGGCTGATTTTAGTGTATAAGAAATGTAATCTCCACCAGTCTTGGCGGCCAATGCTGGGCCTCCCTCCCTCCTGGGCTCCATACTGGCAGCTCCCCCTGCTGATCAAGCTATCCTCGATTCTATCTGATCTGGATGTAGCATATGTTATTCCAATGACTGTACCAGACATCCTGTTATTCCCGACCATTCCTCGCTGTGAGAACTGTTCTCCTCCTAATCCCACCCCCCTTCTCTCCCAGCAACAACTGCTCTCAAACTTCCACCCCACTCAGCTATAGGTGCCGCTGGAAATAGGGTGCAGAGATGGGGATGTGCCTGCCGTACCAGGGGGCATCTGCAGATGTGTCCCCCCAGACCCGCTATCCTGTGAGTAACAGGGAGGGGGGTGGGGTTGAGTCTTCATGATCCATCTAATGTGTGCCAGGGACATGGGCAATATCTGGGCAACCTGGGCATTACTGCAGTGTTACTATTACAGTGTTACTATGTTCTGCTGCCCTATAGACCCTCTGCCCACCCCTCACCCTCCCAATATCTATCACAATGTCTGTTCCGGGCTGCACGGCCATGTATGGGCAGGAAATGTATCTAGAACGCGTGGATTTGATCCCTCGCCCACAGAAAGTTATTTAACCCATGCTGGCCTTGTCCCGGGGATGCCAATGGGAAATGCACCACTGTCATGTGGAGTTAGGGTGGCCTGAGCTGAGATGTATAGAACATGAATATATAATGTATTACTGTGTTGTGCAGCCTCGTACTGCACTTGGCTGTTAGTAAATCGACTAAGATCTGAGTTCT
The DNA here is from genome assembly GCF_055691185.1 of Crinia signifera. Taxonomy (NCBI): domain Eukaryota; kingdom Metazoa; phylum Chordata; class Amphibia; order Anura; family Myobatrachidae; genus Crinia; species Crinia signifera. Next base: position 12,445,462 of record NC_139222.1, on the reverse strand, counting down.
ATTAAAGCGGTGATGTTGCCCATAGCAACCAATCAGAGTCTACTTATGTATCTAGCACCTTCTAGAAGATAATAGATAAAATCTTATTGGTTGTTGTGGGCAATATCCCATATTCAATACAACTCTCATCTTAGTACATGTAGCCCCACAATTTGCTGAGTCCCACATAGGACAGCAGCAGGGATTGGATAAAATGTTAGTTATCTGTAGGTCATCAGTGTATAATAGTGTTCATTCTAGCACCCTGCCCATCACAGGATCTGTCCTGCCTGGGGTGTCACTGCCTACTCTGGTGCTTCTAGCACACTCAGGTCTGTTATAGTGATTCTAGCACACTCAGGGCAGCTCTGGTGCTTCTAGCACACTCAGGTCTGTTATAGTGATTCTAGCACACTGCCCATCACAGTATCTGTCCTGCCTGGGGTGTCACTGCCTACTCTGGTGCTTCTAGCATCCTTCCCATCACAGTATCTGTCCTGCCTGGGGTGTCACTGCCTACTCTGGTGCTTCTAGCACCCTGCCCATCACAGTATCTGTCCTGCCTGGGGTGTCACTGCCTACTTTGGTGCTTCTAGCACACTGCCCATCACAGTATCTGTCCTGCCTGGAGTGTCACTGCCTACTCTGGTGCTTCTAGCACCCTGCCCATCACAGTATCTGTCCTGCCTGGGGTGTCACTGCCTACTCTGGTGCCTCTAGCACACTCAGGACTGTTATAGTGATTCTAGCACACTCAGGGCAGCTCTGGTGCTTCTAGCACACTCAGGTCTGTTATAGTGATTCTAGCACACTGCCCATCACAGTATCTGTCCTGCCTGGGGTGTCACTGCCTACTCTGGTGCCTCTAGCACACTCAGGTCTGTTATAGTGATTCTAGCACACTCAGGGCAGCTCTGGTGCTTCTAGCACACTCAGGTCTGTTATAGTGATTCTAGCACACTGCCCATCACAGTATCTGTCCTGCCTGGGGTGTCACTGCCTACTCTGGTGCCTCTAGCACACTCAGGTCTGTTATAGTGATTCTAGCACACTCAGGGCAGCTCTGGTGCTTCTAGCACACTCAGGTCTGTTATAGTGATTCTAGCACACTGCCCATCACAGTATCTGTCCTGCCTGGGGTGTCACTGCCTACTCTGGTGCTTCTAGTCTAGTGCTCTGGTCTGTTATAGTGATTCTAGCACACTCAGGGCAGCTCTGGTGCTTCTAGCACATTCTGGTCTGCTCTGGTGCTTCTAGCACACTCAGGTCTGCTCTTCTGCTTCTAGCACACTCTGGTCTGCTCTGGTGCTTCTAGCACACTCCGGTCTGCTCTGGTACTTCTAGCACTCTCCGGTCTGCTCTGGTCCTTCTAGCACACTCTGGTCTGCTCTGGTGCTTCTAGCACGCTCTGGTCTGCTCTGGTGCTTCTAGCACACTCTGGTCTGCTCTGGTGCTTCTAGCACACTCAGGTCTGCTCTGTTGCTTCTAGCACTCTCTGGTCTGCTCTGGTGCTTCTAGCACTCTCTGGTCTGCTCTGGTGCTTCTAGCACACTCTGGTCTTTTATAGTAATTGTAGCACACTCTGGTCTGCTTTGGTGCTTCTAGCACACCCTGGTCTGCTCTGGTGCTTCTAGCACACTCTGGTCTGCTCTGGTGCTTCAAGCACACTCTGGTCTGCTCTTCTGCTTCTAGCACGCTCTGGTCTGCTCTGGTGCTTCTAGCACACTCTGGTCTGCTCCTCTTCTTCCAGCACGCTCTGGTCTGCTGTGGTGCTTCTAGCACTCTCCGGTCTGCTCATCTGCTTCTAGCATGCTCTGGTCTGCTCTGGTGCTTCTAGCACACTCTGGTCTGCTCTGGTGCTTCTAGCACGCTCTGGTCTGCTCTGATGCTTCTAGCACACTCTGGTCTGCTCTTCTGCTTCTAGCACGCTCTGGTCTGCTCTTCTGCTTCTACGCTCTGGTCTGCTGTGGTGCTTCTAGCACACTCTGGTCTGCTGTGATGCTACTAGCAAGCTCTGGTCTGCTGTGATGCTACTAGCACACTCTGGTCTGCTGTGGTGCTTCTAGCACACTCTGGTCTGCTCTGGTGCTTCTAGCACACTCTGGCCTGTGTCTCTGGTCCAAATGTATTAATCCCAGAATGTGATGTGAGGTTTAGGGATGGTCATCAACCATCAGTGGTTTTGTGACTATGGAAGGTCTACAGCTGGCAGCTAGTGGAGGTTTGTTATTGACACTGATGCACATCGGTAGCACAGCGACATCTTGCACACGGGCTTCACCTAAGTGTCGATGGTTAAACCACCGATGGCTTTCTACTGAGCTTAGAATTAAAAGTCAGCGTAATATATAACATGTACAATTGTAGTTTCAGTCACTGCGCAGTGCCGCAGTCTGACACATGTATGTACAGCGGGGGCTGACGCTAGCATTAGCGTGTAGTAGATATGACAAAGGCAAAAGCAGTCACGGCAGCGGTGTGTGACTCGCCATTAGAGTTTTGAAGAAAAAACATTGCAGCACCCATTGCCATCTGCGCAAGCTGGGGCTTACTCATGCGTAGAATCTGGCGAACGATGGACTCGATGTTGGATCCAAGCTTGGGACGTCAGCCAGAGTATTGGGATGGTCGCTACATGCAAGAGACGTCTGTTCAGCGCTTACAAGCACCGATGACTTTCCGTCCATTCCGAATCCGGCTCTTTGTGTAATCGCCTCACTATTGTGTGACTGTGACAGATTTTATTGTGTGATTCTCTGTAGAAAATTAAATCGAAACGGCCTGCTGGAGGAAGAGGGGAAAAGAAGATGCAAGTAAGTGTATTCACTTGGGGGAAAGGCCAAATGTCTGGGTGGCTGCAGCCTAGAGCTGCCCTATGTCATATCCAAGGGTCTGACAAACAGAAATACATATCTGTGGCATGTCCTGTTCTACATTACAGAGGAAGAGGGGGGAGAACTTGGCAGCAGGGACTGATTTATTGTGAGGGCAGATAAACACAGGAACCCGTCAGGTCTCCAGTGCTGGGAGGAGAGGAAGATTTAACGTCATTACTGGGATTTAACCCTTGCAGCCTCTGAGCGTTATTAAATCTCCTCCAGCTGCCTGACGTCAAATTATTTGGTCTGTGATTACGCAAATTGCCACCACATGCCCACTCCGCCCCAATCAGACTGTACTTGTTTATTTAGCATCTCCTAGAAGATAATAGATTGAATCTGATTGGTTGCCCATAGCATCCCTTTAATTCCAGACACATATTAATTACACAGGTTCTGTGGCTGGCTGACTTCAAGACTCCATTCCAACTGTTGTTTTTGAAACAGCCACAGACCCTGTGTAATTAATAATGTGTCCGGATTTAAAGGGATGAGGTGGTAACCCTAGCAACATGCCATCTTAGTAAATTCCCCCCTTACTGTCCACAAATGACAGATCCGTTTCTAGAAGATCAGCGCCCCACCCAAAATAGACCAGAGCATCGGCCTCCTCAGGGACCAAATGCACTAAGCTTCAAAAGTGATAAAATGGAGAGTGATACACAGCCAGCCAATCAGCTCCTACCTGACATTTTTCAAACACAGCCTGTGGCATGGCAGACAGGAGCTGATTGGCTGGTAGTTTATCTCTCTCTATTCTATCACTTTTGAAGCTTAGTGCATCTGGCCCCCAGTCTGCTTCAGAAGATGCTTCTCCTACGAGGATATTTCATAAAGGACGGTTTTAATCGATTTCAAATCGATTTAAATCGATGTTGTGTTTCAGGGATTATCGACGCATGTTGACATAGACACCAACAAAAACTTGAAAAATGTGTGTCGACCATGTCAACCTAGGGTATGTTGACCCTTCCTCCCATAACCGCCAAGACACATTGAACAGCAACCACTTCTCTCCGAAATCAAGAAACCCTGTACTTCTGTAGTACCCAGCCTGTCAATGTGATGGCAGCGTCGGCAGTTGTGGGTGCCTGAATGGAGGAGCGTGTGAATTCCCCCTGTAGAGGGTGAGGAGCAGCATTAGCCAAGCACATGCCAGAAGTAAAGAGTTACTACCAGGTTTATGGTTGTACTGCCGACACATGTACTGTAAATTGATTAATGTAGCATCTATCACTTGCCGACATTGCGGCGTCCACCTTCCAGAACTCGCATGCTACTTGTCGACGGTCAACAGATGTCAAGTGGAGAGCCCATGTTTAGTGCATCTCATGGGAGCACAGTCACTAAGTAAGGGCGGGTGGCCATGCTGGGGCATCGCATGAGGACCATGCGTTATCCTCAGAGGGGTTGGGATCATTTGGTCTACAGTATGTTGGTCGACAAGCATTAGGTCGACATGGGTCAAGGTCGACATGGGTCTAGGTTGACATGGGTCTTCGCTCGCAATGCATCGGGCACGGTGCCTCACTGCGCTTGGCACACTATTTTATTCTCCCACCGCTCCCTAGTGGATGGTAGGACATGAAATACCACCTGTCGGCACATGTCGGCTCAAAAAACAGTGAAAAACACCATGTCGACCTAATGGTGTCGACCAACACACTGTAGACCAAATGACCGTATCCCCCCTCAGAGACAGCTTAAAGAGCTAATTCTAAGTATTTAATACAGCATATATCAGTTATAAATATAAGGCAACCGTATGCGTCATTTCACAAGTCCTTGTAATATATCTTGTGTGTATGTTCTTCTCCCATTCACCTGTGAAGATAAGGACTCATATACTACTGAACACGAATAACAGACGAAGGAAGAAATGACAGAGTTCAGCAGAGAGAACGGAGGGTAAGCGGAAAGTAAGCTGACAAATTGAATCTAGTATACGGTTGGGGGAGATTCAGGTTGCCTTTTTTTTTTCTTCAGATATCTATCAAGACCGGCCCAAACTGCCCCCAACTACTGAGAACACGCTGAGAACACGCTGAGAACACGCTTCTACCAAAGGATGCAGTTCCTCCATCTTTATCCTAAAAAAGTCTTCTTCGAGAAGACAACAAGGAGTTGCACTTCCTCAGGGACTTCCTCTATTGCTTAAAAGATGCAATGTAGTAAGGCCCTTATTCAGATCTGATCGCAGTACAAATTTGTTCTGGGCAAAACCATGTGCATTGCAGGTGGGGCAGATGTAACATGTGCAGAGAGTTAGATTTGGGTGGGGTGTGTTGAAACTGAAATATAAGTTGCAGTGTAAAAATAATGCAGTCAGTATGTACCCTGCACAGAAACAAAATAACTCCCCCAAATCTAACTCTCTCTGCACATGTTACATCTGCCCCACCTGCAGTGCACATGGTTTTGCCCATTTTGAGAACAAATTTGTACTGCGATCAGATCTGAATAAGGGCCTAAATGTAATGTGATTTTAGCCCCCAAAACACCAGATAGTTTTCATGGAAATTGGTGTCAATGTGTTTGTAAACCCTACATCCCCTGTGGTTTGGGATAGGAAGGACAACATTGAGGAGTGGGTGAAACCTGGCAACACCATTCTGGACCCCACACCCGGGCATGCCTTTGAAAACACTGTGCCCTGTTTGTTTTTTTATAAAAAAAAGTCAGACCCCCATATATATTTTTATATTGTATGTACTTACATTCCGTGTGAGTCTTATCCTCTTGCGTTGCCATAAGGAAGCCGTGATGCGCTTTATAAATAAAATATGATTGTAATGATATCCTGTATAATTAGACATAAGAGTTTTTTATTCAAAACAGTCTGTTTCATGGCCTCTTAGTAGCGTCATCTAAACTCCCCAATTTACGATACCAGAGAAGCTGCCAGTGTTGTGTTTGTCAGTCTTTTATCTAGTTATAAAGTTACAAGGGAAAACCATCCTATTACCTATGCCCCTATATATTTTTAAGGATTCAGTACTGAATCCCGGCGGTCAGGATCCCGGCGTTCAGAATCCCGACGCCGGAATCCCAACAGCCGAAATGCCGACAAGGGGGGGACATGGATCGCCCCCCATTGCGGGCTCGCTGCACTCGCCACGCAGCAGGCCCGGTGCCTCGCTACGCTCGGCACACTAATTTATTCTCCCTCCAGGGGTGTCGTGGACACCCACGGAGGGAGAATGTGTCGGGATTTCGGCTGTCGGGATTCCGGTGTCGGGATTCTGAACGCCGGGATCCCGACCGCCGGGATTTTAACTGCATCCCATTTTTAAAGATGGTTGAAATCATTGTGGTTGTAGATATGCAAAAGGGAACGTGCAGTAGTGGGGTTCAAATAAATTAACAAGTTCTATGTCCTAATGCCCATCGCACATAAAGCTGCACGCCATAATGCCAATTACACATAAGGTCACACATAATGCCCATTATACATTGTGCTACACACCAGGATGTCCGTTACACATTGTGCCACACACCATGATGCCCATTACATATTTGAAACATAAGTACTTACCTAATTGCTCATTGCTAGGGAAGGAGGGGGGGGGTTGATTGATGCGAGGGGCTTCATGCTGGATACCAAGGGGGCTTCATGCTCGTTGTCAAGGGGGAATACATGCTGGTTGCCAAGGGGGAGTGAATTACTCGTTGTCAAGTGGGAGTGAAATGCTGCCGCACTGTGTAAGTAAAACCGCCGCCAACCGCACACAATGTAAAGCTGTGGCAGCCGGGCAGAGAGCTGCGTGCTGCCCGGCTGTATATTGAAAGCAGGTACGCGGCTATTTTGAGCTGGACCGTGAGCCAATAGGAGCTTGCGGCCCAGCAGCCAATAAGGAGCCATCACTGCCGCTCCTTATTGGCTGCCAGATTGTGAGCTCCTATTGGCTCGAGGTCCAGCAGTAGCATTCAAATATATTCGCGGACCTGCTTTGAGGTGGGGACAGCATTGCGCTCCTTAGCAAACGGTTCTGCAGAACTGATAGTATATTAGGTATCGGTTCTGCAGAACTGATAGTATATTAGGTATCGGTTCTGCAGAACCGGCTGAATCCCGCCTCTGGGAACGTGTACTGTCTTGTGCCTATTCAGAAACCTGTCTCTCTGCACAAATATATTTCTAATGGCTAAAAACCCGTCACAATGACGGCTGGGTCCCTATCTGCTACCACCTCCAATCTCTGTCTTCACAGCTCCCTCTGTCTATACCCAGGAAGTATGAAACAGATCACTTTCTTTTAAGGAGTAATTTGGTCCGTCGAGTGGTCACTGGTGGTACTGCACCTCAGAGGTGCGGAGTATTTAGCATTTTATATAAATAGATTTGCACTACATTATTACTTATTTGCAGACAGCCATAGTTCAACCATTTCTGGGGGGAAAGGGGTCACGTTATACAAGATCTACAACATTTTGTGCAACTGTAAACGAATCGAAAATGTGTAATTTTTGCTTTCTATTCTGAGTTGGTTGCTGACACGAAATGCAACCACATCTGCATAGGTAAAATATGAGACCGCCCCACATGCAAGTACCAGGACTACAATAAGCAGTAAGTATAAATGAAGTTATAAATTGCAGTACACAGTATAAACACAGTAGAATAAATGGCTGGAGGGTGCAGATAATAAGTATATTTTCCTGCAAAACACCTAACCTATCAACGTTCAGTGTTTGACCCAATGACCCATACCCTAGTGTCTGACCTGCTGACTGGTGACCTATCAACTGGAACCAATTGGAGAAGAATAAGAGGGTACACTAAGGGCGTGCTCAGACCGCATCGGCTCAGACTGCAACAAGACTCTGATGTAAGCAGCTGGTAGGAGGAAAATCATTTGCGAGAGCGTTTAACTCACAGTGCAAAATATGCATTGCTGTGAAACACAGTGGAAGCCTTGGATAGGCGGCGGCCATGCTTCTCCGTATATGTCTCACCCACATTACCCACAGCTCCACCCCATAAAAACACAGCCCCGTCCACATCTGCCGCCCCCAAGGGTTTCTGAACCTACAATAGCACTGTCGGAGCAGGTTTTGCCGGGCAAACAAACCAGGAAAGAACACATGAGAATTTCAAGCATTTGGGAGAATATACAAACTCCACACACACAGTAGGATTAGAACCCATGACCTCAGTGCTGTGAGGCAGTAATGCCGACATTACACAATCCGTCCTGTCCAGGGATCTGGATACAAATGACAGAGGTATAACATGTAGTTCACATCACCTGTATACCTTGGGTAGGGCAGAATAAGACGGCCACCTCCCAGCTTGAAGTGAATCCCCTGAGCTGACAATTCTCCATAGCATGGAGAGGTTTGTTGAACTTCATCTCTAGTCGATAGGTCAACAGAGTCTATATAGGTCGTCATCGGAAGTTTTTCAAAATGTTGGGGTCTTTTTGTATTTTTTCATACTATAACATGCATATTCGCTCCAATTGGGAACATCAAAGTTTGGGCTCGAAGTACACATTATGCCCGGTGCCCACCAGAACCATGCAGACCATGAGCGGGTCATAAGACGATCGTACGACCCCCTCACGATCTAGTGGAGCTTACGACCCATTCACGATCTGCATCTGATCAAGTCCCGATCCGATCGCAACCTGTATCCACTTGAATGGTCGTTTTCAGATCCTACCTGCTACAGGTAGGATCTGAAAGACAACCAAACAACGCGCGGGGCCGCGCATCAGACTGCATCTGAAATGGCCCAAAACATGCCCAATTTATATACTATCGGTCGAGATTGTATCTGAATTGGGTCATTTGGGGCCAAATTGTTCTGGTGTGTACCCCACATTACACTAATTCAGGGTCTATGTGCTCAGGTGTCGACATTGACACCCCAAAAAAGTGAAAAACTCATGTTGGCCTTTTCACGTGTCAAAATTTTCCATGTTGACCTTTTTATGTTGAAGGATCGACTGTCTATATAGACCAGGGCTGGGCGACACTGGCCCTCCAGATGTTGATGAATTACACATCCCAGCATACCTTGCATCAGTTTCGGCATAGCCACATAGCAAAACTAATGCAAAGCATCCTGGGATGTGTAGTTCATTAACATCTGGAGGGCCGGTGTTGCCCAGCCCTGATATAGACACGGTGGACCCTTTAATCCAGGACCCTCCTGGGTGGTCATTCAAAGGGACAGTGTTTATGCTAATATGGGGTGGAAAGACCTGGGTGCGAATCATAACCTGTTCAGAAAGAAGTCCAACGGAGTCCAGGAGGCCCTAGGAGCGGGCATGAAACATTGATGGTTAAAAATAACAAACCTATTTATGGCCTGGTCCCGATGTCAAAATTTTTTTGCCACCAATGGAGGAAAACCGAATAGTCTCCCACAATCGATTGGATAGAATCATCTAACAGGTGTTTTTTTTTTTCCGATGCAGGGATCCAGAGCAGTAAAAGAACGAGGATGACTACCGGTGGTTGAAACCATCAATGGTCTTCCATATCATAGTTTGTTACCATCAATGGCCATTCCTAAGTTTGCCATCAAAGGTAACCATTAGGAATGGGCATCGACCACCGATAATTCAAAATCATTGACAGTCTATGACTAATGTTGAATACTTAAGCTATCGATGGCGGAGAACCGGATGTTTCCTACCATTGACGATGCAGAAGCAAATTTATTTTTTTTACAAAGTGACAGGCTCCGCCCCTGACACTCCCACAAAGCTCTGCCCCTGAGCCTACTGTATTGTAAAGCAGGGGTGACCATCGGTGGGTTAAACTAGTGGTTCTCAACCTCGGTCCTCAAGGACCCCCAACAGTGCACGTTTTACAGTTCATCCGGCAGGTGCACAGGTGCACTCATTATTCACTGACTCTTTTTAAAAGATCACAGGTGGAGCTAATTATTTCACCTGTGATTCTGTGTGGAGACCTGGAAAACGTGCACTGTCGGGGGTCCTTGAGGACCAGGGTTGGAGAACCACTGGGTTAAACCATCAATGGTTCTCTTGCAGATGGTTTCACAAGGTGGCCTATCAATGGTACTCACCGATGGACATCCCTAGTAACATATCGCTGGAGAGCATACCGATGGCCATCCTAAGGGGGCCCACACCACATACCCTGCACCCATACATTATACTCACCTCTCTGAAATCCAATGCCAGCACTGCAAAGTCCCTGTGGCCATGTTACCCGAGACCTGTATGCACGCAGAAGACCCCGCAGCGAGAGAGAAGGGGCCCTTTATGTGCATCTTACTTATATGGGCCATAGATGGCAGCCATCTATAATATTCACGTCTTTGGCTAGCACCTTGTTTGTAGCATCTGCCTCCCATAGATGAATACGGTGGCCTGATCTAGCAGTAGAATAATATTAGTATAGAGCACACAGCTGGGTATGAGCCTGGAATGCAGCATCTGGCAGTCAGACAGCACAGTCAGTGTGGAACGCATAATAACCTGAAGCCCCGGATGGAACGCAGGGCTGTGGACCGCAGAACCCGGAAACGCCGTGGACCGCAGAACCCGGAAACGCCGTGGAACGCAGACCGGGAAGTAAATGAGCAGACGGGTAAACATTTCCGGTTCAGGCCTATCTGACACAAAAGGGGGGGAATAGTACGGCTGAGGTGTCAGATTTATCCCTTCCCGATATATCCCTGTCATATGCTGGTGAGAGGGGGTAATGATTATTACAGGGGTTATTATGGTGTATTATATGCATATTATAGTATACGGGAGGGTCTGTGCATGGTACTAGGGGGTATTACTGCAGGTTATCTGCCCCATAGGAATCTTATTATATACATAGTGTGTGTTATAGCCCATGATAGGAGGGTAGGGTTACCACCTAGTCCCTTTAATTAAAGGGACTAGGTGGTAACCCCATAGGAGGGTCTAGTCCTGGCATTGTTATTATGTTATATATTGTTATTGTATGTTATATATTACATATTTCACATTGTAGGAGGGTCTTATATTATTGTGTATTATATAATATAACATCATATATACCATCATAGGAGGGTCTAGTTCTAATATATTATTGTGTATAATATATTGTATCACATTGTAGGAGTGTGTGATTTGTATATTAATGTGTATTAAATAATATTACATCATATATATAACATTGTGTATTCTTATATAATTGTTATTGTAGTATATTATGTAATATTACACATTATAGGAGGGTCTGTTCCTTATACCAGCGTTATTATTGCATATTATACAATATTACATCATATAGCCCATCATAGGAGGGTCCGTTCCTGATACTGTTATTATTGTAATTATATAATACATATCTTCTTACTATGATTGCATATCCTATAAATATTACATATTACAGCTATTTCACATGCACCGGCTCCTGCCGGGCGGCGAATCCCCGCACGGGCAAGAAGTCGTGCCGCACACAGAAGTTTTCAATGGTGGGGATGGCCACAGCCCGGCAGCCGTCCCTTCCAGTGGTGGGATCCGGCTGCAACCGGGCCGTGGCAGTCCTGTGTGAATGGACACAATTGTGTCCATTATTAACTACTGTGTGCGGCACAGCTTTTTGCACGGGTCGGGGTTTCGCCGCCTGGCAGGAGCCGGAGTGTGTGAAATAGCCCTCGGTGTGGGTAAAAGCCGGAATCACAGTAAATGCATTGAAAAGGCCGGAAACCATATAAAGTATATTGGGTATGGATCATTCGATAGACAGCCACTAGGTCGACACCACTAGGTTGACATGCAGGAATGTCAACATGACTGAAGGTCTCCGTGGGTTAGGTCGACATGTCATTAGTTCGTAACAAGCGTTAGATCGACATAGGAAAGATCGACAGTCAAATGGTCGACATGGGGTTTTTAACCTTTTAACCTTTTTTGGGGGGTGGGGGCCGAATTTCGACACAGTTGACATGGGCACTGAAACGTAGCACTGCATCCCCTCGCAGGGCATGCTGCGCTCGCCATTCTTAACCCATATTTCCTGCATGTTGACCTTAATGCATTTCGACCTAGTGGTGTCGACCTAATGCTTGTAGACATAGTGGCCGTATCCCAGCGTACTAGAAAAGATGGAAACCATGTAAAGTGTACTAGAAAAGCCGGAAATCATAGTGTATTAGCTTTTCTAATACACTTTACATGGTTTCCTGCTTTTTCAATGCATTTACTGTGATTCCGGCTTTTACCCTCTTCCCATATTCTATCTTATTATAATTCTGCCTCCCTGATGTGTGTGTTTGTCCTGTGATTGGTTATCGCCCTCCGACACCTTCTTCTTGTATAGTCAGATCTTCGGAGCCCATGAATTGTACCGGGGACCCATAGAATTAGTGCGGTGTTACTGCAGACAGGCTGATTTAGAAACATAAGATCCTCTGTAGCCTTAGGGTATTGAAGGTAACATGTTGAAGGCCGGTTATACACGTTCCATAAGGAACCAGTTTGTTTCCCTCCTGATTTGCGCTGTGGAAAGAAGGGGTTTGCTATACGGAGGTGTGAAGCTGGTTGATTGCTCTTTAAACGTCCCTGCTTAATATTGATGTCTCCCTATACACAGGAACATATTGTTGTGAAGGAACCTGGTGAGTGTGACCACCTCGTCCCCTGACACATGTCCCCCCGTGCCTGGAGGTCAGATCAAGAGCTGAAGCCCAATCTCTATCGTTCCTGACACATGAGGTGGGGTGGGAGTATTTAAAAGGACACCGGGGTCTGTACAAGGAGGTGAGGATGGAGAACCACCAGGTCCTCACATCACCTGGTAAGAGGACATTTTAACTGATTTCTTTCTAGGGTGAGGAGCAGAAGGTCTAGAGCAGGGATGGAGAACCTTTGGCCTTCCAGCTGTTGTTGAACTACTCATCCCAGAATGCTTTGCTACAGTTTTAGCATGGCCAAATAGCAAAGCTGTAGCAGGGCATGCTGGGATGTGTAGTTCAGCAACAGCTGGAGGGCCAAAGGTTCCCCAACCCTGGTCTAGACTGTCTACAGTAAATAGGTCAACGGGTGAATTGTCGATAGATGCAAAAGGGACAACAGTTGGGCTCGCACTTTGGGCATTGTACGGTGTCTGGAGATCCGTCACTCTGGCTAACCTTGTAGCACAGTCCCCATTTTTACATGGATGAACCAGCAACTTTTATAACATATGTCTTGAAATATAATACTAGGGATCTGTATTTTGCAGCCGGTGAGGAATAGGCAACTGCCTCTTATCATTTAAGTAGATTAAAACAGTGCTCATAGACGTCAATGCATCTCACAGTACTTTCTCTCATAGACGTCAATGCATCTCACAGTACTTTCTCTCATAGACGTCAATGCATCTCACAGTAGTTTTATCTATCAAATAACCTTTGGAAGAAGTGTGACCAATCCACTGACATTTCCCCAGTGTCCATATATCCTAATAGCACAGCACTAAGGGAGGTGGTAATGTTCTATCTCACGTCTTGTTGTTGTGTTTGTCTACATCTCCATGCTTGAGAGTCTTAAAAAGTCATGTGTATACACAGCTCCAATAATAATAATAATAATGGGATTCAGTAATTACAAACTCATCGATACATGAATGAAATTATTGGGATCCACTAATCATAAGCTCTCGGCTATTTGGAGCCATGTAAATCCACGCTGAAGCATTTGAAGAGTTCACAATGACAATAAGGAACTCAATTAAAATAATTAAGCCTATATGTGTCATACAAATAACAAAAAAAGAAGAGAATCTCTTCTTTATTGTATCGCACTATATATTATATCTATATAGTAGTCTGATTGAGACACTTTTTGACATTAATATTTGTATTGATCGTCCCCGAGATCAGTACAGATATGGGTTTTGTCTACGGGTACTAAGCCTGATATCTATTGGCAACCTACTGCAACCTTGGGGAGATTCCATTACTAAGCCAGGTACCCATAGACATAACCCATAGTAAAATATTTAAAAATGATCTGTGGAATGAAATTGAAAGTTTATTAGTAAATAAATAAAAACTTTAATAAATCTACTTTTTGAAAGGTTAAAAAGCCTTCCGCCAATGAAAACCCCCATTTTTCCCAGCAATGGGCATTTCCGTCCATCAGAGGCTTTAGTAGGGTGAAACTTGCATTGTAATGATTATTAATTGCCAAAGTAATCTGAATGCTATCTTCTCCACAGGTTCCTCTACTCATGTGAAAGTAGAACCGGTCTCCGGTGAAGAAAAAGATCTTAAATACTCCAATAAGATCACACCCACAGATACTATGACGCACGCATCTAAACGCATAAAGGGGGAACCAGTCTCATCGGAACAAGGAAACATTTATACTTCTATCCAGAAAAAGGTGGTCGTGGTCCCAAGCGATGAAGCGCATTTCAAAGTCCCAAGTATCCAGCCACCCAAACACCGTACCCAGACACGGTACACACCGCCTACTATGGCAGACCTTAGCAAAAGCAGCAGTTATATTATAGAACAGAACAAGCACCTCTTGGGATCTAGGGGCAGAAAGCTGGGTGAGCCAAATCCCGACCTAGCGTCTACATCTGTCCTGACTCCGACCTACTGTTCCAAGTGCAAAAAAATGTTCGCCACCAGCGAGGCTTTTGCCCGGCATGAGCCCATGCATACCTTAAATGTCAAACTCTATCCCTGCACCGAGTGTGGGAAATACTATCGGCACAACACCGCTCTAGTGATACATCGTAGGACCCACACCGGGGAAAAGCCGTACAGTTGTACCGAGTGTGGAAGATGTTTCAATGCCAGATCGAGTCTCGTCACGCATGGGAAGATCCACTCTGGGGAAAAGTTGTATTCCTGCTCGGAATGCGGGAAGGGTTTCGCCAAAACTGACGACCTCTTTAACCACCAGCTGATGCACAATCGAGAGAGAAAATATTCGTGCAACGATTGCGGGAAATGTTTCAAAGTTGAGTCTGAGCTCATCGCCCATCGGAGGGTCCACCCCGTGGAAGAACTCTTTCTGTGTTCCGTTTGTGGCAAAGACTTTACCCAGTACTCAAAACTTCTCCGACACCAAAAAACCCACCCAACACCTCCGCCCGTCTTTATTACTAGTGAAAGAATGCTAAAGGACCAATGAGTCTAAAGCCCAAGTAGGCTTCTACAGAAGAGCTACTATTGACCCATGAATATATTTCACTATGACACGTTTCCACATTTAAAAAATTCTTAACTCCTGATAAGTTCCTGAAAAGTTAACGTGTATATTTGTGATGACTTTAGCTCTTTTATATCAAGCAACTGGTGTTTTTATCCTTAGTGGTGCTTCTGACCACTAGCGATCACTTACGACCAGGCGAGATGATTGAGATTGTGCGTGTACAAGAAGTCAAGATTTTGTGATGTTCATGGCTGTTTGTTTTCTGGTAAATCTTGACCATGGTTGTAGGAATAAGGGTTGGGGGAAAAAAAAAAATCTTTAAAAAAAATATTAAGAAATGCTTCGCTACATCCCTCAGACTGAACGGTTGATGTCCGAGAACAGGAACCTTCAATTTATTGGAGAACAGGTCAAGTTTGTGTCATATAGGACTAAAATAAGCCTTGGAATCAGGCAACAGAAATCTTCCTTAAAAATGGTTATCGCCATTTTTATCCAAAAGGTTTGACTTTAACTTAAGCGGTTTATGGGTTTTTGGATGTTCTGCTTATGTTATCGGCAGTGGTGGTCATGTCATGAACCTTGACCGTAGACCTCTTATCCGTAAGCCCTTTCTTCATGTTGTAACCAGCAGGGAGCAGTGTGGGTGATTAGGTCATCGCATCTTTTCACCATTGACCAGTTAAACATTCGGCTTGCATCCGTGTGATGGCATCTACGCTCTAAAAAAGTCTACAATATCATGATGACTATGATATGGCACTTGGCTTGGATGGCTTGGAGCCCATCGCAAGCACAGACCAGGCCACCGATGAAGACTGAACCTTCATCGTTGAGCTCATCGTAACGCAGAGAGCATATTACTAGGCCATTTAAACCTATGTATCTGCCAAAAAGAGGTGTATCATAGAAATATTGGGATATATGTATTTGAACTTCTTTCAGCCCAAAACATTTTCTTTGTTGGCTTTCCGACAAATGCCACTTTTGTCAAGACAAAATAGCATTTCTTTGGTTCTTTTTGGTTATTAACACAGATGTATTTTGTGTCATATGTACATGTGTAATTCCGAGACTGTATTAAAACACTCAATAGTCTTGGCTCTTCGGACAAGACTTCATGTTGCTGAATAAATAAAAGAAAACGGTATATTTCGATTTGAGGTGGTCAATGCTCACTGTTGTTGTTATCATTTGTTGCGTTATAGGCACTTACACAGAAGCCTGTAATATTAGGATGTGTGTTGTAACCGCAACGGATTAATAAAACGGGATCAATATTCCCTTGTTGAGATTCAGAAAGTCATACTCCACATAAATTTGTGTCCAAAAACATTACAAGGAGCAGTTGTGGTCAATCATAATTTTATTTTTTTAAATAGAATTCGGGCTGGTAGGTCTGTCGCACAAGACAAATAAATCATTACATATACCCTACTCATTGGGTGTAGTGTTCATTCTAGCACCCGCCATATTTGAAAACCCATGCAGTTCCTGTTCCCTGCCTGGGGTGTCGCTGTCTGCTGTGGTGTTTCTAGTACAGGTCTGGTTTGCATATCAGTGCTGATCTATAGACCACACTGCTAGAAGCACTACAGCAGACAGTGACACCCCAGGCAGGGAAGAGGAACTGCATGGGTTTTCAAATCTGGAGGGTGCTAGAATGAACACTAGGGTGTATTATACGGCCCACTTTATTATCTCTAATTCATGGCTTTGGTTCATGTACTGGAGATTGTTGGGGTGTGCTACCACTGGACAGAGAACAGGACAAATACATCAAAGGAAAGAAAAGTTTTGGCACGTTGTAGTGCACCATAGAAATATGATGTCAGTCCTAAAATATAATCTTTATTAGAAATAAAATGCGGAGTATAAAAGAACACACGTGCATACATAGAAGTGAAACAAAACAGCATAAATTGTTAAAAGGACTGTGTGTGTGCACTGGATCTATCGGTTTCATTTATTGGAATTACCAGCGTCTCATTTGTATATCCAATTTTTGTATTTTCTTCCATATTCATGAGCTTCCGGATATGTGTAGAATCGTTATACTCGTAAATCTCATTTGCGGTCAATACCCAGTTACAGTTTTTATTTAGTTATTTCTGTATCCACTGAAACAGTTGAGCAACATTCGTTGCACTTGTATGAGGGAAAGCTCTGTATGAGTAACGAAGCAGTGGGGAGAGTCGGATTATAGACGTGTTCTCACTTTCTACAAAGAAACTTAGAATAATATTGAGACCTGCTGTTGTTAGGCTGAAAAGACTGAACTCCTGTTGGAAATATCTATATATGTGGAACATTGTCAATGTGTTCCCATAGGATAAACAATTGATCTTTGAGATGTGTAACTCACATAAACATATCATCATTTTTCTGTGTATGTCTTTTTTATATGTATTTTTCCCCATATTTTTTATTTCTTACTTTTGACACCCCCTTTATCACTATTAGTTGCTTACACATACCCTACATTCTATGACACTATACATTCTACTACACTTCACAGCTAGATTTTATTTATGTGATGCCCTGGGGTAGTTTTGCTGGACTGGTTTGGGGGTGCCCTGCACCCCAGGCATGAACCCCATAGTGCTAGGGACCTGCTCTAAAGAGGTGACCTTAACGTTGGTGGGCAGGTACATATCTTTGGCCAAATGTATGCTAACAACCTCATAAATGAATTATAAAAGGAATATATGTTAGCAGTAATGCGGGCATAGTGCACCTGCAAACCCCCGATGTCCTCTTACCCGGTGGTGTCAGGGTCTGATACTTCTCCATCATCACCTCCTTGTACTGACCCGATGTCCTCTTACCTGTGACGTCAGTGTCTGATACTTCTCCATCATCACCTCCTTATACAGATCCGATGTCCTCTTACCCGGTGATGTCAGGGTCTGCTACTTCCCCATCATCACCTCCTTATACAGACCCCGATGTCCTCTTCCCTGGTGATGTCAGGGTCTGATACTTCTCCATCATCACCTCCTTATACAGACCCCGATGTCCTCTTACCCAGTGACGTCAGTGTCTGATACTTCTCCATCATCACCTCCTTCTACAGATCCGATGTACTCTTCCAGAAGTATCAAACACGGACGTCACCGGGTAAGAGGACATTGGATCTGTAGAAGGAGGTGATGATGGAGAAGTATCAGACACTGACGTCACTGGGTAAGAGGACATCGGGTCTGTATAAGGAGGTGATGATACAGAAGTATCAGACACTGACGTCACTGGGTATCATCCCCTCCTTATACAGACCCCGATGTCCTCTTACCCGGTGATGTCAGGGTCTGATACTGTACTTCTCCATCATCACCTCCTTGTACAGACCCCGATGTCCTCTTCCCCGGTGATGTCATGGTCTGATACTTCCACATCATCACCTCCTTATACAGACCCCGATGTCCTCTTACACGGTGATGTCAGGGTCTGATACTTCTCCATCATCACCTCCTTACACAGACCCCGATGTCCTATTACCCGGTGATGTCAGGGTCTGATACTTCTCCATCATCACCTCCTTATACAGACCCCGATGTCCTATTACCCGGTGATGTCAGTGTCTGATACTTCTCCATCATCACCTCCTTATACAGACCCCGATGTCCTCTTACCCGGTGACGTCAGGTTCTGATACTTCTCCATCATCACCTCCTTATACAGACCCCGATGTCCTCTTACCTGGTGACGCAAGGGTCTGATACTTCTCCATCATCCCCTCCTTATACAGACCCCGATGTCCTCTTCCCCGGTGATGTCATGGTCTGATACTTCTCCATCATCACCTCCTTATACAGACCCCGATGTCCTCTTACCCGGTGATGTCAGGGTCTGATACTTCTCCATTATCACCTCCTTATACAGATCCCGATGTCCTCTTCCCCGGTGATGTCATGGTCTGATACTTCCACATAATCACCTCCTTATACAGACCCCGATGTCCTCTTACCCGGTGATGTCAGGGTCTGATACTTCTCCATCATCACCTCCTTATACAGACCCCGATGTCCTCTTACCTGGTGATGTCAGGGTCTGATACTTCTCCATCATCACCTCCTTGTACAGACCCCGATGTCCTCTTTCCTGTGACGTCAGTGTCTGATACTTCTCCATCATCACCTCCTTATACAGACCCTATGTCCTCTTTCCTGGTGACGCCAGGGTCTGATACTTCTCCATCATCACCTCCTTATACAGACCCCTATGTTCTCTTACCCGGTGATGTCAGTGTCTGATACTTCTCCATCATCACCTCCGGGCATACCACCCAAGGGGTTAAAGGGTCACACTATCACTCCAGATTCATTGAATACTAAGCAACCTATTTATCCAAAGCTTTCTATTGGCTAAAAGATAAAAAAAAAATGGTATCAACGTTGCTCTATGCTCAGATTATTTGAGATAACTTGCTGCACACCTAGAACCGTGAAGTGAAATACTACTCACTGTTAAACTCTTTGGAAATCCATTACCTACATAGTAGCATACAGGTAAGCTATAAGGACAGAAAGCGTTACAACCTGGTCTATATCATTTAGTGCACTAATACACAGCAGTCCAAATAGGGTAAGTATACGTGGACCCAAGGCATGATGGGAAAATTGTCAAAACTGGGGATCTAGATACTTTTTTATCATTTTCTCCTAACGAGCCCTAGTGAACGAAGCTCCTAAGCTCCACTAGATACACATCTATATATTGTTCTATTGTAAGAACTTATTTTTCCACTGCACAGCGTATACTTACTAGCTCACTGCAAGAAGGAAACATTCAACCAAACTTCCAGTTTACAGCTTTATATATGTTTCTAAAGCTTAATTCTTAAACTAGGTAATAGTTTGGTCACAACTCATTGATTGATTTGTAATCGTCCAACATACCTCCTTCTTTTTAATAAAATTGGTTTTATATTATATATATATATATATATATATATATATATCTCTTATATATTTGGCTACATCTGTCACTCAAAGTGTGTCTGGAGCTGTAATGCTGGGTTGTGGACTTCCATCTTAATTTATGATTGTCATCACCTGTTTTAAACAGGGTAATTGATAAGAAAGGTGTTTAAGCACAGGTGATGGTAATCCATAAATTAAGAAGAAAGTCCAGAAACAGAGCAATGTGTCCCTCCTGGAGAGGGTCATGTTGGGTATGCACCTCCCTCCCTCCCCCCCCCCCCATTCACGGCATCCCCACGATTAAATAGCACATGCAAAACACTGACATGGCTATGGTCGACAATGAAAAAGGTTGACAAGATTTATTTTTCACTTTTTCAATGTTTTCATATTCATTCTCATGTGTCGACATGGACACCAATGAAGTGCCACACTTATGTCAACATTTACATGTGTTGACCTTTCTGTGTTGATTTTTTCTTGTGGCGATTCGCGGCACCCCCCGCGACCCCCCTCCCGCGATTTGCAGCACACCCCCCGCAATTCGCGGCACCCCCGGTGACTCATGCGATTCGTGGCCCCACCCCGTGACTCCCCCCCCCCCCCTCCTGCCATTCGCGGCACCCTGCGACCCCCCCCCTCCCACGATTCGCGTCAACCCCCCGGGCCCCCCCTCCTGCGGTTCACGGCACCCCCCACGACCCCTGCTACCGCGATTCCCCACCCCTGACCCCCCCTCCTGTCATTGCGGCAACCCCCCGCCCCCGCGACCCACCCTCCCGCGATTCACTGCAACCCCCCGCGCTCCCCCCCCTCCCACAATTCGCGGCACCCACACCCCCCCGCAATTCACGGCATCCACCCACGACCCCTCCTCCCCTGATTCGCTGACACCCCTCACCTTCTCCCCCCCCCCCACCCCCGCGCACGAGTCACGGCAACCCCAGGATTAAATGGCACATGCAAAACACTGGCACGGCTATGGTCGACAATGAAAAAGGTTGACATGAGTTTTTGAAGATTTATTTTTCTTTTTTTGAATGTTTTCATATTCATTCTCATGTGTCGACATGGACACCGATGAAGTGCCACACTTATGTCAACATTTACATGTGTTGAACTTTCTGTGTTGATTTTTTCTTGTGGCGATTCGCGCCACCCCCCGCGACCCCCCTCCCGCGATTTGCAGCACACCCCCTGCAATTCGCGGCACCCCGGTGACTCCCGCGATTCGCGGCCCCACCCCGTGACACCCCCCCCCCCTTCTGCAATTCGCGGCATCCCGCGATTCGCGCCAACCCCCCGGGCCCCCCCTCCCGCGGTTCACGGTGCCCCCAACGACCCACCCTCCTGCGATTCACTGCAACCCCCCGCGCCCCCCCTCCCACAATTCGCGGCACCCACACCCCCCCGCGACCCCCCCTCCCGCAATTCACTGCATCCACCCACGACCCCTCCTCCCGTGATTCGCGGACACCCCTCACCTCCTTCCTCCCCGCGCGCGATTCACGGCAACCCCAGGATTAAATGGCACATGCAAAACACTGGCACGGCTATGGTCGACAATGAAAAAGGTTGACATGAGTTTTTGAAGATTTATTTTTCTTTTTTTTTAATGTTTTCATATTCATTCTCATGTGTCGACATGGACACCGATGAAGTGCCACACTTATGTCAACATTTACATGTGTTGAACTTTCTGTGTTGATTTTTTCTTGTAGCAATTTTTTTCCAGTGACAACTATGAACTATGTGCACGTCAACCTACACATCATCAACCAATTGTTTGTATAATATATAACACCTGTTCTGTTTTACTGTAGGTGTTTTAAGTCAGACCTTTTACTGCTACTATTACTGTTTATGTAAATGCATTCTGAATGACAGCAACATCCTACCATCCTTCTAAAATAATATATAACCAACTAGGTGATTCATCGCGCCCCGTGCCTCCCCCTCCCGCAATTCACGGACCCCCCGCGCACCCCCCTCCCGCGATTCGCAACCCCCCCTCGCGCAATTCACGCCCCCTCCCACGCTTTGCGGACCCCCGCCCTCTCCCGCGATTTGCCGACACCTGCGCCCCTCCCTCCCTTGATTCACGGCACCCCCCGCGCCCCTCCCGCAATTCACGGCACCCCTAAGCCCCTCTTTAGTCCCCCGTATACTCACACACCCCTATCACTACCCAGCTTCCTGCTCTCCTGAACTGTAACTTCCACCACTGGGGAGTCACTGATGCTGTTTTGCCCACATGCCCCTATCATGCCTCATAGCCCAGCCTCCTGCTCTCATGCACCCGAACTCCCACCCAGTAGGAGGAGACACTGACTAAGGGCCACCATCCTGTACTCCTGTACTGCCACACTGTACCCTCACCCACTGGCAGAAGCTGCACAGTATCTCCCACCCTCCTCTTTAGTCCCCCTTATGCCCACACACCCCTATCACTACCCAGCCTCCTGTTTTCCTGTGTCTTGACCTCCGCCAGTGGGGAGCCGCTGACTCAGAAACACCCTACTATACTATTGCACACACATACACCTAAACAACATGCACACACAGCCCCCCCCACACCCACAAATGTCACTGTACCATCCACACTATCAATGTACATCTTACTCTGTAACCGCTTTTTAATTAAACAAAACAATACACACCCCCTTCCACATCATATGCTCTCTATTTAACACATTTCACATATAACTCAAGTTGCAATACAGGCCATCTTTCATACAATTCTAACCATCTTTCTCATATGCAAATGTTCACAAATTAAGGGGGCGCAGCCCCTTACGACGGTGTGAAGAGCGCCCGTAGGGCGCGATGAATCACCTAGTATATATATATATATATATATATATATACACGGTCCAAAGGCTTGGGTCAAGCAAGGGCGTCACACGGAGATCCTTTTCAAAAGTGCTTTATTGCAAATGCAAGTGTTACATCCAACAATTGTTTCGAGCCTCCTGAGGACGAGCCAGGAGGCTCGAAACAATTGTTGGATGTAACACTTGCATTTGCAATAAAGCACTTTTGAAAAGGATCTCCGTGTGACGCCCTTGCTTGACCCAAGCCTTTGGACCGTGTATATTTGGGGTGACTCCCCTGGGAAGGCACCGGAGCAGCATTGCCTCTACACAGTTTGAGTGCCGGGTTCCATATCCTGGTATATATATATATATATATATATATATATATATATATATATATATATATATATATATATATATATATATATATATATATATATATATATATATATATATATATATATATATATATATATATATATATATATATATATATATATATATATATAAAATGACATACCTCCCAACATGACCCTCTCCAGGAGGGACACAATGCTCTGTTTCTGGACTTTCCTCTTAATTAATGATTGCCATCACCTGTTTTAAGCAGGTTAATGGTCAAGAAAGGAATTTCACCTCAAGTGATGGCAATCATAAATTAAGAGAGAAGTCCAGAAACAGAGCAATGTGTCCCACCTGGAGAGGGTCATGTTGGGAGGTATGTAACGATACATAGTTCAAGAGTGCCCCACAAAAAGAGTCTTCTTTTCTTCCCCTTAATTTGTGCCAGATAGGTCTGACCCGGAAATGGTTAGCCTTTCTCTCATTTAAAGCCTACTCTGCGTTTCACGGTGTTTCCGGGTACTGTGTTCCAGTCTGCGCCTGCGCAGTACGCTCTCTGACAAGCCGCACTTCAAAATCAAGCGTCTGGCTGTTAGAGAGTGCACCGCGCAGGCGCCGAAAGGAACGCATGAGCCGGAAGACGCAGGTCTTTGGAACGCAGAATCCGGAAACGCTGTGGAACGCAAACCAGGATGTAAATGAGCAGACGGGTAAACATTTCCGGTTCAGGCCTTTCGGGCACAAAAGCGGGGACAATACGGCTGATGTGTCCCATGTAACCCTATACAGCAGCGCTGTCATATGCTGGTGAGAGGGGGTAATGATTATTACCGGGGTTATTATGGTGTATTATATGCATATTATAGTATGGGAGGGTCTGTGCATGGCACCAGGGGTATTACTGCAGGTTATCTGCCCCATAGGAGGCTCTGTTCCTGCTATCAGTGTTCTTACTGTACATTATATACATAGTGTATGTTCTATCCCATCATAGGAGGGTATAGTCCTGGCATTGTTATTGTGTATATTACATATATCACATTGTAGGAGTGTCTGATCCTTATATTATATGTTATTATTGTGTATTATATAATATTACATCATATCCCATCATAGGAGGGTATAGTCCTGGCATTGTTATTGTGTATATTACATATATCACATTGTAGGAGTGTCTGAGCCTAATATTATATGTTATTATTGTAAATGATATAATATTACATCATATATCCCTTCATAGGAGGGTATTGTTGTTATTGTATTTTACATATATCCGATCATAGGAGGGTCTGGTCTTGGTATTATTATTATATGGTTCATATCTTATTGTTATGATTGCGGATTATATAAATATTATATCTTGTTATCATATGCCTGTTTCTGATATTTCTGTTGCGCGTGTGTGTGTGTATCACATTATAGGAAGCCTTGTTCCTGAGATCAGTGTTCTTATTGTATATTATTTAAATATGACATTTTATCATATAATAGTACAGTCTGTACTAATATTTCTTATCATTTTATATTATATATATTCTATCACAATACAGAAGCATTTGTTCTATTATAATATTGCCTAATATTGATTTATTATTTATTTATTACCAGTTATTGTATAGCGCACACATATTCCGCAGCGCTGTACGGAGAATATTATTGCCAATTATTTATATAGCGCACACATATTCCGCAGCGCTGTACAGAGAATATTATTACCAGTTATTATATAGCGCACACATATTCTGCAGCGGTGTACAGAGAATATTATTACCAGTTATTATATAGCGCACACATAATCCACAGCGCTGTACAGAGACTACTATTACCAGTTATTATATAGCGCACACATATTCCACAGCGCTGTACAGAGATTATTACCAGTTATTATATAGTGCACACATATTCCGCAGCGCTGTACAGAGACTATTATTACCAGTTATTATATAGCGCACACATATTCCGCAGCGCGGTACAGAGAATATTATTACCAGTTATTTATATAGCGCACACATATTCCACAGCGCTGTACAGAGATTATTATTACCAGTTATTATATAGCGCACACATATTCCACAGCGCTGTACAGAGATTATTACCAGTTATTATATAGTGCACACATATTCCGCAGCGCTGTACAGAGACTATTATTATCAGTTATTATATAGCGCACACATATTCCGCAGCGCTGTACAGAGACTATTATTACCAGTTATTTATATAGCGCACACATATTCCACAGCGCTGTACAGAGACTATTATTACCAGTTATTTATATAGCGCACACATATTCCACAGCACTGTACAGAGATTATTATTACCAGTTATTTATATATCGCACACATATTCCGCAGCGCTGTACAGAGAATATTATTACCAGTTATTATATAGCGCACCCATATACCGCAGCGCTGTACAGATAATATTATTACCAGTTATTATATAGCGCACACATATTCTACAGCGCTGTACAGAGAATATTATTACCAGTTATTATATAGCGCACACATATTCCGCAGCACTGTACAGATAATATTATTACCAGTTATTTATATAACGCACACATATTCTGCAGCGCTGTACAGAGACTATTATTACGTTATTTATATAGTGTACATATATTCCGTAGTGCTGTATAGAGACTAGTATTACCAGTTATTATATAGCGCACACATATTCCGCAGCGCTGTATAGAGACTATTATTATCCAGTTATTATATAGCGCACACATATTCCGCAGCGCTGTACAGAGACTATTATTACCAGTTATTTATATAGTGCACACATATTCCGCAGCGCTGTACAGAGTATATTATTACCTGTTATTTATATAGCGCACACATATTCCGCAGCGCTGTACAGAGAATATTATTACCAGTTATTTATATAACGCACACATATTACGCAGCGCTGTACAGAGACTATTGTTACATTATTTATATAGCGCACACATATTCCGCAGCGCTGTACAGAGACTATTATTACCAGGTATTATATAGCGCACACATATTCCGCAGCGCTGTACAGAGATTATTATTACCAGTTATTATATAGCGCACACATATTCCGCAGCGCTGTACAGAGACTATTATTACCAGGTATTATATAGTGCACACATATTCCGCAGCACTGTACAGAGACTATTATTACCAGGTATTATATAGCGCACACATATTCCGCAGCACTGTACAGAGACTATTATTACCAGTTATTATATAGCGCACACATATTCCGCAGCACTGTACAGAGACTATTATTACCAGTTATTATATAGCGCACACATATTCCGCAGCGCTGTACAGAGACTATTATTACCAGGTATTATATAGCGCACACATATTCCGCAGCGCTGTACAGAGACTATTATTACCAGGTATTATATAGCGCACACATATTCCGCAGCTCTGTACAGAGTATATTATTACCTGTTATTTATATAGCGCACACATATTCCGCAGCGCTGTACAGAGAATATTATTACCAGTTATTTATATAACGCACACATATTACGCAGCGCTGTACAGAGACTATTGTTACGTTATTTATATAGCGCACACATATTCCGCAGCGCTGTACAGAGACTATTATTACGTTATTTATATAGCGCACACATATTCCACAGCGCTGTACAGACTATTATTACCAGATATTATATAACGCACACATATTCCACAGCGCTGTACAGAGACTATTATTACCAGTTATTATATAGCGCACACATATTCTGCAGCGCTGTACAGAGAATATTATTACCAGTTATTTATATAACGCACACATATACCGCAGCGCTGTACAGAGACTATTATTATCAGTTATTTATATAGCGCACACATATTCTGCAGCGCTGTACAGAGAATATTATTGCCAGTTATTCTATAGTGCACACATATTCCTCAGCGCTCTACAGAGACTATTATTATCAGTTATTTATATAGCGCACACATATTCTGCAGCGCTGTACAGAGAATATTATTGCCAGTTATTATATAGCGCACACATATTCCGCAGCGCCGTACAGAGATTATTACCAGTTATTATATAGCGCACACATATTCCGCAGCGCTGTACAGAGAATATTATTACCAGTTATTATATAGCGCACACATATTCCGCAGCGCTGTACAGAGAATATTATTACCAGTTATTATATAGCGCACACATATACCGCAGAGCTGTACAGAGAATATTATTACCAGTTATTATATAGCGCACACATATTCCGCAGCGCTGTACAGAGATTATTATTACCAGTTATTATATAGCGCACACATATTCCGCAGCGCTGTACAGAGAATATTATTACCAGTTATTATATAGCGCACACATATTCCGCAGCGCTGTACAGAGAATATTATTACCAGTTATTATATAGCGCACACATATTCCGCAGCACTGTACAGAGACTATTATTACCAGTTATTATATAGCGCACACATATTCCTCAGTGCTGTACAGAGACTATTATTACCAGTTATTATATAGCGCACACATATTCCGCAGCGCTGTACAGAGACTATTATTACCAGTTATTTATATAGCGCACACATATTCCGCAGCACTGTACAGAGAATATTATTACCAGTTATTATATAGCGCGCACATATTCCGCAGCGCTGTACAGAGACTATTATTACCAGTTATTATATAGCGCACACATATTCCGCAGCGCTGTACAGAGACTATTATTACCAGTTATTTATATAGCGCACACATATTCCGCAGCGCTGTACAGAGACTAGTATTACCAGTTATTATATAGCGCACACATATTCCTCAGCGCTGTACAGAGACTATTATTACCAGTTATTATATAGCGCACACATATTCCGCAGCGCTGTACAGAGACTATTATTACCAGTTATTATATAGCGCACACATATTCCGCAGCGCTGTACAGAGAATATTATTACCAGTTATTTATATAGCGCACACATATTCCGCAGTGCTGTACAGAGAATATTATTACCAGTTATCATATAGCGCACACATATTCCGCAGCGCTGTACAGAGACTATTATTACCAGTTATTATATAGCGCACACATATTCCGCAGCGCTGTACAGAGAATATTATTACCAGTTATTATATAGAGCACACATATTCCGCAGCGCTGTACAGAGAATATTATTACCAGTTATATATAGTGCACACATATCCTGCAGCGCTGTACAGAGACTATTATTACCAGTTATTATATAGCGCACACATATTCCGCAGCACTGTACAGAGAATATTATTACCAGTTATTATATAGCGCACACATATTCCGCAGCGCTGTACAGAGACTATTATTACCAGTTATTATATAGCGCACACATATTCCGCAGCGCTGTGCAGAGAATATTATTACCAGTTATTATATAACGCACACATATTCCACAGCGCTGTACAGAGAATATTATTACCAGTTATTTATATAACGCACACATCTTTTAATACACAGGAACATATCTTTGTGGAGACGCCTGGGGATTGTGACCACCCCGTACCCCATCAGACACCCCCCGGGGCCTGGTGGTCTGATCGGGATCCGGAGCCCAACCTCTATCGGTCCTGACACATGAGGTGGGGTGGGAGTATATCGGACGACCCCGGGTCTGTACCAGGAGCTGAGGATGGAGAATCACCGGCCCCTCACGTCACCCGGTAAGAGGATATTTCTTTAATGCTTACCTGAGGGTGTGGTGGTCAACATGACAAATGTCAAACTGCAACATATGTATTTTTTATATATTTTTACCGTTTTTTGGGGGGAAATCTTGTATTTTTTATATAATATATGACCAACCATTAGTAAATACGTGTACCCTCGCAGACTCGCTATTCCCCATTGTAGTAAATAGTAAATCGAGTAAACTTTGGGAAGACATGTAAAAACCCAGAAAACGTCTTCTTAACCGCTGCCGACTTATGTAATATCGACTGTATAATGTTGGCCTTAGACCAGGCATGTCCAAACCATGGCCCTCCAGCTGTTGTGAAAGTCCCATCATGCCTTGTGCAAGTTTGCTATTAGGGAAATGCTAAATCTGTGTCAAGGCATGCTGGGATGTGTAGTTTCACAACAGCTGGAGGGCCACAGTTTGGACATGCCTGGCTTTTTTCCGAACATTTTGTCCTGTTGTAAAGCAGTTTTCCTGTGAATGTGCTGCGGTCAGTAACTAGAGCAGGGGTGGGCAACAGGCGGCCCGTGAGACGCTCAGGTCTGGCCCGCTGCCCTGACCTATATCACAATGACAAGCGGCCCGACTAGCTGAGCCGCTTGTCATTTAACCGGCAGGGCTAAATAGTGCGGTGCTGCCGACTATCTCTAACTGCGCTGCATTACTGGGAGTCTAGTGTAGGAGGGGACGCGGTCACGTGGCAGCCGCCTCCCCGCCATTGATTTGTGTGACCGCGTTTCGCCCACACTCCCAGTAATGCTGTGCGGGGCGGCCGAAATCGGGACCTCCGTCTTCCCTGCCGCCGGGCTGTAGCAGCTTTCTCTCTGCAGCAGCTCCGTCCTCCCTCCCAGCTGCAGGCATGAGAGGGCAGAGGAAGTTCCCCTTGCTGGGGCCACAGCAGCGCACAGCACTTGCTCCCCGGAGCCTCATATGGGGCATTGTGCAGAAAGTACAGCACCTGCTCCGCAGCTATGTGCTTCCTGTCCGGCTCCCGGGGGTACCCTATGTGAAGCTGACCTTGATGCTGAGAGGCTGGGAAGAGGCCATCAGGTTTGGGCTGCTGCAGGAGATCGTGGAAGACTAAGGAGGTAACCCAGGTGCAGGCAGGTATGTGGGGTGAAGAATTACCACCCACAAGCTGCTGTAAACACAGTGCCGTCACCCTCCCACTGCCGTCACCCCCCCCCGCTGCTGTCACCCACACACTGCTATCACCCTCCTGATGCCACACCCTTACGCTACTTCACCCACACACTGCCGTCACGCTCCCACTGCTGTCAAGCCTCCCGCAGCTGTCACCATCCTACTGCCATCACCCACATGCTGCCATCACCCACATGTTGCCATGTATACTCTGCCCAGTGCAGCCCCTCCACTCCCCATAACGTAATTTTGGGATCAATCCGGGTGACCTAACGTATCATTTTGTGTGGCATAATGTGTACAGGGCAAGTATAAAGGGGTCTACTATTGTGTTGCATAATATGTATAAGGGGTATATGGTGTGGTAAACTACACTCAAGGACACCCCCCATTTGCGTGACCACACCCCTTTTGCATGACCACACCCACTTTTCCTGAGTGCGGCCCTCTAACATTTACTGGAAGTGTTAAGCGGCCCCCCAGCTGAAATTATTGCCCACCCCTGGACTAGAGTATAGTGCTGCGGACTGGATGATATTACATAGTACAGATGGAGCGCCCTTCATTCAGATGGAGCACCCTGGTGGAAGATTCGCCAACCGCGTCCCCTTACAACGGAGCTCCCCGCCAGCGGTCCCCCGCCGATAGGAAACTGGGATGCGCGTCCCAATCAGATGTATCAGTCCGTTCCCCAGTGGGGGTGGTCTGGCGAGCCCCAGCACTGAATGAGCGGCACTACATCTGTAACTATAGCACCAGGATGTTCAGTTCCCTCTTTATTAAATGTGTATGTGGCGAGGCTAAAGCAGCGTTCCTGACTAACCTGGCCTGTTGTAATCAATACCCGGCAACTTTCAGTTTGTATATTAATTTCGTAAAACTATATTTCTGCTGAAATTTGGCCTTAAACTACCTCAGATTCGCACACAAGTAGATATAGAATTAACTTAATTGAGTGAGACGTGAAAAATCACGACGTGCTCCTATTTTTTTTACTGAGGTAAAAATTGAAGATTAGAAGTATTGTTAGAAACGCCAGCTGTTGTTGAACTACAAATCCCAGCATGCCCTGCATCAGTTTTAGCATGGCCAAATAGTAAAACTGTAGCAGGACATGCTGGGATGTGTAGTTCAACAACAGCTGCAATAGGTCGTCATTTTAGGTTAAATTGTAAGGAGGAGGGTATGGTTTGGAGGAGAGGGCAAAGGTGACCATACACTAGTATGATTTGGGCACATTTTACCTGTTTCCGATGCATCAGCGGTGTCTCCAGAGGAGGGGCTGCAGCACAGTCCAAAATTCAAATAGGGGAGAAACACCAACTGCCAGTGAGTCAGTTTGGAATGGCCGTTGCTGTGGCTCCCCTATTTGAATTTTGGACTCCCCTGGGAGTGGCTGTTCTAAGCCTCCTTCAGTCTTGCAGCCATTATTAAAACTATGTGGCATTACTTGATCTGGGGTAAAGCTATGGGACCTAAAACGTCGACATGCACTAGTTCAACATGGAGAAGGTTGACACATAAAAGGTCAACATGAGTTTTTAGCTCCCCATGCCAGGTGACTCGCTCTGCTACTGCTACGCTCGGCACACCTCACCGTTCCCAGTCGGACTCCAAGTAGATTGTACACAATGAAAAAAAGGCAAAAAATGTGATGTCGATCTTTTCATGTGTATTTTGGCAATGTCGACATAGTGTGTTGACCTATCATCCGGATGGTTCTGGTATAGCGGATTGATGGCATCTAGATCGCCAATCGCATAGTTGACCAATCTTGGTCGAACGCATTTAGTTAGATGCCAAAAGATAGTCAACAGCGTCTATATCGACAGTACTGAAAAGTAGACGCACACGTTGGATTGATGGGGGCGTAATCGACAGTCACAAGTTTTTCACACTTTTTTTGGTGCATATGTCGACATAGGTCAACTTGGACCCCAAATAAGTGTACAGTGTCCCCTTGCATGGCTCAGCACACTATTATAATCTCGCACTATGCCCGCTTGGATGGTAACGTATGAATCAAATCGGTCTAAAGCAAAAAAAAAAACATGAAAAAGTTGTGTCGATAATGTGACTGTCGATCTAACGCTTTTGTTACTGTGAAATGGTCGGGTGAGTGGTCGACCACATATGTGATTGTCGATCTAGATTCCGTGGACCGGATACGCATCCAGATCCCATTGGAGTTTGAGTTTCCCATTTGCTACTCTGTGTTGTTGCAGTTTTCGTTTCTAGATTATCACCGCAATTAAAAATGAGTTTGCACTTTGAAATTGTTTGACATAAATTGCCAACTTTAAAATATATATACATTTTTTTTGTTTGTTTTTTACTTATTTTGTACTTTTTTTTTTTTTTCTTTGATCAATTTTGCTCATAAATTTGATTACTTACGTCTATATTTTACATGCAACGTACATACCGGGCTTGAGATCCCAACATGGGACAGGGGCAAGCTTCATTGAGCTTCTGATAGGGGCGTCTAAAGACACCATTCCAGCACAAGGCGATGAAGAGGTTGGAGCAGCGTGCAATTTTTAAATGAGCCCCACAAAGGGCTTCATTCTGTAGTAGGCTTATCTGTGTGTAGGAAAGCCGCGCACAAGAAAATTGTGCATCTCAAGAACGTAGGAACAGTTGTGCCAGGCGTACGCTGCTGGATCTGGAGAGGTCAACCGGCAATGCCGTTACCAAACTCTGCTCTTTCTTTGGAGGCCTCCTAAGCAACCTTTGTGATGGCCTTTGCTGACAACTTCTGTGGACATTGGCGAAGACGATGAGTGGTCTTGTCTCTGTGGCTTGACCATGATGCCATGATACCAGTCAAAAAGCTATTACCTGGCTTTTGGATCACCACCGCACGGAATTGAGGAAGGATGTTCAATTGCCAGCAGGTGAGGACTTTACGTAGACTTGGTCATCTTTCATGTCACCACCATTTATGGGGTCCGTTCATTCCAGATGTGCCACACAAGTGGAAGTTGCACAAAGATGCCAGCCGCCGATGATAACTAATCATGCTTCTGCCTTACAGATGCATTCCCCACAGGCTACGGTTGCCGTGCCTCTGCCATTCGCATATAATACTACCGGGGCCAACTGTCAAAAACAGTGTCAATCCTAGAATTAAGGCGTGGGTGTGTTGATAAGGTTAACGTGCTACTTACAGAGGGTTAGTAAAACCGCAAGTTGTCCCTGCAATCCGGTTACCTTGTCGACATGCTAGCGCCTGCATTCCCAGATCGACATATCACTGCCGACATAGTGGCTGTCTCGGCCACTGCCTGTTCACCTGCAAGGGACACGCCTCCCAAATGGTGTACCTGCGGTCATCCCCCACTAGTAATTATGCCACAATTCTGTTTCTGTGATGTAGGATTTTTACCCATTGTAGTGAGGTGCGCGGCACATCAACGGATCGCCAGAATTTCATAGGATTGGTAATATTAATACTGAGGCATGGATATATTATAACTGGTGATCTTGGGGCATGAGGCACTGGGGATAATGAGGCACAGGTGAACAGGAGTTGGTATAACTGGTAATACTTGTGGCACGGGTGTACCGGGAGATGGTATAACTGGTAGCGCTAAGGTGCAAGACACTGACAAGAATTATAATATTTATGTATAACCAGTTATTTATATATTCTGCAGAGATTTACAGAGTATAGATGAACAGTCACATCAGTCCCTGCCCCAGTGGAGCTTACAATCTATATTCCCTACCACATGTACACGCACACACAGACATTCTAGGGTTAATTTTGTTGGGGGCCAGTTAACCTACCAGTATATTTTTGAAATGTGTGAGGAAACCGGAGTACCCGGAGGAAACCCACGCAAGCACAGGGAGAATGTACAAACTCCACACAGTTGGGGCCATGGTAGGAATCAAACCCATGACCTCAGTGCTGTGAGGCGCCATCACCACCATCCATACTGCCCATCTGTGTTGCCAATAATGATTCACTTGGTAATATTACAATGGAAATCGTAATCGGCCCCATTGGCCACTGAACTTGTTGGGGAATTATTGGGCACAAGGTTTTTTTTTATGTTAAAAAAACAAAACCATTGCAGACCCTGCACCCGGTGGACTCCGCAACTCCCGGTCATCTGTCCTCCATATTTCCTCTGCCGAGGTGATTACTGGTGGGCGAGTGGCCTGCTGGGAGATGTAGCTATTCTGGACACATACATACATACATACATACATACTGTACATGCATACATACATGTACTGAGAAGACCGTTTCCCTGCCGGCTGGATTGATTGTAGAGTTGGGTGTCCTCCTTGACTCTGAAATGTCCTTTGTTCCCCACCTTCATCGCTGTTTGCGGCCATATATATGATGCTGCGCGCAGCTTAGAATGGGCCCTACAGATGGAGCCACACCCGGTATTGTGATGTGGCGGACGGCGGGATGGTAGATGAGCGCGGCTCCACCTGTATTCTGCGGCGTTATTCAGCTGAATTGATTTCTGACCCTACACCGGAAATAAAAATGAAGCCGATGTTTTTTACTGTATAAGAATCCGGGTCACAGCTCTATGAGGAAGACGTTAGAGTTCCCATGAACCCACTTATATAAGAAACCCCTCTCTGGATAGATGAGCAGGTTTGTATCAAACTAGTAATGACTTTGCAGTACTCTGGCTGAAGATGTCACTAGGGCGCCAGGGCAGAGCTGTTGGCGTCAATGGACCAGAAGTACATCTGACTTTGACCTTGTCCCCAAAGGTTGATGGTTGCACATGCGTGAATATCCAAATTATGATTGGAGGAAAAATCATTCGCTGATGAGTGACCATCTTTTTCCTTCGTGCAGCTGCATGCCAGTGGATGTGTTAGTGCACACATTCCCTCGCATGCTAGTGAGGGGATTCGATTGGCGAGCGGCGTTTGCCTGTTCGCCTTCCCACACACAATAATACTCTCCTCCAGTCTCCAAACCTACAAGCGTTCCCTGAAAACTCACCTCTTCAGGCAGCCTATGAAACTCTAGAACCGCCCACATAACCTTTCCTATCCAATTACTTCCCATTTGTACAGCCCTCACATATCCTCACTTCAGTTGGGTGCCGGACGGGGTCCCGACAGTTGGGATCCCGACAGTCATTAACCCGACGTCAGGATCCCGACTGTCAAAACACAGATAGACGGGTTCCTGGCGAGCGTAGCGAGCCCGCTAGGGGCTTTGTTGCACTCACCATGCTGTCTGAGTCCAGCCAGTCGGGCTAATGACTGTCGGGATCCCGACTGTCGGAACCCTATACCACCCCCACTTCAGTTATCTTTCTTCAGTTTAACATCCTCCTGATCCCTGGCCAGCATTGCTGGGTCACCGTATCCTACAGCCCACCAAGAACCTTTGCAACCTGGTGGACTAGTATGCAGTAGATGGCACCTATCCTCAATGCCTATTTCCCTATAGATTGTAAGCTTGCGAGCAGGGCCCTCCTACCATTTTCACTGTCTGCAACTAGCCAACCTCAGGAATATTACTGATGTCCCTAGTACACCGTGAAATCATAGGGGGAAATTTGCTAAGATGTGTATTCTACTTCACATGTGATGCTGCTGTGGGCAACCAATCAGATCCTGTCTACTATCTTCTAGAGGGTGCTCAATAAATAAGTAGATTCTGATTGGTTGACCATAGCAACATCACATGTGAAGTAGAATACACATCATAGTAAATTTCCCCCATAATGTCTTACACAAAATGGCTGCCTTCTCTGGAGACGATTGATGCGTTTTAAATTGCTAGGGCTGCAATCCAAAGTATTTTATGCTTTGATCTTTCAGTCAAAGTAACTTTTTTTTTTTTTTTATTGCTTTTTATTCATATTAAATCTACATATATGTAGATAGATTAAACATATTAAAACATACAAAGTACACAAAAAGCTGGATATAATTGCAAATAACAATATCGCCTAGTGTGTACGCTGTACATTGTTAACGAACCGCTCCCTCGTCCAAATGTGTTTGAACGAGGGAAATCTTGTTAACAACGGTCATGCCGCTGTGTTTGCACTTGCCAACGCCTGCCCCCTGCCTGGTTCTAGCGTGTATGGGCCTCAAGTTAATGTTACGCATTAGTCCTACTTATTAATTATTATATCATTAAATAAAACTGAATAGCAAAACAAAAAGGAAACTGTGAAGACACTTTAGAGAAAAACACATACACACACATACACACAAGCAAACGAGAACATCTCAATAAAACTGATGGTTTTGAATTTAGTGCCTGACTGCGCTGCAAAGTTGCAGCTGCCACCCAGACAGAAAGTAAACTCACCTCTTGTAAATCTGTGTGTTATTTGAAAATGGATCGCTATTCACTATCTGCTGCAAATCCATACCAATCCATCCATATCGAATGATTTTTCCAGTCTGCGCACACGTAACTATGACCCTCCCACAACTTCTCAACAGCGACAGAATGATCGATGCCGGCGCCGATGTCACAGGCCCTCCCTGAAAACCTCCTGGCAAGCCTTCATTTTTCCCCGACACTCCCAGAAAATGGCCGGCTACCACCAACACACACAGTCTTCCTGTCTGTCAAATGGCAAGGGCATTGCGATTTTAGATATTTTTGTCGTTATTTCGCATACGAACAGTAGGCATGTGCAGTCCGCCAAAACAGATTGAGAATTCGCACAATAACTATCAACTTTGAATAATACCCTTTAATTAAAAAAATGTTGAGATCCAACCATAAGGTGTTTTTCTGTATATTGCCTCTATAATATGTTGGACTTGTTTACAGTTTAAGATTGAGAATGCTAGTCGTAATTTCCTACTGTCGGATAGGATTGATAGGGGATGATTTAGTGGACTCTTGATGCTAGGCAGATTTAATACCTCTAATCTGGATTGCCCTTGTAAAATATCATGACATGGATCAATATGGTCTTGCTTATTTGTGCTCAAAGTACGAGCTACACTTTATATTCATTTCAATGAACTCAATAATTTAGGAGGAACTCTGAGACAATGGTCTCTGTAAAGATTTGAGGTGAACATCTATATAGATATATAGGTGTAGAGGTATCGCGGCACTACAATCTTAAATAAAGTCACAGGCAACTTCTTGAGAACCAACGTTTCAAATGTATTTATCACGTGTCACGCCCTGACGAAAAATGTGATAGATACATTTGAAATGTTGGTTCTGAAGAAGTATCCTGTGACTATATTTAAGGTTGTAGTGCCGCGATACCTCTACACCTGTACATGAGAAGTGACTCTTTTTCTTCGCCTAGGATGGCACCCAGGTTTACTACAAGCATACGGAGTGACGGCCACATATCGCTTGATATATAGATAGATATCTTATACCTATACTGTAGAAAAAATTATTACACAGCTAAATGTATTTATTTATTAACAGTTTCTTATATAGCGCACACATATTCCGCAGCGCTTTACAGAGTATAGTTGAGCATTCACATCAGTCCCTGCCCCAGAGAAGCTTACAATCTATATTCCCTACCACATGTACACGCACACACACAGACATTCTAGGTTTATTTTTGTTGGAAGCCAATTTAACCTACCTGTATATTTTTGGATTGTGGGAGGAAACCGGAGTACCCGGAGGAAACCCACGCAAGCACGGGGAGAATATACAAACTCCGCACCGTTAGAGCCATGGTGGGGATCAAACCTGTGCTAACCATTACACCATCCGTACTGCCCCAATAAAATAAATAAAATAAGGTCACCAACTGGAGTTAGTACAGAGAAGAGAATTAACTGATTTTGAACACTCCCTTAGTCCTTTATCATAGGATACAAAGTGATCATAAGTCGAAAAAGAGGCAGTAACACCTCTCCAGACAGTGGAATCTAAATAAGAAGTGACTGGACACTAGTGGCCAATATACACAGAGTAGAAGAAGACCATTTACAACTAGTACTTTCTAAAGTGCATTCTCCTAAAACCATACTGGAAAGCTACTTGTCAGAAGAAACAAGGACAGTTTTTCAAACTTTATATACAGTACCTTCATAAAGTCAAATAGTTTGGTAGTTGGAGTTTTCTTTATGTCTATGTGTTACGGTTCTGGGAGAAAACCCAAGCAGAGGTTACTGGTGAGCACAGGCCACAATCCCAACCCTGATTGTGTTAATCCCTCCAGAGATTAGAGGCAGCTGCAGAGCTAAGACTTCACCTATAATAGCCACGTTTTAAGGGGCAAATTAGGTCTGCCCCAACTCCTGTGCCACCAGGCCTTGCAGGGAGACAAGGTGCCCAACACCTCCAGAGCGGACAAGAGGAGAACTAACCAAACCCGTAAAAATGGGAAACTAAACAAAATGTGGCACAGCAGTTCCCCACAGGAAAGGATCCTCCAGTAGTCCAACGTACAAATATCACTGGACAGGTAACCCCTAAGCAGGTCTACTAACAAAGGTCGTGAAGTAGGAAACAGTGATAAAATTGCTAACCAAACTACTGTAAATGTAACAATGCATAAAGGTGTTAAACATATCTATAATTCCTTTAAGCTAGGCACATGTATGCAACAATGCATGAAGATATTCAGAATCGGGAAAATAACCCAGGCAGTGCTATTGGAAAGATTCTGCATGAAAGAGAGACAATAAAACTTCACACAGATGATGCTGCACATGCAACCGTGGAAGAATCAAGAAATAGCAGAAAGATAACATCTCCATGGCTGGAACAAGGGCATCTACTGGGCTGGGTCCAAGACCCTGAACTCCGTCAGGATTGGAAATAATGGCTCTCTGACACAGGCAGGATTTTAGGCACACTGCAGGTATGCTAGCAGGACTCCTCAGACACAGGCTGGAATAACCTGGACTCTGGAGTATATACAGACAGTTGTTTGCTAGGAATCTGAGAATGTCTAGGAACATGGAAATAACCAGGAACCAGCAGAATACAATGGGTATCACGGGAATAATGAGAACTTTAACCAGACTCGAACAAGACTCTGACAAGACTAAAACCAGCAGGTTCTCAGTGCAGACAGGATACCTACATACCAAGAGGCCTAGCAGGCAGCCACACCCAAAGACCAAGGTATGCATGAAAACCAGGCAAGGTAGATCAGCAAAACCCACAGTGCTGATCAGGAGAGAACCTAAAACTCCAAACAGAACATGAATGACACCGCCGGAGGCGGCTTGTAACAATATGACTGATATTAAGAAATGTGAAGTAGTTGTTGGTATATAATTTATTGCAAGTAATCTGCAGAGGACATTTATAGATATCCCTGTTTACTTTTTACTGGTTTGTTTGTTTGTTTTTTCAATTCAGAATAGATATTTTGTCTCCCCCGCCCCCCACCACACTCCCACATTACCAGAAACAGGCATCGACCGCTTTTTCAAGGAACACTGAGATAAAGTTCCCTTGCCATGAAAGCCCACATGAAGATCTTGGATGACAGTAGCTTCAGGTGACCGATGCTGGTCAATGGAAAGAACCTTGTTCCGTTATTCCGTTACGCCAAAGACGCAAACCCTTATGCTGTCCATGAGAATTCTTTTTTTAACGTCTTTACTGCAGCCTACTCAATATATTTAGTCATGATTGGTTTACTATTATAATTCAGCGCTCTATGGTATATTATTAATTAAGTGTGTTGCTAGGGAAATGCAGCGGGTGAAAGATAAGTACTTACATTGTATTTCTCTCTAACAGGTCCTTGAGATGCCGCGAATGATCTGGAGGATTTATTACCCATACTTCAACTACTTCTTCATCCAACTGTTCAAGTGACCTAAATCGAGGAATCATCACAGAACTGACATGGATACACACACAGGTCATACATTGTATACATCTACTCATATTAAGGAGGAACCAGGCTCGTGTGAAGAAGAAAATGGCACAGACACTATTTGTGCACCCAGAGATCGAACACCGTACACTTCTACTCGTATTAAGGAAGAGGCCATGTCGGGTGAAAGCGGAAACCTCACAATCGCTGACATGTATACACCCACAGATCATATGCAACCTACAACTCATCTTAAGGAGGAATCAGTCTCATTTGATGACGGAAATTTCATAGGCCCTGACCTTTATACACCCACAGATCAGGTACAAGCAAACAAACAAATATCAAATCCTATTAAAGAGGAATCTGTGTCACATGGTGACATCAAAGACACCAACTGTGACACATCCACACATCATAATTTGACTCCTAGTAAGGAAGAAGTGACCTCTTGTAAAAAAATAAATCTCTTGGACACAGACATCTATTCTTTTACAATTACTGGTGAATATATTGAAGGCATTGGTAAATCCCCAATAAAAAACAAGCCCCCACAAGACCAATCTGCTTTGTCATCTCGCCAAACAACCAAGACCATGTACACTTGCCCTGTTTGTAAGAGGAGTTTTAATAATCACGGCAATCTTGTAAGACACCGAGAGACACACAAAGGGAAGACAATGACTTGCTCAGAGTGCGGGGCCAACTTCTGCAATAAAACTGATCTCTCAGTGCACATACGGACCCACAGAGCGAGCAGGAGCCTATACTGCTCAGAATGTGATAAGATGTTCGCTAGCAATTCCCACTTGGTCATCCATCAGAGAATCCATACGGGAGAGAAGCCATTTGCGTGTTCCGATTGCCATAAACGGTTTTCCAATAAATCAAACCTCGCTGAACACATGAGGGTTCATACCGGGTCG
The DNA here is from genome assembly GCF_055691185.1 of Crinia signifera. Taxonomy (NCBI): domain Eukaryota; kingdom Metazoa; phylum Chordata; class Amphibia; order Anura; family Myobatrachidae; genus Crinia; species Crinia signifera. The sequence goes on along the minus strand of NC_139222.1, from coordinate 12,404,906 downwards.
AAAGAGTTCTGTTGCACAGTTTGTGGAAAGTCTTATGCTCGAAAGGATAATCTCATTAGTCACCAGAGGATTCATCAGGGAGACGTAACCTTCACATGCTCGCCGTGCGGAAGGTGTTTTGTCGATGAGCACAAATTTGTTCGACATCAGAAATTTCACACATTGGAGAAGCCATTCTTCTGCACTCTTTGCAGGAAGCGCTTCACCCATAAATCCCTACTCCTCCGACACGAACGAACCCACATGGACGAGAAACCGTTCACTTGCTCTAAGTGTGATAAATGTTTCCCGAGGCAAGGTGAGCTAGTCAAGCATCAGAGAAGTCACACCGGCGAGAAGCCTTTTTCCTGTGCCGAATGCGGGAAAAGTTTTAGCACTGGCTCAGGCCTGATCAACCACAAGAAAATCCACACCACGGATAAACCCTTTGCGTGTTCCCTGTGTGGCAATAGCTTCAAGCAGAAAAACAACCTCATTAGACATCAGAGAGTCCACAGAGTAGAGAAGCCTTACACATGTTCTGAGTGCGGTAAAGGGTTCACTACGAAGTCCAACTTTATCATACACCAGAGAATTCACACAGTTAGGAGGCAACTTTCCTGCCCTAAATGTGGTAAACCTTTCCCTTACAAAAGTAAATTAAAAGAACATTTGCAAAGTCATTCCGATGAGCCTCAGTAACAGTTACATTTTTTAATTTTTTTAAAAAACATCTTGTGACCTGTTTATGTCATCTATATGCTATTTGTCTAAGAAACCCTGAGCACTTTTTTTTTTTTCATTGGGTGGCATTTATTTAATCCTTTGAGTGTCAACATTGCTGTGAGGGATGCTCAAAATATCCGCTAAAATGCCAGCGTCGCTCACATTTGTTATATAAATTCAAATAATAAATGTTGTGTAAAAAAAGATTATATTTCCTATATAAGGTAAATATTACAGGTCCATTATTATGAATAAACGTGTCTGCTTGCCAATTTTTACACCTATTTTGACAAATTGACTCAAAGGGTTAAATCATTTTCTATGCTCTGTATAGCCTACCTTGCCATGCTTCTATGATTTTGTTATTATAGTTACATGTAACTAGAGAATGTCAAAAACATATATTGTACCCTTAATAAATGTCCATATTTATCAATGTAGGACAGTTTGAGTTGATTCTTTTCAATCTTGCGAATGTTGATTCTATGACTTAAATTGAAAGTATTTGATTGTTAGGCAACACTTGTCCTCGTCTTTGTTTTTTTTATTATCGGAATAATTTTCTTGATTATTTCCGAGGAAATGCTATAGGAAAGGGTGTCGAGCACAAAATGCTCAAGAGTCAAGAGAAAAGTAAGTTTGAATTATATTATACAATCGCTTTAATGCAATTGTAGTCTTCAAAATCTGCTTTTAGTCTCATTATTTTTCTAAGTGGCTTTAGTCAGGCAGAAATGGAGAGTTAAGTAGGGTTTCCATTTTGTGTGTCCATTTTGTGTGTTCGAGCACCTGTGTAAATGTGACTGGATTTGAAAAATGTCTGTGATATGTAAGGGTTAACGTCTACAAAAATAAATAAAAAGTGGAACTCCTTAAATAAAATTTAAATGATTTTATTTTACATTTTATAATCGCTTAAATATTACAGCAGATTTCAAACTCTGTACATTTAACGTGAGTAGGCTTTTATATTGGCATTTATATTTGTATATAAATATAATAGATTTTATATTTTGCTAAATAATTTCATGGTATAATTTTTCAACCATTACACATGGTATTAAATCAAATATAATTTATTAAGAATAACATTCATTGAAAAAAATGATTCAAACTATTCAGTTAGTCAAGTAAAAAAGGATTATCAAAACTTGCAAACAATTTCAACAGTAATTTAAACATTACTAAATAATATTTTTTTGAATTTCTAAAGACTGTTTAGAAAACTTGGTTAACATCCCCACTGTTTTACAAGTTTGGGGGAATTTTTTATTTGCTTTTTTTTGTAAACTTTTGAATTTTCTGATGAGGAAGTCAGCCTGGCACTCATTGGTGTATATATATAATCTATCCAGGTAATAACCGCCACTCCACGCATACTGTTCATACTTTCACCCGGTGCATATCCTCCATTGAACAACAGATTTTATAATCTAATATTCGACTATACAACAAAAACGGCTGTCCTCTCTTCTCTTGAATGCAACGTTTCAATGAAAGATAAGAGAGGTCAGCCGTTTCTGTTGGGCTTCCATACAAGTGTGCAGTGGAATATTATATATATATATATATATATATATATATATATATATATATATATATATATATATATATATATTTGTATATTGCACAAGTTTAATGTATTATTTTTTAAATACTTAATAAAATCAATATAATTTGTAATTTTATTTTATTTCCTGATTAAGGTACTAATTCAGACTGTATCGCAAAGCACATTTATTCTCTAACAGGCAAAACTATGCTGTGCTGCAGTTAGTGCAAATGTAGTATGGGCAAAGAGATTTTGATTTTGCTGAGGTGTGTTCAAACTGAAATTCAAATTGCAGTGTAAAAATAAATCAAAGTATTTGACCTGTACTGAAACAAATATAACTTGCCCAAATCTAACACTGCTTATATCTGTCATTAGTAGAAAGAAGGTATTTTCTGGCACTGTTCTATATTTGCTGTTTTAAGAATTTTAAGAACTGTTATATATGTTTTATTGGTGCAATTATGTCCTTGTATCATGTAAGGTCACTAATGAAAGGAGTAATTTCATTGTTTCTTTGTCCGGGTGCCAACACTGACATCACTATTAAGTTCTGTCTTTTTTTTTTTTTATGGACTGGTAATTACTCTGATATGAGACAACAGTAAAATTATGGTGCCATTTACTTTGTTCCTTTTTAAGTGTCAATTGTGATTAATTGTTGTGGTTTTTTGTTTGTTTTTTACAGATTTTCCAAATAACTCTAATGGAAAACTTGGCAGCTCTGATATTACGTTGGCTCCTGATAATGAAAAATCTAGGTTAAGTAAAAACACTCAAGAAATAATATACTCAACAAAACATAAATCTGACTTGTCAAATGTTGTGAAAAATATTACCGGAGACTCGGCCACACTCAAAGAAAAGAATCTCAGAGGCAACGACCATTGTAAATCTACTCAAGTTAAAGAAGACCCCGTCTTCTGTGAAGGAGGAGGAAGAAACCTTACAGGCACTGATGTTTCTACACCCACAGATCATGCACAAGACACATCTTCTCATATTAAGGAGGAATTCATCTCATGTGATGGAGGAAACCTCACAGACACTGACATTTATATACCCACACATTTTACATCTACTTCTCTTGAGGAGGAACCCATTCCATGTGAAAGAGGAAGCTCAACAGACACTGACATTCATCTACACACAGATCTTAAGCAGTGTACACTTTTTCATATTAAGGAGGAATCCGTCTCATGTGATGGAGAAAACTTCACAGACACTGACATGTTTACACCTACAGATCAAATACCTACTCATTTTAAGGAGGAACCAATGTCAAGTGAAGGAGGAAACTTCACAGGCACTGCCAATCCTACACAATATCCATCTACTCATATTAAGGAGGAATCGGTCTCATGTGATGGAGGAAATGTAATAGAAAATGACATTTACGCTTTTACGTTTACTGGGGAATATATTGAAGGGAGTGGAACTGGCCAAGAAATATTGAAGCCCCCAGAATTACCGCAAGGAAGTAAGAATGTTAAACTCACAGCTCCATCTTTGGAAAATGCTAAGTCACTGTACACGTGCCCAGTCTGCCAGAGGGGTTTTAGTAACCACGGGAACCTTGTGAAACACCGCGAAGCCCACAAAGGGAAAAAGCCGACTTGTTCTATTTGCTGGGAACAGTTCTTGTCCCAGTCAGACCTGTCAGTCCATCAAATCCTGTCCCATAAAATTGACAAATCCACCGAAGATCCTCCGAAAGCAATAAAACCCAGTTGTTCAAAGTGCGGAGCCAAGTTTTCTTTCAAGAATGACCTATTGGCTCACCAAAAAGTGCACAAAGTTGATAAACACCTATACTGCTCCGAATGCAACAAACAGTTTTCCTGCAAATCTCAACTGATGACCCACTGGAGAATCCACACCATGGAGATGCCCTTTGCCTGTCCTGACTGCGGGAAACAATTCTCTAATAAATCAGACCTTGCAGAGCATATGAGAGTTCACACAGAAACTAAGTACTTTCCTTGCCCAGTCTGTGGGAAGTATTTCTCTAGGAGATCCAACTTAATCCGTCACCAGCAGAACCATGAGAAGGACAAAATGTTGAACTGCTTTGACAGCGCTGCCCTTTATACACCCACAGATCATTCACAACATGCATCTCGTATTAAGGAAGAACCTCTCTCATGTGATGAAGAAAACCCTGTAGACACTGAAATGTGTACACCCTCCGATCAGGGGAAATATACTTCTACTCATATTAAGGAGGAATCAGACTCGTCTGATGACATCACAGACACTGACAGTCACACATCCACATGTCATAATTTGACTTCTAGTAAGGAGACGGACATCTATTCTTTTACAATTACTGGTGAGTATATTAAAGGCATTGGTAAACCTCCTATAAAACAGGAGCCCCCACAAGAGAAACGTGCTTTGTCATCTCCCCAAACAACCAAGACCATGTACACTTGCCCTGTTTGTAAGAGGAGTTTCAATAATCACGGCAATCTTGTTCGACACCGAGAGGCGCACACAGGTGATCAGACTTGCTCAGAGTGCGGGGCCATCTTCTGCAGTAAAGCCGATCTCTCTGCACACGTACAAAGCCACAAAGCGAGCAGGAGCCTTTACTGCTCTGAATGTGATATGATGTTTCCAAGCAACTCTCACCTGATAATCCATCAGAGAATCCATACCGGAGAGAAGCCATTTGCGTGTTCCGATTGTCATAAATGTTTTTCCAGTAAATCAAACCTTGCTGGACACATGAGGGTTCACACCACCGTGTCGAAAGAGTTCTGTTGCACGGTTTGCGGAAAGTCTTACACTCGAAAGAATAATCTCGTTAGTCACCAGAGGATCCATCAGGGAGACGTAACCTTCACATGCTCTCCGTGCGGAAGGTGTTTTGTCGATGAGCATAAATTCATTCGACATCAGAAATTTCACACATTGGAGAAGCCGTTCTGCTGCACTCTTTGCGGGAAGCGCTTCAGACTTAAAACTGTGCTCCTCCGACACGAACGTGCTCACATAGAGGCCAAACCGTACACTTGCTCCAAGTGTGATCAATGTTTCTCGAGGCAACGCGAGCTAATCAGGCATCAGAGGACTCACACCAGCAAGAAGCTTTTTTTCTGTGACAAATGTCAGAAAGGTTTTAGCAGCAGATCAGGCTTTATCAACCACAAGAAAAGCCACGGCACAGAGCAGCCATTTGCATTTTCCTAGTGTGACCATAACTTCAAGCGGAAAAACAGCCTCATTAGACATCAGAGTCTCCACAGAGTAGACTTGTTCTGAGTGCGTTTAAACGTTCACCATGAAGTCCAACTTTAATGGTTATGGGTCATAGAGTTGATACTATGAAGGTCAACATACATCAGGTCCACCACAAAATTTCAACAGTGCTTAGGTTGACATATGAAATAAGTCGACATGGCTAAGGTCGATCGGGTTGGAAGGTCAGCAGTCATTAAGTCACCAATGAGTTTTTCACGATTTTTGGTCAACATGGACACCCTATCGGTGTACCGTGTCCCCTCGCATGGCTCGCCATACTTCAGGCACACTATTATAGTCTCCCTTGCGCCCTAGTGGATAGTAGGGTATGAAATGCCGCCTGTTTTGGAAAAAAAAACTTAAAAAAATCATGTCGACCTAATGCTTGTGTAGACCTTCCATTCCTGTTGACCTAATGTTCTTTTGACCTTTATAGTATCGACCTAGCGACCGTATCCCACTTTAACATACCTCCGACAATTCACACTGCTAAAAAAAATATTGTGACTTATTTATGCTGTCTATATACTAATAGTCTAAGAAAACTTGAGAACTTTTTTCCTCTTTGTTTGGGTGGCATTTCATTAAACAATTTCCTCTGCTCTTTATAGTCCACCTTTTTTATGCTCCGATGATTTTTTTTTTTTTTATATTATAGTTAAAGGTAATTTTATAAGGTCAAAGATATGTATTGTATCCTTAATAAATTTCCATATTTATCAAATTAGGCCAGTTTTGAGTTGATTTCTTTCAACTGTGCCAATGTTGCAGAACATAAAAAATAAAAGTTTCGGTTTGTTACGCAACACTTGTCCTCAATTTGTTTTGTATTGTGGTCATCCTTTTGAAGATCGTCGTGGGAAAGGGTCTCAAGCACAATATGCTCAAGAGTCCGAGAAGAGGGATGAGTCCGAAACGGTTTAGTAGATCGAAAAGTAAGATGGACGATATTGTAGCATAGTTTCAGGACAATGAAATACAAATAACACCAGTCAACACAAAAAAACTTTGCTTTTGTCCCTTTTACAATGATCATTACAATCATGCATATGTTACATGATCACTTTGGCCAATTTAAAGATTATATGGGTGCCTATTCGGTAGAGGTGAATGTTTTCATCAAGATATGATGGACTTTGATTGTCGTTATCAGGGGCAATACAATCAGAGTATGATGAGGGATTATATTTGGAGGCTAATATGAGAAAGTCAATTCCAATCACAGAAGTTATGCTCACCGTGCTTTTGGGTCTGGTTTCCAATCGTAGTCCACATGGATGGTAAAGTGTTGACCATAGCCATGTCGAAACCTCTGTCCACAAGTTTCCCTAACAGTCTAGGACAGGGATTTTTCAAACTTCTTACCTTGCGGCACACTAAATAAAATTGCCAAGGCACACCATGAAATCCCCACAGGGCAAAACACATTGGCCCCCACAGGAAAAAAAAACTAACAAACAAACCTATTGGCCCCCATATAAAAAACAATTACACTGGTCCCTACAGGTAACAAAAATAAAATACATTGACCCTTTTACTTGAAAAGAAGAGACCAGTAAATAACAGTTGAACTGGTGGTGGCTGTATTGAACACAAAAGAAAAAAATGACAGAATAATATATGGCGCTATGCTGCCCTGATGTTACAACTTACGTAAGTGTCACCAACACTTAAATTACCATACCGACGAAAAATTTGTGAAGCTGATATACAATTAGGCGCAGAAAGATACTTAGAAAACCCGTAGGATATAGTCCTCTTTTTGTTGAAGGTGTCCCTTTTCAGTTATATCGGAGTCCAGGCCGTTTATGTCCGTTGCCGTATATATGTTCGTGATGATCCAAAAAAGATAAACAGAACAATAAAGGTTTTACAATGTGTACAATATGTGGTTCTAGAATTTCTTTCAAGCGGATGAGCAAGATATCGTGTGCGTACCAAACTCACGTTTGTCTACGCTGATGTGACGCTTATAAAGGTATCTTTTAGTGATGTTTGAAGCAGAGGATATTTTGCTTGAAGCAGAAGATATTTCCTCTTAAAGTGTACTCAAAATAAAGGAAAAAGAGAGTGCGACATGTGTAGATTTGACATGTACCAAATGTGAAGTTTATATGTGAGGAGCTGAATTAGCGTACCTCACTCACCAAATAGTGAAGAAAAATAAACATATAAAGGTTTCTTTTATTGAAAATATGGGCGTACCCCAACTCACGATGTTTAAGATATTGTTCAAAGGGTTTCTTTATCCTCTCGGCTTATCGTATGGGAATCACCCAGTTTATCTCAAAGGAAAGTTTGATAAACCGAATATTAGAATTGACCAAGGTTATTATATAATTTTTTTATACCATTAGAAACAGCTGTATGGAGTGGGCGTACCCTAACTCACACTTGTGTGCTGGGCAGTCCACTCATCAAAGGTTTTTTTGTTTCTCTGGAACATAGGGTTTTCTCCCAACTACCATTCACCGTATATCATCCAGGTCATGGATCTTTCTTGAGAAAGGTCCATGACCGAAACGCGTTGATGCTACTGGAGAGGAGTGAACAGCCACCACCCCCTGGATGTATGTATCGGATTTTGTCTTGTTTTTAAATTGTATTTTTACGCCATTCTGGTGTCTACATTGGACTTGTTTTTAACGTGTTTTGAGCCCTTGTTGGGTGTTTTGTTCTACATTGGATTAAAGTTTTTTCACGTATTTTAAAAAAAAACGTTGATTGGTATCCATCCTTGGGAAACTCTAAAGAAACCGCTACAGGCCTGGTGATGCCACCTAAAGTGGTGAGTAAGGTACGCCAATAATTTTTGGCCTATCTTATATTTTGTGTATGATAGAAACAACATCTACATTGGGCATATATTCTCTCTTTATATGTACCCTGGATGATATACGGTGAATGGTAGTTGGGAGAAAACCCTATGTTCCAGAGAAACAAAGAAACCTTTTATGAGTGGACTGCCCAGCACACAAGTGTGAGTTAGGGTACGCCCACCCCATACAGCTGTTTCTAATGGTATAAAAAAATTATATAATAACCTTGGTAAATTCTAATATTCGGTTTATCAAACTTTCCTTTGAGATAAACTGGGTGATTCCCATACGATAAGCCGAGAGGATAAAGAAACCCTTACGAGTTTGAACAACATCTTCATTGTGAGTTGGGGTACGCCCATATTTTCAATAAAAGAAACCTTTATATGTTTATTTTTCTTCACTATTTGGTGAGTGAGGTACGCTAATTCAGCTCCTCACATATAAACTTCACATTTGGTACATGTCAAATCTACACATGTCGCACTCTCTTTTTCCTTTATTTTGAGTACACTTTAAGAGGAAATATCTTCTGCTTCAAGCAAAATATCCTCTGCTTCAAACATCACTAAAAGATACCTTTATAAGCGTCACATCAGCGTAGACAAACGTGAGTTTGGTACGCACACGATATCTTGCACATCCGCTTGAAAGAAATTCTAGAACCACATATTGTACACATTGTAAAACCTTTATTGTTCTGTTTATCTTTTTTGGATCATCACGAACATATACGGCAACGGACATAAACGGCCTGGACTCCAATATAACTGAAAAGGGACACCTTCAACAAAAAGAGGACTATATCCTACGGGTTTTCTAAGTATCTTTCTGCGCCTAATTGTATATCAGCTTTACAAAAAATGTTGTCGTATGGTGGTGGCTAAACAAAGGGGAAGGGGGGAGGGGAGGGCCGAGGTGCACTGGGCTACTATGACAACAGGTAAGAAGGCATACTCCAGTCAACACAATCAAATATATAACGTTATAAAGTTGTGGAGGTGCTCCCGGGGAGAAGGGTAAGTATCGAAAGAAAAGTAAGATATCCAAGGGAGGATATCTAAGAAGTCTCCCGGGTGGGGCACAGCCTTCTAAGTAATGGTAACTGTTAAGACTAAATTTTATTAGTTAAAACATGACCCTAAAGTTGGGTCAGGTGAGGACAAAAAAGACAAAGACAAACAGATAACACTTATGACGATTTCTATATAAGAGAAAGTAGTGAAATATAATAGATAATTAGGTTTTTCTCTATGTCTGTGGGTTGAGAGAGGAAAAATGCCTCTAACTTTAAATAGCAGTATATAATATACTTCTTGAGTGATCCTATCAGACAAGAGAACGCCTCTGCTAGCCTTTAACAATAGTGCTCCCTGTTTAGAACAGTAATTGACTGCTGAATTCCACCAAAGTATCAGTAGATAAAAAATGGAGTAGTATTATAGAAACCTGAGTTGTTGGGACCCGGGCGCCTGGACACAAACGGTGACACACGCTCCCATTGCCGGTGTCTGGACATAAAGCGTTTTGCATCCTGTCACAGTGCCTGGACTCCGGCGCCTGGACAATACGGCGTTATACGCCTCAACTGCCGGTGTCTATATTTAAGACACCAGCCCTCTTCTACTGCTACAGCGGTCTCCATCTGGCTAGGATTTACCATATTGATCCCCTACCACGTGCAAAACGATTGCCTGCGGTCCAGTATCGTGAGTTTATCAGCCCTTAGCGGCAGCATACAAATATTCGCTATCTAACTCACTTAATTTGTCACAGTACTGCATGTGTATATGTACTTAGATCTGTGAGTGTATCAGTCTATATCAGTAACTCTGTATCACTGTAGCGCGGCATACACGCCAATCAACTAATATAGTACTGTACATTGAATGCTTAGATCTATGAGCGCTTTAGTTCACAACTGCATTTGTCAATGTTATATGTATTTAATAAGGAACCTTATTGTCAAAAGCATTATTATCAGTCTATATCAGTAACTCTGTATCACTGTAGCGCGGCATACACGCCAATTAACTAATATAGTACTGTACATTGAATGCTTAGATCTATGAGCGCTTTAGTTCACAACTGCATTTGTCAATGTTATATGTCATTGAATGCTTAGATCTATGAGCGCTTTAGTTCACAACTGCATTTGTCAATGTTATATGTATTTAATAAGGAACCTTATTGTCAAAAGCATTATTAATATTTGAAAGTGTACCCATACAGTCATATGACTATATTCCCATATATTGTCGGGAGTATATCAGCCCATACTGACATGATTTACATACTTTAAAGTGTTATAGCTTTGTATACATTTTACATTTAGCTCTGTGAAGGCATTAGCTCACAGTAGCAATAAATCAGTGCCTGTCATTTAAACTGTTACAGTGTTGTATGCACTCAATTATAACCTAAAGAGTGTATCAACACAGCCACATGGCTGTACTATAACACACTCGCCTAAACTTTTTACCTATTATCCATCCTAAACATTGCAGTACTATATGCAACTGAAAAAAGAATAAATTAAACAGCTTACCCATGATTATGAAAAAATCTTTTTGAACTGCTAAATATTATATAAAATCAGTATCTTCCACCACTCTTCTCCTTTTTTCACTATTTTCTTGATTCCACTGCTCCCTGCACGATATCCCAGCAGCGTAAGTGGGATCCCTAGTGTTTATTTTTTCTGTTATGTCATTTTGGACAAAACAGGAGAAGATCTAGGCAACCGTGTTACTTCCAATCAGTGTGCAGACTACACTTTCTTCCACACCTCACCACCCAGGCAGTATCGCTCAACCTCTGTTCACTACAGTTATTTCTGTACACAGAGGACAGCAGCATACACCAGGGAATAAGTGAGGGAGTACTCTTTTATCTACCGCCTTTATCCATTCAGGGTTCTCTCATTTTCAGGGGACCCGAGACCCGACTCTGCACTGTCTATTGATAACAGAGCCAGGCAGGTCACCCCTGGAAACAGCAGAAACCATCTTACCTATATTTTGATACCTGTGACGCTCTTGGGGTCCGCTCAACTGTGCATTCACTGACATCTGTCACATGCACAGGCAGCAGCCACTCCTTTAGCAACCAACAACTCAGGTTTCTATAATACTACTCCATTTTTTATCTACTGATACTTTGGTGGAATTCAGCAGTCAATTACTGTTCTAAACAGGGAGCACTATTGTTAAAGGCTAGCAGAGGCGTTCTCTTGTCTGATAGGATCACTCAAGAAGTATATTATATACTGCTATTTAAAGTTAGAGGCATTTTTCCTCTCTCAACCCACAGACATAGAGAAAAACCTAATTATCTATTATATTTCACTACTTTCTCTTATATAGAAATCGTCATAAGTGTTATCTGTTTGTCTTTGTCTTTTTTGTCCTCACCTGACCCAACTTTAGGGTCATGTTTTAACTAATAAAATTTAGTCTTAACAGTTACCATTACTAAGAAGGCTGTGCCCCACCCGGGAGACTTCTTAGATATCCTCCCTTGGATATCTTACTTTTCTTTCGGTATGGTGGTGGCTGTAAACTGGTTTGGGCATCTCTAGATCTGGGGGCACACTTGAGAACCGCTCAAGGCACACTAGTGTGCCACGGCACAGTGGTTGAAAAACACTGGTCTAGGATTTAACTGTATCTAGATGGTATTGTCAAAACGACATATGCTAGGAAGCGTGGACATCTTTTGAAAGGTGGACTGAAAGGATAAATTGACAAAAATTGAGGTACCACTGGTCTTTTTATAGTTCTACTTTAACTTTATCCACAAAAAGATTTAGGGGTCTTTTTTTTTTTTTTTTTTTTTTTTTTTTTAGATAAAGTACCATCTAACCAGTTCCAAACTGTAATTTTTCAAGAACAGCCTGTAAACAAGGCAATTCGTAGCCGATTGGCTGGTACTTTATCTCCATCCAAGGCTTGGTAAATAGACCCCTTAACGGTGTGAATTTATCCAAATAGCAATATATCACCATTATCGGTTGGATAATTCAGGTTATTGGGTACTTGATGTGCCAGAGCGCCACACTTCGCTAACGTCTTTCATTGGTACACTAAAGGCATTTATCTGATGGTACCTCCTCTATATTTGCTGTTTTAAGAACAGTTCTACATGCGATTAATTTTAGTCATACAGTTTAATGGTGTGAGTGATCTGGGGCAACTAGGCAGGAAATGTAAAATAAATTGCATTATATACCTGAAGGTCTGAATTAAGAACAAAAGACTTTATATAATGTTAAATACATTCTGTTTATTAAATTTAGACTTAAATCAAAATGCTCCTACAGAGTGAGGTACGGGGAACCTTGCCTACAGGTGGAAAATTTGCACCTCAACTGGCATTTGCCCGTTTCCCATGGGGATTCCACACAGGCAACTGCTGATACCTTTATTGTTGCCCATTGTGGATTCAGAAAAATGCTAGAAACCAGACCCAGTGGAAGACGCCGTACTCTCAGCCGCGGATGAGAGACGTGGCCGCGCATTCCTATACCTGTATTCCTATCCCTGTCCTGGCTCCCATTGCGGGCATGTTTTTGCCGGAGACCGGACCTAGTGGGAGGCATGACTGTGCCTTCTTATAAAAGTTCCGACAATCATTGTGCGGGGTTGCTACTGCCAGGTGATTAACATTCATATTTTACTATCCATCTGATGTTCCGATATTTGCCGGACGTTTACCCCTTTCACGGAGGGCTAACGTACGTGTGTGTGTGTGTGTGTGTATATGGGTGGGGGGCGGCCTGTGGACAGGGGCATATGCAGCTTGTCTCCTATGTATTTAGCCAGATTTGTGTGTATAATGCTGGGTGGGATTGACTGTGTAACTCCGCCCAGCGTTATATACACACACACATGATTGACAGATGTAGCTAAATATATGAGAGAGATTCAAAAAAGGAAAAACATTTTTTTAATTAACGTAAGCCTAGGTAACATACACGTGTATATATAGATTCAGCACTTGATTTGATATTTGTCTTTTCATAAATCGCATTGTGCAGTCTATGTAATTCATTTCACGACAGTTGAGTATTAAAATTGCAATTAGGTAAGTACAATACATAATTATTGAATTCGATAAGATCTTTTGAGAGGTCAATCAAATTTTTAATATCCTCTACCGATGTCCGTATTAATTATCTTAAGTCACTTGTGAAATGTTATCAAAACTTCTATAAATCATTCTAAATCACAGAAGGCAAACTCTGGTCCTCAACATTATAGGGGGCATTGTTGTGTTTTGTGTCCCGGGGGGCACCCATTGACACACGACGGAGTATCAAGCACTGTTTGAGTGCGCACACCCCAGGACACTGACATTACACTTATGTTGTTCCATCATTTTGACGGGTTGGTAACTAGTCTGATAAAAGAAAACCAAAAAATTATAATGTACTCTTCATTAATGGTTTATAATTTATTTTTTTACAGGTTTTCCAAATAACTCTAATAGAAAACTGGGCAGCTCTCCTATTACTTTGTCTCAAAAACACAAAAACATAAAATGTACTTGTCAAATGTTGTGAAAAATATTACCGAAGACTCAACCAAACTCAAAGAAAAGAATCTCACAGGCACAACCACCGACTCAAGTTAAAGAAGAATCAGCCTTCTGTGAAGGAGGAAACCTCACAGACACTGACATTTATACACCCACTCATTATACATCTCATATTAAGGAGGAACCCATTCCATGTGAAAGAGGAAGCTCAACAGACACTGACCTTCATATACTTACTCATATTAAAGAGGAATCAGGTGATGGAGAAAATCTCACAGACACCGACAAGTATACACCCACAGATCAAAGATCTACTCATATTAAGGAGGAACCAATGTCATGTGAAGGAGGAAACCTCACAGGCACTGACAATCGTACACAATATTTATCTAATATTAAGGAGGAATCTGCCTCGTGATAGAGGAGACCTCACAGACACTGACATGTTTACATCCACAGGTTGTACACAGTATACATCTACTCATACTAAGGAGGAGCCGGTCTCATGTGATGGAGGAAATTTCATAGAAAATCACATTGATGCTTTTATGTTTCCTGGGGAATATATAGAAGGGAGTGGAACTGGCCAAGAAATAATGCAGCTTCCACCATTACCGCTATAAAGCAAGGATATTAAATTTGCAGCTCCATTTTCTGAAAATTCTAGGACAATGTACACATGCCCAGTCTGCCAAAAGAATTTAAAAAACCACGGGAGTCTTATGAAACACCGGGAAGCCTACAAACGGAAAAAGTCAACTTGTTCAAAGTGTGGAGCCAAGTTTTTTTTCAAGAGGGACCTGTTGGCTCACCAAAAAGTGCACAAAAGTAACAAAAACCTTTACTGCTCTGAATGCAACAAACCATTTTCCTGCAACTCACTACTGGTAATCCATCGGAGAATCCACACCGGGGAAAAGCCCTTTGCGTGTTTCGAATGCGGGAAACATTTCTCTAGAAAGTCATACCTTACAATACATATGCGAATTCACGCGGAAACTAAGCCCTTTCCTTGCCCAGACTGTGAGAAGTGTTTTTCTAGGAAATACAGCCTAATTAGCCACCAGCGAACGCATGTGGCGGACAAAATGTTGACATGCTCTGACTGTGGGAAAAGATTTACCAAGTCTAACTTTGATATACATCGAAAGAGTCAGAGGTAGGAGGCAACTTTCTTTCCTCAAATACATAGTTTCTACCACTTTTGCGTTCTCAAAAACACCTGCAAATATTAATCTCTTATTTTAGAAAATGTATTTATGGTACTTAGCGACCACGCATAGGATTGATAAAACTCCAACAAATAAAAGTTAACGGAGGTATCCATTTTCCACATATGTTGAATTCTAAGCATGCGGCCATTTTACAGTTTCAATGAGTTTGGCTGCAAGATGAAGACCTTTCTGCTAACGCCTCAAATGAACAACAATTTTTGGGACGTTGGAGTTTCTTAAAATTTTTGCACATGCACAATAGCAACCTCTCAGAACACTTACGCAATAACCCTCTTTTATGGTCTACTCAGTGGTTGTAGTTTATACTCATGGCATGGACACGACTGTTTTTGAGGAGCCCAGAGTTTCAGGATGGGCAGACGTAATTTACCTTAACGAATGTTTACAAGGAAGGTTTGACCAAAATTGATACTCTCCTGGATAAAATATCAGTGTCCTCTTTCCTATATGGAAGCAACAGATAAATTTGCCTCTGTGCGTCACCAACCATTTGCTTATATGCAAGCTAAGCTCTATGTAACCTCCTGGATGGTTTTTTCCAAATGGTTTTTGGGAAAAGATTGGAAAAATGCTCTAGACACTATGGGGTCAATTTACTAAGCTGTGAGTTCTGTTGAAAATGGCATAGCAACCAATCAGATTCCACTTATTTATTTAGCACCTTCTAGAACAGTGTTTTTCAACCACTGTGCCGTGGCACACTAGTGTTCCTTGAGCTGTTCTCAAGTGTACCCCCATATCTAGAGATGCCCAAACCAGTTTACAGCCACCACCAGTTCAGCTGTTATTGACTGGTCTCTTCTTTTCAAGTAAAAGGGCCAATGTATTTTATTTTTGTAAATCGCAAATCTTAGTCTGCAAGGCCCTTACTTCAGCCTTAACTCCCTCGTGGAAAACAATAAGTTCATTGTGTGATTTGACCACTTCATCTATCTTGTTTTCAAGGTGGTCAGTGCGGTGTTCGACCTCCTCTATATCCTGTTGGCAAGTTTGAAGCGCGGATTTGAATTCCGCTGACATGTCCATTTTAAACGAGGCCAGTAGTTGCTTCATCAACCCCACTGTGAGTGGAGCATCGTCCCCTTTAAGGGGTTGCTGACCGTTGCCTGCCAGGATGGGGTCAGATGGTGCGCTGAGTGCTGACAATGTAGATATACCAGAGTCTTTTTTTGAAGCGTGCTTTGAGCTAGGCGACTGAGCTGAGGATTTTAAAAAGCTGACCGGGGGAACTCCAAGCAGTTCTTTCTCTTTTTTAGGAGACATGGCTATAACAGGATGTACAGCGGATGAAGAGAATCACAGAATGATATATGGTTCAAGTGCAAGATGAGGCTTGGCCAGTGGTGTATATAGCCCTATGGTGACACTGAAGTGAAAATTTCTCATCAACTGGGGACCCCCTGTGGGTGTATAAAACACTAATTATGCCCACAATATCCATACCCCCTCCACCTATAGATTTGTTTCGCAACCCACCCCCATCCAATCAATTATCAGTTTGAATCAGAATTTATTTTTTAATCCTACTTTCATTTCTTGATTGTACTTCTATGTACACATATTTATTTCACGATTTATTGAGTAAATTGTACACTATAACGTGACAAATCTTCATCTCAGTCTTATTCTTCCACTTCTTACACTCATAACATTCAAACAAATGCATGCAGCGCTCATGCCCATCGACCAAACATTATCTATGAACCAAAAAAGTCTGGGAAACCCTTAAGGCAGAGCAGTGCCTGATATCCAACTGACTAACAGGGTGAGTGCAGTGTACCCACTTTGTATTGATCAATGGGTGCATTGGCCAGGACAAAGAAGAGCAACTAAAATGGTGCATGGCCTACATCACAAAACGTACCAGGAAAGACTAAAAGATCTTAATATGTATACTTTAGAGCAGAGAAGGGAAAGGGGGGATATGATAGAAACTTTCAAATATATCAAGGGCTTTAACAAGGTACAGGTGGGAGACATTCTTCACAGGAAGAGGAGCAACAGAACACGAGGACATGCTCTGACACTAGAGGGAGGAAGGTACAGGTGGGAGACAATCTTCACAGGAAGAGGAACAGCATAACACGAGGACACGCACTGACACTAGAGGGAGGAAGATTCAGGGGAAATGCGAGGAAGAATTTTTTCACAGAAAGAGTAGTAGATAAGTGGAATAGCCTCCCAACAGAGGTGGTAGACGCAAATACAGTAGTACAATTTAAACATGCTTGGGATAAGCATATTGATATCCTTACAAAAAAATAAGGATCAAATATGGTTTGAGGTAACATCAGGGCCGTAACTAGGGGGGGGGCTGGGGGGTCACGCGCACCGGGCGCTGGAGGTGAGGGGCGCTGTGAGGTCCGGTGTATGTGGACGCTGTAGTGTAGCGGCGGGCATGTTACTTTGACTCCGTCGGAGTCCGTCCATCTCCTACTAGCGCGGCTGCAGGAAGCTCTGATGACTTCGAAAAGACTTGCCGGACGCTGATTGGCTGAATTCAGCCAATCAGCGTCCGGCAAGTCTTTTTGAAGTCATCAGCGCTTCCTGCAGCCGCGCTAGTAGGAGATGGACGGTGAGAGGACTGTGCGGGGAGGGGGGGGGTCTCCGGCACCAGGGACAAGGCGTCATTTGGTCGGTCCCCCCTGTCAGCTGCTAACTAAGCAGCGGGGAATAAACGCTGTGCGCATGCGCACAGCGTCTATTCCCGCAGCCAGGGGGCTGGGGGCATGGCTAGAGGCTCACAGAGCCTCTGGGTCATGCCCCCATAGCGGCAAAATGGGGGCATGGCCTCGCGGGAGAGCAGCGATTATAGGCCACGCCCCCCCAAATTAGGCCACGCCCCCCGAAACATCGCTGGGGGGGGGCACCAAAAGACTGCCTTGCCCCGGGCGCCGGAAACCCTAGTTTTGGCCCTGGTAACATGTTTAAAAAAAGGGGCAGACTAGATGGGCCAAGTGGTTCTTATCTGCCGTCAAATTCTATGTTTCTATGTTTAAAGATTTCTCAGTGCAACTGGCCGGGGAGCGCAGAGACGGATATGGGAAAAAAGAAAAGCCGGTACATTAGGTACAGTTTTTATTAGCCGGTACAGACTGTTAAATAAACAGCAATTTTTTTTATGTGTCTGTTACTGTTTTTGTGTTGTGTGTTGTAGTGTATGTGGTTGTGTGTGTTGTATGTATCTGTCCAATGCGTAAGTGTGTGAGGTGTGCTATGTATATACAGTATGTGTGTGTTGTGCCTTTGTGTATCTGTGCAGTGTTTAAGTATGTGTTTTGTGTGTTGTACTGTTTTTTGGGTGTGTGTGGTGAATGTGGGTGTGTGTTGTGCTGTTAAGAGGTATGTTGTGTGTGTTGTGTGTATCTGCCCAATGTGAAAGTGCGTAAGGTGTGCTACGTGTAAATGTGTGTGTGTAGTGTGCTGTGTGTATCTGTGCAATGTTTGTGTGTGTTCTTTGTATTGTACTGTTGTTGGGTGCGTGTTGTAGTGAATGTGGGTGTGGGTTGTACCGTGAGTGGTGTGTTATGTGTGTGTGTGTTGTGTTATGTGTATCTGCTGACTGTGAGGTGCGCTACATATATATGTGCATGTAGTGTGCTGTGCGTATCCTGACAATGCTTAAGTGTGTGTGTTCTGTGTGTTTCTGTATCTACACAATGTTTAAGTGTGTGTGTTCTGCGTGTTTGTTGTACTGTTTTTGGGTGTGTGTTGTAGTGTATATGGCTTTGTGTTGTACTGTATGTGGTGTGTTATGTGTGTGTGTGTGTGTGTGTTGTTGTGTGTATCTGTCCACTGTGTAAGTGTGTGAGGTGCGCTACCTATATATATGTGTGTTGTGTGCATATGTGGTGCACTCTGTGTGTGTGTACAATATGTACGTGTGTGTGTGTGTGATCTATGTATATCCTCAGTTATTCCTAATTGTTTAAAGCCTTCACCATAATGTTAGAATATGTCATGCATACTCAATGACAGCAATGATATCAGGTGTGGAGTTGTTAATTCAACAACGGTTTCCCCGATCGTCAATCTTTTCCCAGATCATCAATGAAGGCAAATTAAAACTTGGTGTTTTTTAAATTTCTAAGTGAAATTTCCCCAAAATGGCTTCGAGGTGCACACCAACAGGTCCAGAGGTACCTTGTTTCCAAATCTGGCAGCCCTGAATGCCACGGTGTGCCCACAATGCAACGGACACGCACGCACACACACTCTTCAACTTATTATATAGATATAGATTAACATTTTATAATCGCAAAGATTTTACAGCAGATTTCATACTTTTTACAGTGCTGTGAAAATGGATGTTGCCTTGTCTAGTGTACCATATTAGTATATAAATATATACCTTTTATTTTATCCTGCTAAATTATTTCATGGCATAACTTTTCAACCATTACACATTAACATGGGGATTTTTCAATGCAGTGATAAAAAATCATTAGTGTGGAGGTGCACCCCTGAGAGTAGAAAACATATAGATTCAAGGGGAAAGGAAAGCAAAAACAAAGGAGAGTACTTTGCCTTCCTTTCCCCTTGAATCTATATAATACAGTATCACTACTATGGGGGTTATCCATTCCGAGTTCTGACTGTCGGTACATCCCGACGGTCTGGACCCTGGCCTATTGTTGGCCCGTTCAGCTGTTTATCAGCAGGTGGGATTCAATGTCCTGCCTGCCATTTGGTGAAAAATGGGGTGTGTCCAAATAAACGGTCGTGGATTGTCGAGATACGGCCATGATCTCAACAATCCATGGCCGTTCTCGCCAAGACGGGCCCAGCTGCTTTTAAAGTCGTGTCCGTTCTGACAAGATGCCTCTTCAATGCAGTCGGGAAAGACCGCATTGAATAGGCGCCCTCCGATATTTCCCCCGTCGGAAATATCAAGGATTGAATACCCCCCTTAAAGTCCAAAACACATTATTTTCAGGTGTTGCTCCTTGCGGGCGCCAAGGCTGACATTACTGTTATGTTGTTCCATCATTTTGGGAGGGTGGTAACTAGTCTGATATAAGACAACAGTAAAATTGTAATGGTATTAATGTACTTTGTTCCTTTCTGTTTAAATAAATTTTATATAAATATTTTCTTTTTACAGATTTTCCAAATAATAATGGAAAACTGGACAGCTCGGATATTACATTGGCGCCTGTTAATGAAAAATATCAGTTAAGTAAAAACACTCAAGAGATAAGCGACTCCACAAAACATAATCCTGACCAGTCAGATGTTGTGAAACACATGTCCCAAGATTCAACCTCACTCAATGGAAAGAGTCTCAAAAGCAACGACCATTGTTTATCGACTCAAGTTAAAGAAGACTCAGCCTTCTGTGAAGGAGGAAACTGGGAGGAACCCATTCCATGTGAAAGAAGAAGCTCCACAGTCACTGACATTTATATAGCCACGGATCATACGCAGTGTACGCCTTCTCATATTAAGGAGGAACCGGTCACATGTGATGGAGGAGATCTCACCGACACCTTTAAGTATACACCCACAGATCAAAGATCTACTCATATTAAGGAGGAACCAATGTCACGTGAAGGAGGAAACTTCACAGGCACTGACAATCATACACAATATCCATCTACTCCTATTAAGGAGGAATCGGTCTCATGCGATGGAGGAAATTTAATAGAACATAACATTTATGCTTTTACATTTACTGGGGAATATATTGAAGGGAGTGGAACTGGCCAACAAATAATGAAGCCCCCACAATTAGCTCATGGAAGCAAGTATATTAAATTCACAGCTCCACCTTCTGAAACCCCTAAGACAATGTACACATGCCCAGTCTGCCAGAGGGGTTTTAGTAACCACGGGAACCTTGTGAAACACCGGGAAGCCCACAAAGGGAAAAAGCCGACTTGTTCTATTTGCTGGGAGCAGTTCTTGTCCCAGTCAGACCTGTCAGTCCATCAAATCCTGTCCCACAAAATTGACAAATCCAAGCAAGATCCTCCGAAACCGAGAAAATCCACTTGCTCAAAGTGTGGAGCCAAGTTTTCTTTCAAGAGTGACCTGTTGGCTCACCGAAAAGTGCACAAAATTGATAAACATCTTTACTGCTCCGAATGCAACAAACAGTTTTCCTGCAACTCCCAACTGGTGATCCATCGGAGAATCCACACCGGGGAAAAGCCCTTTGCCTGTCCTGACTGCGGGAAACAATTCTCTAATAAATCAAACCTTGCAGAACATGTGAGAGTTCACACAGGAAATAAGCCATTTCCTTGCCCAGACTGTGGGAAGTCTTTTTCTAGAAAAGACAACCTAATCAGCCACCAACGAAAACATAAGGGTGACAAAACGTTGACTTGCTCTGACTGTGGGAGGTGGTTCATCGATCGCCGCAAATTTGTAAAGCACCAGAGGTTCCACCGTTTGAAAAAACCATTCTCTTGCCCCAACTGTGACAAAAGCTTTACCCACAATGCAGTTCTTCTCAGGCACCAGCGCTGCCACGTAGACGAAAAACCGTACATCTGCTCCGACTGTGGGAAATGTTTCATTCGGCACGGTGAACTTGTGAAGCATCTAAGGATTCACACTGGAGAGAAACCATTTGTGTGCTCTGGTTGTGGCAAACCTTTTAGCACAGGTTCTGGTCTTATAAACCACAGAAAAATCCACGCTACAGAGAAGCCGTTTGAATGCTCTGAATGTGGCAGCAGTTTCAAGCAGAAAAACCATCTGATCATCCACCAGAGGGTCCACACAGGAGAGAAACCTTATACCTGTGCTGACTGCAATAAAGGATTTACTACCAAGTCCAACTTCAACATACATCGGAAGATTCACACAGTTAGGAGGCAACTTTCATGCCCTGAATGCGCTAAGCACTTTCCCTATAAAAGTCAACTAAAAGAGCATTTAAAAATTCATGAAGCTAATATTTCTGATGATGCTCAATAGTGACTGAATGTAGGAAAGAAAGTCATAGAAATAATGAACAATGGCTGCTATTTTTGGTTCCTGCAGTGAGTCGGTCTTCTTGCAGCCACCTATCTTCTCTTCCATTTGGGCCTCACTGTTGCATGCGCTCAGATCTTAGTGGGTGTGGGTTGTGGCTGAAGTACTATAGTTACACCGTCACATGTGGTCCACTAATGGCTGCCCACCTCGAAAAGCAGTTGATCCACCAATGCACAGTGGCCATTGGTTATGTGGGATGTTTCCAACTAGGAACCCTAAAAACAAGATCTCTTACAGACGTCATACTATATATAAAAGGAAACCGATTAGGTTAGACATATACCCTTTGAGTGCCATGGGAATTTGTCAAAATTGGTGTAAAAATTGGCATGCAAACATTTTTATTCATCATAATGAGCTGTAACGTTTACCTTAGACAGGAAATATCTTTTTTTACTCAACATTTCTTATTCGAATTTATATAACAAATGTGAGCGACGCCGGCATTTTTAGCAGAGATTTTGCGCATCTCTCACAGATGTTGGCTCAAAGGGTTAATGGGGACGACTCGATATTTATATTTTATTTATGTATATTTGTGCAATTGCCTGTAAAATATGGACTATATTCTATTAAGAATACCATCTAGCTACCCACTAGATTTGAATTAATAATACTGTGTTAATATTACTGTGCTTGGGTAACATCAATAAAGCTATATGATGTGTATATATATATATATATTTTTTTTGTGGTCCATCCAGTCAGCTGGTTTCTGAGCTGCCAATAAAGGTAATGACTATGCTTACATGTTATGGACAAATAGCATTTTACTATTGTTTAGTTTTTTTATTATTATTTATTGAAGTGCTACATATTAGACAAGAATGCAATAAGTAAAAATCGACAAAATATAATCCTGTGCATCAAAACCGTACTGAGGGGGAGCAGAGAGGCAGTGAGCCGGACGCAGGCAGCCAGTGAGAGCTGGGAAGGGGGCGGGGCCTTCCTCCAGCTCTCACTGCACAACTGGAAGCTAATAAGAAAAGTGTTTATCAAAAATAACATTATGCGTGTAACTAAATCCGTTCTCCTGGGCTTAGTACATCTGTTTTTTAGTGTTCTTTGTACTAAGCCTTGGAGAGAGATAAAGCACCAACCAATCAGCTTCTGACATTTTTCACAGGTTGCACTGCAAAAAAAAAAAAAAACACAGAAAATGACTTTTCCATCCTAACTACAGCATAATAGAATGCAGAGATCTCCATTGTATACAGTATATTTGCAAACATGGTAAGCGAAGAGAGGAAGAGCGGAAAAGAAAACGCACGCCGTGACCAAGCACTGCGAAACGTACGTTGGGACGTTGTGTTGGCTAATCACGTTGTGGTGCAATCACGTGACCGGCTGCTACAGGCCCGGACCTCGACAGAGAGACGCACACAGGAAACTAGGAATTGGGCCACAACCCAGATCACATATGGTTTAAGGTAACCAATGAAGAGATGTACTTGTATACAATAGGCTATAATTCTTTGCTGGAAAGCAGATATTTGTGATCTCATTGAGGGCATTGCAACGGGTAGACCCCTTGGGGACTGACAGGCGCTGGTGATGGTTCAGATCCCAGCAGCTGTGCAAGGGTGGGGTAGTTAGTCCCACCAACAGAAAAGGAAAAAACAACAAGAGAAGCACAGCGCTGTTTGAGGAGGAATAATCACCATGGGATGTGGAATTAAATTAATTTATGGTACTTGTGTAATATCTGGGCGCTCGATTTTGCCATTGTATTGCATCGCATCGCATTGCATGCAATATAGTGGCATACAATTCATGCAATGTGATTTTTCATTGTAAAGACCCGATTTTTAATTGTATAGTCACCCATGGGTGATTTCATACCCCCACTATCCAACTACGCATGGAGTTGATTTTATATAGTGTGGCAAACGCAGCGAGCCACCGAGCCTGAAGCGTGGCGAGCGCATGCAGAATACATGTTAAGTAATCCACGTCCCCTCGCCATGCTTCGGGCTCGGGGGCTCGCTGCGCTCGCCACACTATATAAAATCAACTCCATGCATAGTTGGATACTGGGGGTATGAAATCACCCATGGCTGACTATACATTTAAAAATTGGGTCTTTACAATGAAAAATTGCATTGCATCGCATGCCTTAAGTAGTGGCATGCAATGAAAAAATTGGGCGCCCAGATAATACACAAGTACCGAATTTATTATAAAACACATAACCCTAGTACATTCACTGATACTAAATAAAATTAAATAATAAAAAATATATAGAATATAAAATCTCACTGTCAGGAAGGATGTAGAGCCACCAAGATTTGGGACTTGGATGTGAGTCCTGATGGTAAGTGCACTTTACCGTGGCCAATGAATTGTGTTTCCACAGTTTGGAAGGTGTAGTGCTGCGAAAATCCAGACTAGGCCGTCAGAGATGGATGGGGTTGAAGTGGCGGGTCCAATCTTTGTGAGGGGGGGTCCAGGGGCAGGCCGTGGCTACTGGGATGGGGCAAGAAAGTGTCTGGGGATATCCTCCTTTGAATGGCACCCGAAGATGTCCAAAGATGATGGTACTCCTCGAAGTTGCCCGGGGGGACTTGACTATACAGGTGGCTCTGTTGAGTGTGCCTACCTGGAATGATCTCTGTCAGCGGTCCCATGTTGTCGTCCTAGATGGAGGTTGTGGCAACAGATGGCTGGGTGATCCTCAGAGTGTTCCAGGATGGACTTGACATTTTCAGGTGGCTAAGATGTAAGGGCCCACCTGGAGAGAACTTAATCAGTGGTCCCGTGCTGGGATTTGTTGATGGGGAATGACAGGTGGCTGAGGTGGATGGCTCACCTGGAGATGGATCTCAAGGAGGGGTCCCAGTAGCAAGGGTGGTGGTCTGGTGAATGGATGTCTAGATTGACAAATGGGAAATGGGTGGCTTGGGTCCAATCCTGGAGGTGAGAGGGTCATTGAGTGCATGCCTGCTTTTACATGGGATGTTTCGTTTGCAGGGGGCATAGGTCCTAGCCTTCTGCAATACACAATGGTGCACCAGAGGGCGAACTGAAACCTCTTTTTGCAAACTTGATACTTCTCTCTGTGTCTGTCCCTTCAAACTGTTATCGGGGTGTCACTCTCTCATTCATGGATCATTAGACAGACAGCAACTGGGTCGACAATCATTAGGTCAACATGCATTAAGGTCGACATGACTCGTGGTCAACATGCAGGAAGGTTGTCATGACTGAAGCTCCACATGGGTTATGTCAGGTCATTAGGTTGACACACAAATTAGGTCAACATGGGGAAGGTTGACGGTCAAAAGGTCAACATGGGGTTCTTCACTTTTTTGAATTTCTACACAGTCGACATGGACACCGAAACGTACCAGCACGTCCCCTCACATGGCTCGTACTCGCCATGCCTCGGGCACGGTGCTTCGCTACTGTCAACACACTTTATTCTCCCACCACACCCTAATGGATGGTTGGGCAAAAAATACCACCTGTCAGCACATGTCGGCTCATGTGCTGACATGTGGTCGGCACATTGGTCGTTATCCCCTCCCCTCCTGTCGCTCTCACTTGTCCCTCTGGTGTATGCCGGAACTCTCCTGCCACTGCCATTCACTGCATTGAGTATGCACCGGCAACGACAATCCCTGCTCGGGAATGTTTGGGTGCCCGAGTCCCCCAGAGCTGCCCCCGACCATCCCCGAGCCTGCCGCCTGGTCACTGCCGTGAATGGTGGCAGCAGGGGAACTCTGGCGTACAATTGCTGGTGGGGAGGGAGCGACAGGAGGGATGGGGAGGGGGGTCTGCCCCGTCTGTGGTGGGTATTTCTGGGGCAGGAAAAACTTGCCCTGGTAGGTATGTCCTGCCCCAGAAAAACCCACCACTCAAGGGGTTAATGCATGTCGACCTTGTGGCGGTATCCCGGACACATGGTAATGCCCATGGGTGACCAATGATCCTACATACCATTACCTATCCCTTGGTATATAAATAACAGGAATAATAAGGGTCACTACATAGACATAAGACTCTGGTGCCGAGACCGACCTGTAGTACCAGCATCTGCTGTATAGCGGTAACATTAGCGAAATATTTCTGCAGCGTTGGGTTTTTGTTCGTGACAAGGAAACTATCTAAATTCATGTTAAGGTAAATCTATTACATATTAAGTTTTAAAATTGTATTTGCACAAGAAGATTTCTCTGTGATTTCCTCTCTTGGTTTCAACAAGATAATTGCTGAGCCCCTGGGTGCCCCTCTGGCCGTCAGGTAACCTGGCACAACGTGAAAGGTTCTTTCTAATGTGCCCTATGGCACACATACCTCACTTGTGGGGTTTATGCCAGTTATCCCAGAGAAATAGATTCCCACACCAGTATCAATAAATAGGGGTTGGAATCAGTTGGTCTACAGCATGATGGTCGACAGTCATTAGGTCAACACCATTAGGTCGACATGGGAAAAGGTCAACATGGTTATAGGTCGAACGGTCATTAGTTCGACAGGTCGTTAGTTCGACAATGTCTAGGTCGACATGGGGTTTTTCACTGTTTTTTTTTTACCTGAATGTCAACACAGTCGACATGGACACAGTTTAAAGTGCACCGCACCCCCTCGCATCGCTTGCTACGCTCGCATGGCTTAGTGCCCACTATTTTTAGGCTCCTACTGTATGTTACATGAGGTCCAGCCAACCTGTGGTTCCCCAGCGGTTGGGAACAGTGTTCATTTTGTCAGGGATTTTCAATAAAGTTTTAGTCTTCGTCATTTTCTTTATATATGACTAAATTAAATGTTGCATTTTCCCTTTTTTTGTCTTAGTCCAGATTTATGGGTGTGGTATATGGGATCCCGACAGTTATTAGCCCGACGTCTGGATCCCGACTGGCCGGACTCACACAGCGTGGCGAACGCAAAAAAGCCCATTGCGGGCACGGTGGTTCCCTACGCTCGCCACCTATTCTATTCTCCCTCTATAGGGGTCGTGGACCTCCACAAGGGAGAATAGCTGGTGGCCGCCGGGACCCCGAGTGTCAGGGTTTTGACTGTAGGGATCCTGACTGTCGGGAAACTGTCCGGCGCCCCATATTTATTCCGTGATCTCAGATAACATTTTAGTGTAATTCTAGTCACTGATTTAGTCACAGCGGTGCAGTATAATGATGCTGTCATGGATTTTGCTGAAGATCATTTCTCTATCGTTCCCTTGAATACTTTGTATAACTGTCACTATGTGGGGGTGATTCAGCCCTGCTCTAGGCTGCATATACTTTGAGTCCAGTGAGCAGGACAACGGTGCCCCGAATGACTGTTCCTCTGGTTGCAGCAGAATGGTAACCCAGGACTTACCTTTCTGCTGCACGTTGTTGGTCCGAACTGGAGGCTGATGTCATGTGATGTCATCTGCCCAATTGGTGCCTGCCCAACATTTCTATGGGTGTGCCCACTGTTTTTGTACGCCCATGAAACGCCGGGGGTCCGCCCAGGAACACCCCACTGCCTGTCAATCAGGCAGCGAGTGCCCGGGCAATTGAAAATATTGTGGGGGTCTGCATACACCCATTACTGCCTATGTGCAGTTACCCACCATCGGGGACGGGGACAGGCCTTAATTGGCCCGTGATTAGTAATCTAGGTATCAGGCAAGGTCAACACAAATGCTGTGTCCTTCACGTCAGGTAATTTATTGTCTGCAAATATCAGTTCAGGTTGTTTTTTAATTACATTTTGTTAATTGAAATAATTAAAGACTACAGTAAATACAAGGTGTATGGGTGATTAGGTCACAGAAAAAAATATTTTAGTTCAAATTTTCATCTAACACTGGTAGTGAAACTACACATCCCAGCATGCCTTGCCACATTATCAGCATTCCCAGATAGCATAACTGTGGCAGTGCATGCTGGGACTTGTGGTTTCAAAACAGCTGTGGACCACACAGGTTGGCCAGACCAGCAAAACATAATAATAGCACAAACATTTATGTATTTCTAAATTGAGAGAAAATTCTCCTGAAGCCAAGGCACTACAAGGATCAGCATGCCCTCTAACTTAGATCGACACCAGATCTATTCACTACAAACCGCATCTCATCTGGAAAAAAATGCAATTGAATACAGTTTTCATCTGCATTGAATTCCTACTCCATAACCAGGCCCAGCATACATATACATTCATATGTTATGCTGGAATAAATCAATAGCAGCAAAATGCTTTCTACAGTGCACTGAGCAGCGAGAGTCTGTGCGGAGCAAGTCATTTCTTGTTGCCACAGCGCCATCTTGTGGTCGTTACTATGAACTTGCCATGGGTTAGGAATTCACTACAATCTCCGCTTTAGCTCCCCAGCTAGTTTGAGAATTACCATTATTACTAAACAAATATATAAAGCACTTACTTAGGGTGACCAACTCATCCCTTTAATCCGGGACACACAGAGCTATTTTTGTGCAGGCTCCAGCAGGAACTGAGGCCATTATTCTAGTTCACTCTTTCAGACAAAATATTTCATAGATGGACAAAACCATGTGCACTGCAGGTGAGGCAGGTGTTACTTGTGCAGAGATAATTAGATTTGGGTGGGGTTTTACACCTGCCTCACCTGCAGTGCACATGGTTTTGTCCATCTAAGAAATATTTTGTCTGAAAGAGTGAACTAGAATAAGGGCCACAGTTCCTGCTG
Source organism: Crinia signifera (assembly GCF_055691185.1). Classification (NCBI taxonomy): domain Eukaryota; kingdom Metazoa; phylum Chordata; class Amphibia; order Anura; family Myobatrachidae; genus Crinia; species Crinia signifera. Next base: position 12,376,169 of record NC_139222.1, on the reverse strand, counting down.
GAGCCTGCACAAAAATAGCCCTGGGGACACATATTAATTACACTAATTGTGTAATTAATATGTGTCCCGGATTAAAGGGATGAGTTGGTCACCCTACACTTACTTGAGCATATGTGCACTTGAAGGTTGAGAGGTCTTCGGTGTGGATTAGCACCCCTCCCAAACTGCCTGGGATTGTTTTTAAGCAAGGAACAAGCATTTCACTGCACACTTTATAAGGCATGAGGAAGTCATTTATATATTTACTAGTTAAAAGCACGTCAAAATGGCAGCTTCTGCAATGCATTTTCACTTTGAGCTGTGACCGTTTTTAGTCCACAAACTCTCCACCCCCCCCCCCCCATTCCCTATCTGCTCCTACCTCCAATCTTTGTCTTCACCAAGTTTGAAACAAATATATGTCCTTGCAAAACTTGTTTTCACTTTCGGTTACATCTTTTAGCACGCAAAGGAGTAATTTACGCTGTCTTCGGACATGCGAGCCGGCTTGCCGCGCCTCCTCCCCCCGTGACCAGCTCCCTGTATGCACAACCCCCAGCAGCTAAGGAAGCCCCCCAGCCGCCTCTATCTATCCAGGCGTGAACATCCCAGGACACACGCTGCCATTAATTGGAGAGGGGAGCCCAGCAAGTCGTAGGCCCCTTTCACACACCAGCAGCCGCCGGGCAGCGAAACCCCGTACAGCCAGGAAGCTGTGCCGCACACAGAAGTTTACAATGGTGGGGATGGCCACAGCCTGGCAGCCATCCTTTCAAGTGGTGACATCCGGCTGCAACCGGCCGGCGCTGTTCTATGTAAATGGACACAATCATGTCCATTATTAACTTCTGTGCAAGACACGGCTTTTGTCCTGCGGGCTTTAGCCGCCCGGCGGCTGCCAGTGTGTGTGAAAGGGGCCTTAGGGCTGTTTCACCCGCTCCGGTTAACACCAGGCAGCAAAACACTACACGGCCAAAAGCCATGCCGTACACAGTAGTTAACAATGGACAGCATTGTGTCCATTCAACGGGACTGTCACGGCCTGGCCGCCCGGTTGCAACTGGATGCCACTGGCTGCCAGGCTGTGGCCATCTCGACCATTGTAAACTACTATGAACAGCACAGCTTCTTGGCCTTGCAGAGTTTCGCTGCCCGGCGTCAGCTGGAGCCTGCGAAACAGCCCTTAAGCTCGACCCTATCTGCCAACAGCATTGAGGCTGAGGGTGAGCTACACAACTTTACCCCGCTACTAATAATAAACCTGCCGATTTGACTTGAATACTGCCAGTTGACTGCCATATGCATCTTTTTTCTCACATGCTAACTGGCTGTATTTCTGCTACCTGCTAGCTTTACCCCTAGCCTCTCTGGCATTAACCTCAGCATTGCTGACCTTCACCCCATATTGACTGAACTCACCAGATCTATATATACGGAGCCTTTCTTACAAACGTGTTATTTTGATTCATGTATTTTTATGCTATACTTTTATACTATTTTTCTAAAATGTATGGTTTATATATGGCTTTTAATGCCTATTTCTATGATGGCATAATTCATGTTTTTTATTTATGTTTTTATTTATAAAATGTAAATTTACTCAGTGTGTCCAGTGTGCATTTCTTCAGTAGGGTATACCCAGAGCTTAATATCCACTTAGAGCACTGTGTTTAAATCCCCCTTTTTTTCCATCACATTATACCACACACGTGATGCCCATCGCACGTTATACCACACACCGTGATGCATACACCATGATGTCGCATGATGCATACACCATCGCATGTTATACCAAACACTGTGATGCCCATCGCATGTTATACCACACACCATGATGCCCATCACACGTTATACCACACACCATGATGCCCATTACATATTTGATACATTAGTGCCACTTACCTACATGCTCATTGCAAGGGGGTGCTTGCTTGATGCCAGGGAATTCATACTCGATACCAAGGGGGCTTCATGCTTGTTGCCAAGGGGGAAGTCATGCTCATTGCCACTGTGGAGGGAATTGCTGATTGCCAAAGGAGAGAGAATTGCTTATTGCCAAGAGGGAGGGAATTGCTGGTTGCCGCGGTGGAGGGAATTGCTCATTGCCATGGGGGAGTGAGACCGACAGCCGCCTTCCAAATAGGGTGGCCAATCCCGGGATTGGGATCGTCGGGATCCCGGGATTTGGCCTAAAAAACGCTGGGATTTGAATCCCGGGATTGGATCTTTCAATCCCGGGATTTCGGGATTATATGCGCATGCGCATATCTAATGCCGGGCAGCGTCTGAGCGAGTGCTCAGACGCTACCCAGGAGTTCCTGATCCCCAGACTGCAGTCTGGAGCTGGTATGGGCAGTCCGACCTGCGCAGCGTGACCTCTGACCATCACGCTGCGCAGGTCGGACTGCCCATACCCGCTCCAGAATCATCTCTGACCTGGACCGGACCTGGCAGCGTCGGCCGCCCGCCCTCCGGGCGGCTCTGCTGCTGCTACCGCCGCTGACACCTCCTGCCCTGTCTGCCCTGCTCCCGGCCGCCGGTGTGAGTAAATGAATGTGCGGGGCGGCTGTAGCGCGGGGGACTGGGCTTCTTTGTAGCATTTTTTTTGCCTAAACTGATTAGAGATGCCAATCCCGGGATTGAGCATTTTTCAATCCCGATTCCCGGGATTGAAAAAATGCCCCGGGATTGGCATCCCTACTTCCAAGCACAATTTAAAGCAATGACAGCTGGGCAGAGAGCTGTGCGCTGCCTGGCTGTATACTCAAAGTAGGTCTGTTCCTATTTTCATCTCTCCCACTGACCGCGAGTCAATAGCCAATCAGCAGACACCAATCCTGTTTGGCTGCTGGACAGCAAACTCCTATTGGCTCGCAGTCCAATGGGAGAGTTGAAAATAGCAGCGGACCTGCTTTGAGTATACAGCCAGGCAGTGCACAGCTCTCTCTACCTGGCTGTCACAGCTTTAAATTTCTTAATGGTTGGGACGGCCGGCGGTCTAATGGGTGGTCCAGCGCACCCCCCTTAGATTTGCCTATGCCTACCATGTATACATGCAAAACCAAGGCAAATTAAGCCCCACCCCCAATCCAAGATCATTCTCCACCACATTGGCTCCACTCCTTTTGAGTCACACAAACCGGAGCAGTTTAAATAAATGCAATATGGTATAAAGTTTTTACAATATTTTTTAACTGATTGCAATCCACCTGGGGGCCCTTATGAACAACACAACCATGCGGTGATTAAATGGCCTGGTATGCATAGACGCCAAAACCGTGGGTGCTCCGGGGCCAGAGCACCCACGGAAGGTGAGGAGCCCCCACAGGAATTCTGGCAGCGCTGCAGCGGGGTCCCAGCAGTGGATATGCCGTCAGCAGCGGATAGGAACTAGTAGCGGTATTAATACCACTGCTAGTTCCCAACTTCTGCAGGGACCCCTGCTGCTGATGGCATATCCGCTGCTGGGACCCCGCTGCGGTGCTGCCAGGACCCTCTGCGGCGCTGCCAGGACTGGGGGGAGCACCCACCGGCAAAAACATAAGCCAGCGCCCCTGCTGGTATGGTAAATGGCATGGCATGGTAAGTGTGGTACAGTCAATCTTATGCAAACATTGAAACAGTGTACCAACGGTAGCAAAATCTTTATTGAAGCCAAATCCAATTAGGGGATGACGGAGGAGCAAACAAGAGCCCCCAGCCTGCTACAATAACGTCAGGAAGTGAAAATATCCTGTATATGGTCACTGGGAGGTGGCTCCATTATATGGTACTATTTGGCCATGCTAAAACTGATGCAGGGCATGCTGGGATGTGTAGTTCAACAAAAGCTTGAGTGTCAAGGTTAGCCATCACTGCTGTATACGGTCACTGGGAGGTGGCACTATTTTTAGTACAGATATAAATATATGAAGTGTTTTTTCCCACCAGCATAGTAAATGACAGAGAGCAGAAGGGCTGAAAAATTTCTTTATACTCATTATCGCCTCCATGTGGTCAGTCTGTGAAGGACACGCCATAAAGAAAAAAAAAATGTGTGCCACTTAAAATAGCCAACAACTTTGCACCACGGAAAAGAATACATACATTCAGGGGCTCACACGCAATGAGCGCAAATTCAGCCACAGAAACAAATGCAAGTCAACGCCTTTACGCAGAGCTTGGCGCATTTATGTGGCTGCATTACCCTATCCATCCACTAGGTGCCATGAGCACCGTTGTGCTTTTGCACCGGACCTAACAATGCTGCAAGCAATTCATCCATCTGGTCTTTGTGTAAAACAAAATCGCATTTACTAAATCAAACACATATGTATCAATATGACATATATACCCTTCGCCTTTAGTATTTAAAACAATAGTTAATAAAACTTTAAAACCTAAAAATATTGTCAGCAGATAGAATGTAGCGCAATTTCTCAGTGGAAGTTGTCCCTAAATGACAAGCCATTCCTGTAGAATGATAAGAAAATGTCCAATCAATTACTGGAAAAGTTCTTGAAGAAAACGTCTTTTAAAAAAGGTCAAAGAAATCCAGCTGAGGAAGTGGTTATCGGTGAAACGCGTCAGACCTGCACTGGCAGCTTATCTTACTTCAAGTACTGCTGTTGCAACATCCCAATTGAGTTATTTTTAATCCGGAGTCTTCAGTACATTCCTACCGTACATAAAGGGGCACCCCCCAATCCATTGTGCGTTGTTACTTTTCACAAAAGCGGAACCCACAAACTTATTTTACGGAACCAATCATGTATTGTTTTAGGACTTATTAACCCTTTGAATGCCAACAGTTATGTCAGAGATGTGCAAAATATGCACTAAAAATACCAGCGGTGCTCGCATTTGTTATATAAATTCATATAAAAAAAACATTTCATATATATATATATATATATATATATATAAATAAAAGGTAACATTACAGGTCATTCTGATGAATAAAAATGTTTGCTTGGCAATTTTGACGCATTCAATTGGTACTCAAAGGGTTAACTATTGCTTTAAATGCTTATATAGCTACATTTGTGTTTGATTTAATAAATGTATAAATGTATAGTCCGGTTCACTCTGTAACTCCGTTGGATTTTTGTGGATAGTAGGAACACTATACATTGCTGTAAGCGCTATTGCATAAGCAATCAGAAAAGCAATGATTCCATTTGCCTTGTCGAAGATGGCGACAATATGTAAAGCAGGCGTCTCTAACCTATGGCCCTCCAGCTGTTTTGAAACTACACATCCCAGCATGCCTTGCAATAATTTTAGCATTCCCTAATAGCAAAACTGTGGCAAGGCATTAAGGGACTTGTAGTTTCACAACCGCTGGAGGGCCAAGGTTGAACATGCCTAATGTAAAGACTCATTGTATTATTGCATTGAAATTGGTAAAAAAAAATAATTATACATTATACAAAATATACATTTATTATTATATATAAGTATAATAATACAAAATGGAAACCATTTCTGTCATGTAGAGTGTTACGGTACTTAATGGTCACTTCCTTAGTGCAATGTTCATGATCGCTTGTAGAACATTGAATAAAAGGAAAAATATCAGCCTAATAGGTTTGTGGTTGAATCTACTTTATCTACTCTGGTACCATTAGATTCTTTGGCCCTGAAAATGTTAGTTCAGCTGCGAAAATCCAATTTCTAGGATAGAATCCGAAAACATTGGTTCCGGCAGCCATTTTGTGAATTCCAAGATGGCGGCCATGTATGTATCAAGGCAAATGGAAACATTGTATGTATAAAGGTATAGCTTTCCACAAAAATACAACGACAGTTCAAATTCATACGTAGTGAACCTATTACTCAAAATAGAAAAGAAAGAAGCAAATTGATCATTCGTGGTGGTGATAGGTCAACAGTTTTTACAAAATATAACAAAAATTCTGAAGTTTAGATTTAATAAACCAGTTTAGGAGCTAAATATGAATGTCCAGTTTATCATTTGCTGTATGTTGGCATTATACAGTGACCGCTACATATAATATACACTTGAAGAAAATTGGATTTCATCTGATTTCTCGTTCCATCTCTTGAAGATTTTTAGTGTCCCCATAATCCCTATTGCCTCAATAAATATTTGTTTACGAACAAGTTTCCTTTATCCCTTTATAGTGTTGGTTTTGACTTCATTAAAACCCCCCAAAAATTACTAAAATATGATATAAAATAGCTTAAGACCATTAACTTATATTAAGGCTGTGCAGATCCCGGGTTCAATGAGCCAGAGGTAATTTTGGGCCACCAAGGCAGCACTCAACTTCAAGCGGCTCAAGCCAAACACTCCATTCCATCCACAAGGTTGACATTCAACTCTGGCCAGCCCAAGATCGAGAGTCAATGTCAAGCTACCCAGCCGGCGCTCAACTTTAGGCTGCCCGAGTTCAAGAGTCAATGTCATGCCACGCAGTTGGCACTCAAATATAGGCTGCCCGAGTTTGAGAGTCAAGTCACCCAGTCGGTGCTCAACTCTAGCCCGCTCGACTATGAGAGTCAATGTCAAGCCACTCAGTTGGCACTCAACTCTAGGCTGTCAGGGAAGAAATGTTTAGGATAGCCAAGTCATTAATGAAGCAGCCATTTTGAATGCCATACATTTGACTAACCTCGGTAGGCAAGAAAGAATAAAAATGTGTGATCTACTACCGTGCTCTCATGCCTATGTGTGGCCATTGGTAATCCATGCAGCAACGAGATGTTCCGGCATCTAGTGGTAAGTAACAGTTTTTTCCCTGGAGTGAATCCTGAAATGATTATTCAGGTTGCTCTTCTGTGTAAAACACTTCCCGCATTCCTGGCAAGTAAATGGCTTCTCTCCCGTGTGAATCCTCTGATGCTCGACTAAATGAGACTTACTGCTAAAAAACTTGCTGCAAACGGGGCAAGGGTAGGGCTTCTCCCCCGTATGAGTTCTACGGTGCGTGACCAGGTGAGATGTACTGGTGAACCTCTTCCCACACTCCGGACAGGAATACGGCCTCTCCCCCGTGTGGATTCTCTGGTGTTTGATAAGATTGGACTTGTTGGTAAAACATTTCCCACATAGGGAACAAGGAAACGGCTTCTCCCCAGTGTGAATGATCTTGTGTTTGACCAGGTCCGAGCTGCTAGTGAAGCACTTCCCGCACTCAGAGCAAGAGAATGGTTTCTCTCCGGTGTGGATTCTCTGGTGGGTCACGAGGTTGGAGTTGGTTGTGAAGAACTTCCCACAGGTGGAGCAGGCGAAGGGCTTCTCCCTGATCTGGATCCTCTGGTGTTTATTGCAGGTGAAACACTTTTCACATTTGGCAAAGCTGTGCATCAGTTTAGTGTCCTCCAGGAACTGGCGGTGGGAGGTAGAAGCTGACTTGCTGGCCTGCTTGTCCGTTCCGGTGTACATCACCGTCATGTTCTTCTCGCCCGCTCTCTTGCAGATGGAGGAGTACTCCCTAGGGGTGTACACGTCGGTATCAGTTAGGGTTTCATCATCGCAAGACTCATCCTCTTCTTTGATGTAAGTTATAATATAGTCTATCTGTGCATTATCGGTCGGCGTAGAGGTGTCTGTGAGGTTCCCTTCTTCATCAGACACCAGCTCTTCTTTGATACGGGTGGTTATGTACTGCGACTGCTCAACGGTGGTACAAGCGTCTGGAAGAATCCCATTTTCATTGGCGGTAAGCTCCGGGTTAAGCTCAGGGTGAGTTTGTACTGCCACGTCTTTGAACTTTCTCCTGAACCTGCTTAGGCCCTGTTTGCAGTCACCTTCCTGCTCTTGCTTGATACTGCAAGCATTTCTCTTGCCGGAACCTGTTAGAAGCAAGCAAATAGGGTAAAAGTTGTTTCATAAGACACAGGCATTATTTTCAGGTATAAAAGTAAAAAGTTCTTGGGGCAAGAGGACAGGATTCTTATGTGGAAGGAGGAACTTTAGCTGTATGTACACAATAAAAAAAGACTACCCCAGAAACATTAGCAGCAGAGAAGTAGCAGGATCGCAGTCATCAAGAGTCAAACAAGATCCCATGAAGGTATCTAGCAGGACTGTAGACAAGGCAACCTTGAAGTCCAACCAGAAGGTTCATCACATTTATATAGTAGTAGTAGTACGTTTATTTATAAGGCACCGCAAAGTGTCCGCAGCGCCGTACATAGCAAACAAAAAAAAACAAATTACAAGGTAACGTACAGGGTGTGTTGAAAAATACAGTATAAATAGGAGTATAGCTGGTAGAACTAAAATCAGCATCAGTTCAGAAGTAGGTGTCAAAATTGTCAAGGAGGCTGAAGATGAAGTTGAGGAAGGGACGAACAGGACAGGAGCACAGGTGAGGTAAAGAGGTAGGGTGAGTATGTGAGGAAGGAGGGCCCTGCTCATAAGAGTTAACATACTAAAAATAGGTGGGTGGATGAACGAAATACAATAGGATAAGTAGGAACGGAGGCAGGATAGGAGGATCAAAAGAGGTTAGGAGGAGGGATAGGCTAGTCGAAAAAAGTGGGTTTTGAGGGAGCGCTTGAAGGAGGTAAGGGAATCAGATAGCCTGATGGGTGGCGGGAGGTTGTTCCAGTGCAGGGGGGCAGCGCAAGAGAAGTCTTGGACACGGGAGTGGGAGGAGGTGATAAGGTGAGAGGTCAGTCGGCGGTCAGCGATGGAGCGAAGAGGACGGGAGGGAGTGTGGATAGAGATCAGTGAAGAGAGGTAGGGAGCTGTGGAGGAGGAGAGAGCCTTGTAGTTGGTGGTGAGGAGTTTAAAGAGAACTCGGAAAGGAATGGGGAGCCAGTGAAGAGATAGACAGAGGAGGGAGGCGGAGGTAGAGCGGCGGGAGAGAAAGATGAGCCTAGCAGCAGCGTTAAGAATGCATTGGAGAGGTGCGAGGCGGGTGAGAGGTAGCCCAGAGAGAAGGATGTTGCAGTAGTCAAGGCGGGAGATGACAAGAGAGTGAATGAGAATTTTGGTCGCGTCAGTGGAGAGGAATGGTCTGATGCGTGAGATGTTGTGTAGGTGAAAGCGACAAGACTGTGAGAGAGCACGAATGTGGGGGGTGAAAGAGAGGGAGGAGTCAATGATGACACCGAGGCAGCGCGTTTGGTCGGTGGACGTGATCTGGGTTTCACCAATGCTGATGGAGATAGTGGGAGAAGAGGGGATGTTCGGGGGATGGAAGATTAGAAGTTCAGTTTTAGCCATGTTTAGTTTCAGGAAGCGTTGGGTCATCCAGGCTGAGATGGCCGTGAGGCATTCAGAGACCTTGGACAGGAGTGATGGGGAAGTCGGGGGAGGAGAGATAGATTAGGGTATCATCAGCATAAAGGTGGTAATGAAAACCATAGGAGCTGATGAGGGTGCCCAGAGAGGTGGTGTAGAGGGAGAAGAGGAGAGGGCCAAGGACTGACCCTTGGGGAACACCGACTGGCTGGGGGGTAGTAGGAGAGGAGGAGCTCGGAGTGGAGACGGAGAAGGAGCGATTGGAGAGGTATGAGGTGAACCAGGAGAAGACCGTGCCAGTGAGGCCAAAGGAGCGGAGGGTGTTGAGCAGGAGAGGGTGGTCAACAGTGTCAAAGGCAGCCGACAGATCAAGCTGGATGAGGATAGAGAAGAGGCCTTTGGATTTAGCCGATAGTAGATCGTTAGTGACTTTGGTCAGGGCAGTTTCAGTGGAATGTAAAGGGCGGAACCCGGATTGGAGGGGGTCTAGAATGGAGTAAGCAGTAAGGTTGCTTAGGAGACGATTATAGGTCAGACGTTCTAGGAGCTTGGAGGCAAAAGGAAGGAGGGAGATGGGCCTGTAGTTGGATGGAGAGTTGAGGTCCAGATTTGTTTTTTTGAGAATTGGGGAGACAAGAGCGTGTTTGAAGGAGGAAGGGAAGATCCCAGAGGATAGGGAAAGATTAAAGAGGTGAGCCAGGTGAGAGCAGACTGACGGACTGAGATGATGGATAATATTGGAGGGGATAGGATCGAGCGGGCAGGTGGAGGGAGAAGCGGATTGAAGGATAGAGTGGACTTCAGCAGCAGTGGTGGGGTAAAATGAGGACAGGGGTTGGAAGGAGGGGAGTGGAGATGTAGGAGGGGAGGAGGGAGAAGGTGAGGTCATGGCAGCAGTGATAGCAGTCCTGAGAGAGGAGATTTTGGTTGAAAAGTAGGTAGCAAAATCAGCGGCTACGATGGAGGACGGAAGAGCTGGAGGAGGGGGGGAGAGCAAGGAGTTGAAGGTGGCGAAGAGCATGCGGGGATTGGATGATTGGGAAAGGATGAGGGACTTAAAGTAGGATTCCTTGGCCAGAGCAAGGTATAAGGAATGTTAGGAACCCACCAGAGGAGGGTCACCGTGACCTGGTAGCTGGGCATACATTTTTGGCCAATAAGAAGTGATAAGAACTTTGTTTATGCTCCATGTTAACTGTAGAGTTTACTAGAATGTTTTTGATTCTTGGGGCTTAGAGTGGGCACCTACATTTACGTAAGAGCAACCAAATGAAAAGGTACAAAACAAATTATAAAATAGTCTTACAATATGTGAAAGCTTCCTCATGAAGTTCACACAACCACGAAACGCGTTGCAAAGTTATTTCAGCTATAGATATATCATTGGTACCAGCGTAAGAGTAGCTTTACAACATGTGTGGCAACTGTGAAAGGAAAACACGAGATAATGTCTGCTTACCAAGTAATTTGATGCATCGAGAACTTTCGCGATGGTCATGTCCATCTAGATGCTTCCACTCATCAGAAAAACCAACAGCCACCTGACACACACAAGGATACAGTCATCATCATCAAGACACATCCCCCCCGGGGTTACTGTATAATGTCCCAATCCCAGCAGTCACCTCTCCAGTCAGAAGCTGGATGATCTTGTTGGTGAGTTCCAAGATCTTCTCATTATGGTGTCTCTTATGTATCAGTGAGTGAGGTGAAGGCACCATGATGGAGCTCTGGGTCCTATTCAACCCTGCGGAGATATTTTCATCACCCATTTTCTTCACAATGACGTAGTCCTACAAATCGACATAAACAAGAGAAATGACGTTGGACTCCGCACTAGATTCCTCTCCTCTTGACCAAGTGGAGAGGACTGAAGGGTGAGGCCACTTATTGGCTGCATTTCTTAGGCTGGGGATACCCCTACAGTCAGATATAAACTATTTAAAGGGCAGAAAAGTAGACTCTTGGCTAGGGATAAGTTTTAAAGGTAACCTATATTTCGCCATCGCTAGTATTTGTGGGACCAAGGTAATGGCTAAAGTTTGTATAGATGAATATGTTAATAGTGTTACTTCTATAGATGTGGCTGTTGATTTATTTGTAGTTCACAATCCCAATTATTGCATATCTCAATGTATCTTTATCCTGTATGTATGGTGCTTTGTGTAACTCTAAACCCAAGGGTATCTGGAAAACGGAAACCCTGCATTTATAACGCTGACGAACAAGTATAAAAAAAAACATGAAAATTGTTAGGAAAGTCTTATGGTGCCCATACACTAGGGCGATATTGCATGCAATCCTTCTGTGCGATAAATGGAAGGGTTGTTTGCACGTCGAATGGGTCACCTGACGTAATGTGCGGGCCGACGGTCAAATGTCGCGTCGGTAGATATTATGTGCTGCACATAAAATTTATCGAATTGCATGAGCCCGGCACGACAGACCCCAGGCGTTAGGTCGCCATGGCGACCAGATTCTGCTTCCTGGCGATCACATTTTTTTAGGGGAGGAAGCAGAATCTGGTTTTGGCTGAGTGGGTTTGCAGTAACAGCCGGGCAGACTGGAGCGGTCATCAACCCCCCCCCCCCCTCCCCACACACACACACCCCACGGCTGTATAGGAGGCAAGAGCAGGTCTGTGTTGGCGCGGCGATAACAAAACTCGAGCCAGCATCGCGAACCAATTGACGTGTGCAGTTCGGAAACCAATCAGGAGCGGCAGTGGTAGCTCGGCTCCTGATTGGCAGTCAAGCTCCGAATGCGTTGCGATCTGGCGCTAGTTTTAAAATAGCCATAACGGGGCGGACCTGCTCTTATACAGGGGCGGAGGGGGTTTGACGACCGCTCTGACTGGCATGAAAGAGAAGGCTGCTATTTACCCCTTGGCAACGAGGTAAACCCATGGCAGAGCATGTTCCCCTGACAGAGCATGTAACCCCTTGGCAACGAGCAGGTTACACCCATGACAACGAGCATTTACCCCTGGCAGAGCAGGTTAACCCCATAGCAACAAGCATTTACCCCTTGGCAATGAGTAGGTTAACCTCATGGCAAGAAGTATTTACCCCTGGCAGACCATGGTAACCACATAGCAACAAGCATGTAACCATGGCAGTGCATGTTAACCCCATTGGCAACAAGCATTTTAACACCATTGGCAATGAGCATGTTAACCCCTGGCATCAAGCATGAAACCCATAGCAATGAGCACGTAGTTAAGCAGAATTTACAGTATGTGGCATAATATGTAATTATGGCATGTGGTATTATATGTAATAGGCATTATAGTGTGTGGCATAATGTGTAATGAGCATTATGATGTTTGGTATAATGTGTAATGGGCATTATGGCGTGTGTACATTTATGATGCGTGCCTTCGGCGTGCACTGTCACTAATTGTTAGTTTTCTGGCTCCTACATTTTAAAAAAATATTTAATACACTGGGCGGCCCTCTGAGTGGCTGAGATAGAGCTCTCTCAGCCAATCAGATTGCCGTCCAGTGTTTTAAATAGTTTTTTTTTTTTCAAAATTCTGCAGCCCGCCAGCCCTCCCGCACTGTGTTACACCGACGCCAGCACCCTTACAGCACCCGATGTGGCATCACATCCGATCACATATGTCTATGGACACCATAAGTTTCTGCAAAAGTCAATTAACCCTCTATATTCTTAATACGTTAAGAGCGCTACTGAAAATGATGTGATTGGTGTGGAATATTGAGAACTTCCCGGGAATGGCCACGCTATTGGTTTACCCTCGACAAGGGACTTTGGATAAACAGAAATGTCAGCTATAGTTCAGGAGATAATGTGGGTACTTGTGTATTATAGCGGCGCCCATCGCATTGCATACCATAAGGCATGCGACGGTATGCGATGCGACGCGATATCACGCGATATTGTACAATGACATACAATTTTACAATTGTATGACATTGTGTATGGCATACAATGCCATACGATTAAAAATTGTATAAGCACCCTAATGGGTGCTTACAATGTGAAATGTACCCCCACGCCACCCCCCCACTATAAACGTAAACCCGAAGCGTGGCGAGGGGCGGCGGTACGCGTCCTCCGACCTTTTCATACCCCCACTATCCACGTCGGCGTGGAGTTGGGAATAGAAAGTGTGGCAAGCGCAGCGAGCCTCCGAGCCCAAAGCGTGGCAAGCGCAGCGAGCCCCGCGAGGGGACGCGGATACCTTCACAGGTATCCGCGTCCCCTCGCGGGCTTCACAGGTATCCGCGTCCCCTCGCCTCGCTGCGCTCGCCACACTTTCTATTCTCAACTCCACGCCGACGTGGATAGTGGGGGTATGAAAAGGTCGGAGGACGCGTACCGCTGCACTCGCCACGCGTACCGCTGCACTCGCCACGCTTCGGGTTCACGTTTATAGTGGGGGGGGGGGTGGCGTGGGGGTGCATTTAACATTGTAAGCACCCATTTGGGTGCTTAAAAGCACCCTTTAGGGTGCTCATACAATGTTTCATCGCATAGGGGGCAAAAATCGCGTTGCATCGCATGCCATCGGGTGCATGGCATGCGATGCGATAAAAACATTGCGCAATGTACATCGGGGGCGCCGCTATAATACACAAGTACCATAATGTGTATTAGTTGAAGAGAGAGCAGGAGAAATGGAAGGGAAAAGTTGGGGGATATCAGAAGTGGGATAGAGGGGGGGGGGGGGCTTCTTTATCACCCACCTTTTATTATTATTTATATATCCCAGATATATAGGACACATTTAGCATGTGATACCTTTTTTTTAACAAAATATAGATTTGTTATTAGTAATCGTTTGCTACAGCCTTTTCCTAATGTGTCTGAATTCGTAACTGCTATATATAGCACTGTCTGGAAGCAAAGTGTCTTTCTATTGACTTCACAAGTTGATTACAAATACCAGGTTTACACGGATGCGATAGATGTCTTAGAACATGTTCACTATTGAAAAAAGTCATTGATGTTTTTGACCAACAAAATGGTTCTTTGCCTGGGTACAATGTTTATGGTATAAGTATCAAGTTCATGAGAAACGTATGTATATATGGTCTATGTGTCATCCATCCATCTCTAGATTCTACACAACCAGCCTCTTGGGTGATGGGTTTATTCTAACATACATCCTCCACCAAGTCTCCAAGATCCTCCATATAACCTCTTTTGTTGATGCCCTCAGATGATTCCACCGCACAAAACCACCATCATTTATTGTTGGTCAATTTATTTGTCTACTATTCATTAAAACTACATATATGAGCAAATATGGGAAAAACACATTGAATGGGGAAATATATTCTTCTGAAACCACTGGTTTACCAGTAGGCCCTGAATAACCCCGTCCAACCCGGACTGTGTTCTACTCTTGGCTGCCAACGAGGACATCTAACCACAACCACCTCATCAATGATACAATACAGACAATATCCCCGAGAATCTCACCCCTCCAGTGACCGTGTGAATGATCTCCAGAGTCAGTCTAAGGATACTTCCAGAAACCTGACCCACGTCCTCTTCCATCGTTACTGATACAGTCGAGTCCTCCATAGGGGACTCTCTGTTTCGTGATTGCTTCTCCAAGCTAGAAGACATCTGGTGCCAGAGTATTTGTCTTTATTCTACGGAGAAATAAGAGAGAATGAACTAGAGTGGAAGAGGATCAATCAAGTTATTGACCAGTATTTATCAACATGTACCTAGCACCAGCAAATGTGCTTTGATCATGGTGGTTGATAATGCCTCCGCCCTTGCAGAAGACCACACGATCTCTGCCAACCAACACCTTGTGGACATACTGCTTCCCACCAATGCATGAACTTGTCTTTATCATGGTGATCTCTAGGTACACTTTATTACAGGTCATAATCATATGTGAGCATTAATGCAATCACTGTGGGCAATTTACTGTGGTGTTACATTCTCTCTTGGGTGGCCAACACCAAGAGTGGCACTGCCTTCACCAAGAGCAGTGACGTAGACACAAGCTTCCTGGGACCAAGCCATGTTGGAGTTGAATCTTCTGGTTACTATACGAGTTATTACCCTACACCAGCGGTTTCCAAACACAATCCTCAAGGCACCAACAGGTGACTTAAATTAGCACCTCAGTCAGTTTGGTTATACCATCTGAGCACCAGCAGAAATATCCGGAAAACCTGGACTGTTGGGGTGCCTTGAGGATTGCAGTTAGGAAGCACATGACACATTAGATCAATACGGGTACCATGTAATCTAATATGGTATGGGGTGGTGTGCAGTAACCCATAGCAACAGCTGTGGCTAGAGTTGCACTGTTAATGGAGGAATCCTGATTGGCTCCTACGTGACAGACTGCATCGCTGCTGTTAGGGCTGTCACAACGTGCTGACAGTAAATAAACAGACCCCAAGGCGCCCATGCTCAGCAGCTGTAAACCCCTCACCCTAATGGCAGCCTCTGACCATATCATCACCTAGTGGTGTGTCCAGTATAATAAGCACATAGTGTGGTGTTTAGATTTATGTGGCCAATTTAATCCTAACCCACCAGCACTGCACTTGCCCCCCATAGCATGGCGCCCCCTGGTGCCCGCCACCTCCAGCCCTCACCCAGTGACATTATGACCTATAGCTGCCGGTTATACCCGGCTCTCACCTGCAACACCTCCTGTCCCCTCCTCCTCAATAGCACAGACAACGAGCGGAAGCGGCCACCCGGAACCGCTACACGCCACTTCCGGCTTTTGCGTTCCATATCATGTCTAAAGCGTGCGTTCCATAGACGCTTCCGCGTTGTGCGTTCCGATATGCGCTCCACCTTGTACTTCCGGGTGTGTTTACATGCCTTTTTTTCTATTACTATATATAATATGTGGTAAGGAGAAACTTGGCACAGTCTGTGAGCATAGCATCCCAGCATGCCCTACCCCACAGTTTTAGCATGTCCTGCCCTGTAACAACACTGTGACAGGGAATGCTGGGATTTGTAGTTCCATCGCTGCTGGAGGGCTACATGTCGAACACGTATGACAGAAGGTCTGATGCAGACTTTGTTGATAAATCTGTGTAATTTATGCTAAGGAAGAGTTTGCGCTAAGGGCCTATTAGTCCTCTGTTTCCAGATGGAAGATAAACATTAAATAGAAGGACTGTCAATAGGTCACACGAGAGGTCAAAAGTTAACACATTGTTTTTCATGATTTTTAGGGTCAGGGTAAGAGTTGGATTCGGCACTTGGGGAACGGCTAGGCTGCCGGAGGGGACAGTTAGGGTCAGGCACTTGGCAGAAGGTTAGGGTTAGGTAGCGGAAGCGGATTGTTAGGGACTGGGGGGTAAGGCACTAAGAGGAGGGTTAGGCTGTGGAAGGTCATCCCCAGGCACTAGGGGGAGGGTTAGGCACAGGGGACAGTTAGGGTTAGGCACTTTGCAGAAGGTTAGGGTTTGGCAGTTAAGGCGGAGGGTTAGGGACTGGGGAGGGGAGGATAAGGCACTAGGAGGAGGGTTAGGCTGCGGAAGAGGGTTAGTTTGTGGAGCATTAAGGTTAGGTTGTGGAAGGGAAGGGTTAGGCTATGAAAGGGAAGGGTTAGGCACCAGGGGTAGGGTTAGGTTGCAGAGCACTAGGGATAGGCTGTGGAAAGGAAGGGTTAGGGTTAGGCTGCGGAAGGGGAGTGCTAGGCAATAGGGAGAGGGCTAGATTGCGGAGCACTAGGGTGTTAGGCTGTGGAAGGGTTAGGCTGCGGATAGGTAGTGTTAGGCAAAAGGTGGGGGTAAGGGTTAGACATCAGGGGGAGGGTTAGGTTGCGGAGCACTAGGGTTATTCTGTTGAAGGTTTAGGTTAGACTGCAGAAGGACAGTGGTAGGCAATAAGGAAAGGATTAGGAGGCGGAGCACTAGGGTTAGACTGCGGAAGGACAGTGTTAGGCAATAGGGAAAGGATTAGGAGGCGGAGCACTAGGGTTAGACTGCGGAAGGAGAGTGTTAGTCAATAGGGAAAGGATTAGGAGGCGGAGCACTAGGGTTAGGCTGTGGAAGGGGAGTGTTAGGCAATAGGGAAAGGATTAGGAGGCGGAGCACTAGGGTTAGACTGCGGAAGGAGAGTGGTAGGCAATAGGGAAAGGATTAGGAGGCGGAGCACTAGGGTTAGACTGCGGAAGGGGAGTGTTAGGCAATAGGGAAAGGATTAGGAGGCGGAGCACTAGGGTTAGACTGCGGAAGGAGAGTGGTAGGCAATAGGGAAAGGATTAGGAGGCGGAGCACTAGGGTTAGACTGTGGAAGGAGAGTGTTAAGGCCTCCATACATTAGTCCGACTTGTCCTAGGGACAAGTCGGACCTGATTTCCCCTGCAGCTCCCCGGGAGGGGGAAGCACGATTAGACACTTGATGTGTCAAGGTTTGCATATGATAAATCTCATGGATTTATCATATGCAGTCCCCGGGGAGCTGCAGGAGGAGGGAGCCGTGCGGGGGACAGCAGCGGGATGCCGGCTAATTGAGAGCCGAGCAGGGAGAGGCTACATATGGCGCCGGGCAGGAGGAAGCTGTGTTGCGGTGGGGTGACAGCGGGAGGCGAGCAGGGAGAACTTGATGACATGACGCTGGCCAATCAATGGCTTGCTAGTCATCTCTATGGGCGTTTTTTTTTTTAAGTTATATGTTTCTCCCGGCTACCGCCGCTGCGGCGCTGCCCGGCAGCCAGCGTCATGTCATCAAGTTCTCCCTGCTCGCCTCCCGCTGTCACCCCACCGCAACACAGCTTCCTCCAGCCCGGTGCCATATGCAGCCTCCCCCTGCTTGGCTCTCTATAGCCGGCATCCCCCGCCCGCTGCTGTCCCCCTGCACAGCTCCCTGGCTGGGCTGCACATAAGATTTGGCAAATCTTATGTGCAGCCCGTCCGACCTCCCGATCCGATGTGCACGGGACCGCGCATCGGATGTCTACAAGTGCGATTTGGGACGATTTCACTGCCCAATTCATCCGAATCGGGTGAAATCGTTCCCATATCGCATAGTGTATGGGGGCCTTCTGCCAATAGGGAAAGGATTAGGAGGCAGAGTACTAGGGTTAGGCTGCGGAAGGGGAGTGTTAGGCAAATGGTTTTTCTCCTGTGTGTGTTGGTGAAATCTGTCTTTTGGCGAAAACATTTTCCACACTCCGAATGTTTTTTGTGGCTTTTTAAATGGTCATTCAAAGCAGCCTCCTGGGTAAATGGTTTTCCACATTTAGAGCAAGAAAATGGATTCTGTTCTGTGCTTGGTCTTCAATGTATTGGGTGATTCCAAGGGCGATATTTTGTATAAACACAGAATCATCGGAGGCAAATATTCTTTGGTTTGTGACATTCCTCCATCACATGAGACTGGTTCCTCCTGATTATGAGTAGATGTACAGAATACTGTATATGACCTGTGGGTGTATACATGTCAGTGTCTGTGAGGTCTCCTCTGTCACATGAGACCGGTTCCTCCTTAGTATGAGTAGATGTATACGGTGTATGACCTGTGGGTGTGTATATGTCAGTGTCTGTGAGGTCTCCTCCATCACATGAGGCCGGTTCCTCCTTATTATGAGTAGATGTGTACTGTGTATGACCTGTGGGTGTATACATGTCAGTGTCTGTGAGGTCTCCTCCATCACATGAAACTGGTTTCTCCTTAGTGTGTGAAATTGGAGCGAACAGGTCAGGTAAATTCTGGAGGGGGACACCCCTTCATTGGCATGTGGAACACATTTTACAGCATGTAAATCCTGCGCTTCATTTATTTCCCGGACTGTCTGTATGTAACATGTAGACTTCAGTAGTCCCCCATTATACGGACAGTTGCGGCCCAGTATCATAACACAGTTGACTGGTTGATATCACTGGAGATTACTATACACGCTACTGGATAATGCGGCAAAATTTACTTTGTTTCTTTGAAAACATTTTACATATATATATATATATACACACACACATACACACACAACACATTTCCAAAGCACTCAACAGTTTATTAGACATTGACAGAGTCTTTCTTTGTATAACTTAAAGGGGTTGAGGGATAACTGGTCATCAACCTAATAACTTTTAATTTGCCTCCTGCTGCAATGTCCAATTTCCAATCTGGAAACGCGCCAAGTATTTATTACGGTTTGTTTTTCATTCATGAATTTTTGCTTGTATCTAAAATTTCCTGTACATGTGGAGCATTCAAATGTTTTTTTTGTTTTGTTTTTCCACTGGAAAACATTTCCCACATTCATTGAAAGAGAATGTCTTCTATCCCGTGTGAGATCGTGAATGACGAATTAATACATCTTTCCTTTGAAAACACTTACCACATTCTGAGCAGCTATACAGTCTCTCCCCTGTGTGAACGGTCTGGTGCCGTGTGAGCAACGACCACTGTGGAAAACATTTCCCACATTCGGAACAAGAATATGGCTTATTTCCAGTGTGTTCTTTAGTATGTTGACGAAGTTCTGACTTACATGTAAAACATTTGCCACAAAGTGGACAAAGAAACGGCTTTCCATCTGTGTGAGCCTTTAAATGCAGCTTCAGAGCGTTCTTCTGTCTGAAACGCCTCCCACACTCAGAGCAGTGATACGGCTTCTCTCCCGTGTGAAGCGTCTGGTGTTGGATATAGTGAGCTCTCCGTGTAAATCCTTTACCACACACAAGGCACAAGAATGGCCGCTCCCCCGTGTGTCGGCTCAAATGCTCATTAAGACGGCACTTTTGAACAAAACCTTTTCCACATTCGGGACAGGAGTATGGCTTCTGTCCAGTGTGGCCTTTCAGGTGAATGGTAAGGCAAGGTTTGGTCTTAAAACATTTACCACATTCGGTGCAACAAAATGGCTTCTCTACTGAGTGACTTTTCTGATGAGCGGTGAGGTAAGCTTTGTTGTTAAAACATTTACCACACTCTGTACAACAAAATGGCTTCTCTCCAGTGTGGGTTCGTAAATGTCGTTCCAGATCTGTCCTCTGTCTAAAACGTTTTCCACACTCAGGACACGAAAATGGTTTCCCTCCTGTGTGAACGGTCAGATCTGTTGGAAAATACATGTCATTGAGTGTGAGGTCTCCTCCACGCGAGACTGGTCCCTCCTTAGTATGAGTAGATGTATACTGTGAATGACCTGTGGGTGTATACATGTCAGTGTCTGTGAGGTCTTCTCCATCCCATGAGGCCGGTTCCTCCTTTATAGGAGTAGCGATATACTGTGTATGGCCTGTGGGAATATACATGTCAGTGTCTGTGAGGTCTCCTTCATAACATGAGGCCGGTTCCTCCTTAATAAGAGTAGATGTATACAGGTCATTGTTCACAAGGTCTACTCCATCACATGAGACCGGTTCCTCCTTAATATGAGTAGCTGTATACTGTGTATGACCTGTGGCTGTATACATGTCAGCGTCTGTGAGGTCTTCTCCATCACATGAGACTATTTCCTCCTGAATATGAGTAGCTGTATACTGTGTATGACCTGTGGGTGTATACATGTCAGCGTCTGTGAGGTCTTCTCCATCACATGAGACCGGTTCCTCCTTAATATGAGTAGATGTATACGGTGTTTGACCTGTGGCTGTATATATGTCAGCGTCTGTGAGGTCTCCTCCATCAGATGAGACAGATCCCTCCTTATTATTGGAAATGGTAGCATTAAACTGTCCAGGTTTATTTAAGTTCTGCGATAAATCTGTTGGAAGGACCAAGGAAAACAGGATATTATTAACCAACTAAAATTTTAAACCAACGGAAGGAGAAAAACAATAATTTTTTTTAAAATACATTTTTCCAGCTAATGCCAAAATAGTGGAGGACTATATTATAGGAAATGAGGCTTCTACAATGGAAGTGCAAGCTGTTTAGTCAGGAAGATTGTCTATCACCTTGTATTACTCACACTCTCTCTCTGTGATCACTGTGAAACATTTTAAAGGTAAGAATTTGCTTGCAAATGGAAATACCTGTATTGGAAAATGTTGCCAGTGAAGCATACTGGGCTGGAGTTTGCAGATATCATTTACAACGATTCAACAGCTAAATAATTGCCTAACTTTTAGCCTGTGTTAATTAACCATATTCACTTTTATAGATGTCGTCTGTGGTCAACTGTGCTGATCAACTGTTCCTTCAAATAAACAAATTATTTAACACTAACCGCAGTGAACCGTTATTTGGTATTGGAACTTTAATAATTGCAACTTTTGTTCTAAAAAAAACATTTGTTTTATTTCAAACACACCATATATTACAAATTGCTATTTTTCATATCACTTCACAGTATTTTCTTCAAGGCTATTACATCCGTCACTCTCCCTGTAACGCACCCCTCTTTACACATTGCTGCCTCAATTATCCACTCCCCTCTTATTAACACATGATCTTTTTACTGATCTCTATTTATTAATAGTAACATCCACAACCTTTCACCATAAAAAAAAAAACATTTGCAAACCTCCTAAAAGTATATTAACCCCTTCCCGACATTTGACGTACATTTACGTCATGGCCGGGAAGCACTTTCCGACACATGGCGTAAATGTACGTCATGGCTTTAAACTGTCACCGCGTCTATAGACGCGGTGACAGTTTCAACATGTCTGCTGTCCCTGACAGCAGACATGTCCGTGCATGCCCCGGGGGGGCTGCGATGCCGCCCCCCCGTCGGCGATCGCTGTGATTGGCTGTTCAGTGTGAACAGCCATTCACAGCGTTTTCCTGTGTCACCGGCGAATAACGTTCGCCGGTGACACGGGATCAGAGGTGATTGGTGCTGTAAAGTACAGCACCAATCACCGCGGGGTGTAAGGGTGACACTGGTGTCACCCCACCTCACCCCGCCCGCCCCCAAAGGCCGTGATTGGTCCGTCGGACCGACGGACCAATCACAGCCAAGGAGGGGGATTTAAACTAACGGTGACTGCACTGCAGACGCCATTCCGGTCTGGAAAGCGTGCAGTGCGGTCACCGTACCCCCCTGCCGCCATACTGACCAGAACCTTGCTGCCTGCAATACTTACTTGATCGCTGCTGATTGATTACTGGATCCTGTTCAATAATTGTGCCTGTGAAATTGTGCTGCTGCACTGTATTAGCTAGATAGATAGAGAGATAGAGAGATAGATAGAGAGATAGATAGAGAGAGATAGAGAGAGATAGAGAGAGAGAGATAGAGAGAGATAGAGAGAGATAGAGAGAGATAGAGAGAGAGATAGTGTCAGAGAGTGCTATATTTTGTGCTGCTGCAGTGTGATATAGTTATAGATAGAGAGAGAGAGATAGAGAGAGAGAGATAGAGAGAGAGGCCTACTGACAGAGTGCTATATTTTGTGCTGCTGCAGTGTGATAGTTATAGAGAGATAGAGAGAGATAGAGAGAGAGAGATAGAGAGAGATAGTGACAGATTGTGCTATATATTTTTTATATAACTGACTGCTGCCCCCTCCTTTTGTGCTGATCAGTATAAATTAACTGATCAGTAACTTTTTGGGGGCGCAGGTTTTTTTTTATATATAGATATACCTGTGAGTGCTGCTGCTGCAGTGTCATAGAGTGTTAGATAGTGTTAGATAGTGAGAGATAGAGAGATAGAGAGAGATAGTGATAGAGAGTGCTAAATTTTGTGTCTGCTGTCCCCGCCTTTTGTGCTGATCACTATATCTGAGGTGATCAGCAACTTTTTTGGGGGTACAGAGGTTTTTTTTTTTTTTATATATACCTGTCAGTTGCACCAAAGGTTGTGCACCTGCTGCACCTCACTGGTAATCAGTGTCGCATCACTGATCACCTTTTTTTTTTGTGTGTGTGCTGTGGGGTATTTTTTTAATTTTTTTTTTTACACACACTGTGATTTTGTGGGTGTCCTGTGGCCGCTGTGCGCTGATCAGTGACGTACATCACTGATCATCTTTTTCGGCACAGGGTTGATCTATTTTTTTTTTTTTTTGATCAAATTCCTGTTGCCTTTGAGCGCTGTTCAGTGACAGACGTTACTGACCAACATCTGTGCTCAATTTTTGGCGCAGGACCTTTTTTTTTTTTAACCCCTTCCTTTTTTTTTTTTTAACCCCTTCATTTTTTTTTTTTTTTTACCCCTTCATTTTTTTTTTTTTTATTGGTATAAAGCATTTTTTTTTTTTTCTGCACTACATACACACTACACACTACATACCCCCCGGATTGAAATAAAGTTTGTGCCCCCCCCTACACTATACACGTGTTGAAACATTTCACTACCGGTAACACAAAAATACAAATGGCATCCCAAATGTCCTCCCAAATGTCCTCCCAAATGTCCTCCCAATCATCCAGGAGAATGTATTCAGTGGAGGAGGCATATGCCATGCTTGCTTCTGACTCTGACACAGGCAGTGATGCAAGCGGGGAATTTGAAGGATTTGCCTTAAGCTCCTCTTCCTCCTCTGCTGATGAGGGACCCCCTCAAAGACGCCCCCGTAGATCAGCTGAGATTCCCCCCCCAATAATTGATCTAGTATGGACCCCACCACCAGACAATTTTGAGCCCCAGGTTCCTGAGTTTTTGGGCATGCCAGGAATCCAATTTGATTCCACAGGTCTCAGAGAAATTGACTTTTTCAAATTATTTTTCTCTGATGATTTTATAAATTTAATGGTGGACCAAACTAATTTATATGCCCAGCAGTTTATTGCTCAAAACCCCACGTCATCATTTGCTAGGTGGACCCCTGTAGATGCAGTAGAGATGATGACGTTTTGGGGTCTGGTGTTTCATATGGGCATAGTAAAAAAGCCAGAAATTAGGCAATATTGGAGTACAGATGTTCTGTACAGTACTCCATTTTACCGTATGGCCATGCCCCGGACTCGATTTGAGACAATTCTTAAATTCATACATTACACCGATAATGCACAGTGCCCACCCAGAGATGATCCCACCTTTGACCGGCTATTCAAAGTCAGGCCGGTCATTGATCATTTCAGTGCCAAATTTGAAGAGGTGTACATCCCTGAAAAATTTATTTGTATCGACGAGTCCCTTATACATTTTAAAGGAAGGGTTAAATTCCGCCAGTACCTTCCCAATAAGAGGGCAAGGTATGGCATAAAAATGTATAAGCTGTGTGAAAGCACCTCAGGGTACACTCACAGGTTTAGGGTATATGAAGGGAAGGATTCAAGAATTGAACCGCCAGAATGCCCCCCCTCCCTCGTAGGTGTTAGTGGGAAAATTGTCTGGGATTTAGTGCACCCCTTCCTGGATAAAGGTTATCACCTCTATGTGGATAACTATTACACTAGCATCCCCCTGTTTAAGGCCCTTGGTTCAAGAGGTACAGCAGCTTGCGGTACTGTGCGCAAGAACCAAAGAGGCCTCCCAAAAACGCACATTGCCCAAGTAATGAGAAGGGGTGAAAGCAGGGGAATATGCAACGAAAATATGTTGTTGGTCAAATATAAGGACAAGAGGGATGTCCTTATACTGACAACAATTCACGGAGACAGTACCACCTCCGTCCCTGTACGAGGTGCTAGTACCCACACCTCCAAACCTAATTGTATCCTGGATTACAATAGGTACATGGGCGGAGTGGATCTTTCAGATCAGGTACTGAAGCCGTACAGTGCCCTGCGGAAAACAAAAATCTGGTACAAGAAGGTGGCCGTGTATATCATCCAGATGGCACTGTATAACGCTTACGTGCTATTCCGTTCTACCGGCCAGAGGGGGACATTTATGCACTTTCAAGAGGAAGTCATAAAGGGCCTAATATTTGGGAACCAGCAGGCAGAGGGCCCCAGTACTTCTAGTACTGGCCCCCGTATTGTACCAGGGCAGCATTTTCCTGATGAAATCCCCTCCACTGGAAAAAAGGGCAGGACACAAAAAAGGTGCAAAGTTTGCTATAAAAAGGGAATAAGAAAGCAAACTATTTTCCAGTGTGACACTTGCCCCGACAAACCCGGCCTATGTATAAAGGAGTGTTTTAAATTATACCACACATCTATGGAATATTAGGTTCATAATTTCACCGTGCTTCGGGGGTCTTGCTAATGCCACATAGCACCCACCATTCATTCCACCAGAATCTGAGCCGCAAAATCCAAAAATCACTCCTTCCCTTCTGAGTCCTGCCATGCACCCAACTGGTATTTTTTGGTCACATGTGAGGCATTGCCATACTTGGGAGAAATTGGGGCACAGATTTTGGGGTGCTTTTTCTCCTTCATTCCTTGTGAAATTGAAAAATTTTGAGCCAGAACTGCATTTTTGTGTAAAAAAATGTAATTTTTCATGTTCACTGCCCACTTGTATCAAAATTGGTGAAACCCCTGGGGGTTTGAAATGTACACTATACCCCTAGATGAATTCCCTGAGGGGTGTAGTTTGCAAAATGGGGTCACTTGTGGGGGGGTTCCACTGTATTGGTGCTTTGGGGGTCTTGCTAATGCGACATAGCACCCACCATTATTCCACCAGAATTTGTGCTGCAAAATCCAAATATCACTCCTTCCCTTCTGAGTCCTGCCACTTTTTGGTCACACATGAGGCATTGCCGTACTCGGGAGAAATTGGGGCACAGATTTTGGGGTGCTTTGTCTCCTTCATTCCTTCTGAAAATGAAAAATTTTGAGCCAGAACTGCATTTTTGTGTAAAAAAATGTAATTTTTCATTTTCACTGCCCACTTGTATCAAAATTGGTGAAACCCCTGGGGGTTTGAAATGTACACTCTACCCCTAGATGAATTCCCTGAGGGGTGTACTTCGCAAAATGGGGTGACTTGTGGGGGGGTTCCACTGTATTGGTGCAACATAGCACCCACCATTCATTCCACCAGAATCTGAGCTGCAAAATCCAAAAAATCACTCCTTCCGTTCTGAGTCCTGCCATGCACCCAACTGGTATTTTTTGGTCACATGTCAGGCATTGCCGTACTCGGGAGAAATTGGGGCACAGATTTTGGGGTGCTTTTTCTCCTTCATACCTTCTGAAAATTAAAAATTTTGAGCCAGAACTGCATTTTTGTGTAAAAAAATGTAATTTTTCATGTTCACTGCCCACTTGTATCAAAATTGGTGAAACCCCTGGGGGTTTGAAATGTACACTATACCCCTAGATGAATTCCCTGAGGGGTGTAGTTTGCAAAATGGGGTGACTTGTGGGGGGGTTCCACTGTATTGGTGCTTGGGGGGTCTTGCTAATGCCACATAGCACCCACCAAAATTCCACCAGAATCTGAGCTGCAAAATCCAAAAATCACTCCTTCCCTTCTGAGTCCTGCCATGCACCCAACTGGTATTTTTTGGTCACATGTCAGGCATTGCCGTACTCGGGAGAAATTGGGGCACAGATTTTGGGGTGCTTTTTCTCCTTCATACCTTCTGAAAATGAAAAATTTTGAGCCAGAACTGCATTTTTGTGTAAAAAAATGTAATTTTTCATGTTCACTGCCCACTTGTATCAAAATTGGTGAAACCCCTGGGGGTTTGAAATGTACACTATACCCCTAGATGAATTCCCTGAGGGGTGTAGTTTGCAAAATGGGGTGACTTGAGGGGGGGTTCCACTGTATTGGTGCTTGGGGGGTCTTGCTAATGCCACATAGCACCCACCAAAATTCCACCAGAATCTGAGCTGCAAAATCCAAAAATCACTCCTTCCCTTCTGAGTCCTGCCATGCACCCAACTGGTATTTTTTGGTCACATGTCAGGCATTGCCGTACTCGGGAGAAATTGGGGCACAGATTTTGGGGTGCTTTTTCTCCTTCATACCTTCTGAAAATGAAAAATTTTGAGCCAGAACTGCATTTTTGTGTAAAAAAATGTAATTTTTCATGTTCACTGCCCACTTGTATCAAAATTGGTGAAACCCCTGGGGGTTTGAAATGTACACTATACCCCTAGATGAATTCCCTGAGGGGTGTAGTTTGCAAAATGGGGTCACTTGTGGGGGGGTTCCACTGTATTGGTGCTTGGGGGGTCTTGCTAATGCGACATAGCACCCACCAAAATTCCACCAGAATCTGAGCTGCAAAATCCACAAAATCACTCCTTCCGTTCTGAGTCCTGCCATGCACCCAACTGGTATTTTATGGTCACATGTCAGGCATTGCCGTACTCGGGAGAAATTGGGGCACAGATTTTGGGGTGCTTTTTCTCCTTCATACCTTCTGAAAATTAAAAATTTTGAGGCAGAACTGCATTTTTGTGTAAAAAAATGTAATTTTTCATGTTCACTGCCCACTTGTATCAAAATTGGTGAAACCCCTGGGGGTTTGAAATGTACACTATACCCCTAGATGAATTCCCTGAGGGGTGTACTTTGCAAAATGGGGTGACTTGTGGGGGGGTTCCACTGTATTGATGCAACATAGCACCCACCATTCATTCCACCAAAATCTGAGCCGCAAAATCCAAAAATCACTCCTTCCCTTCTGAGTCCTGCCATGCACCCAACTGGTATTTTTTGGTCACATGTGAGGCATTGCCGTACTCGGGAGAAATTGGGGCACAGATTTTGGGGTGCTTTTTCTCCTTCATACCTTCTGAAAATTAAAAATTTTGAGCCTGAACTGCATTTTTGTGTAAAAAAATGTAATTTTTCATTTTCACTGCCCACTTGTATCAAAATTGGTGAAACCCCTGGGGGTTTGAAATGTACACTATACCCCTAGATGAATTCCCTGAGGGGTGTAGTTTGCAAAATGGGGTGACTTGTGGGGGGGTTCCACTGTATTGGTGCTTGGGGGGTCTTGCTAATGCGACATAGCACCCACCAAAATTCCACCAGAATCTGAGCTGCAAAATCCAAAAATCACTCCTTCCCTTCGGAGTCCTGCCATGCACCCAACTGGTATTTTTTGGTCACATGTGAGGCATTGCCGTACTCGGGAGAAATTGGGGCACATATTTTGGGGTGCTTTTTCTCCTTCATTCCTTGTGAAAATTAAAAATTTTGAGCCAGAACTGCATTTTTGTGTAAAAAATTTAATTTTTCATTTTCAATGCCCAGTTGTACCACAATTGGTGAAACCCCTGGGGGTTTGAAATGTACACTATACCCCTAGATGAATTCCCTGAGGGGTGTAGTTTGCAAAATGGGGTCACTTGTGGGGGGGTTCCTAAATTTTAGCATCTTATGGTGCCTAGAAACCTACATGGTGCCTAAAAAATAATCTCAGAAAAAGGAGTCTCCAAAATCAAGTAGGTGCTCCTTCTATTATGAAGCCTGTGGTTTGGTCAACGTGCACACTAGGGCCACATATAGGATATTTATGAAAACAAAAGAATTGGGGGAATCAATTTTTAGTCACATTTCTCTAGTAAAATGTACTGTGTTCCTTAGAAAAATGTATTAAAATTGCAAATCTGCAAAAAAAAAGAAATTTTGAAATTTCACCTACACTTTGTTTTAATTCCTGTGAAACACCTAAAGGGTTAACAAACTTCCAAAATGCTGTTTTGAATACTGTGAGGGGTGCAGTTTTTGAAATGGCATCATTTATGGGGGTGTCTCACATACAAGTCCCTCAAAGTCACATCAGAACTGAACTGGTCCCTAAAAAAATCAGTGTTTGAAATTTTCTTGAAAATTTGAGAATTTGCTATTCATATTGTAAGCCTCCTAGTGTCCAAAAAAATGAAAAGGAAGTTGAAATAATGATGGAAATATAAAGTAGACATATGGTCTATGTTAGTTATTAACTATTTTGAGTGGTATGATTATTTGTCTCACAAGCAGAAAATTTAACATTTTGCAAATCGCTAAATTTTCCATTTTTTCACGACATTTTGGTATTTTTCACAAAAAAACACAGACTGTATCGACCCAAATTTACCACTAATTTGAAGTACAATGTGTCACGAAAAAACAATCTCAAAATCACTGGGATAAGTAAAAGCAAAAAAAAGTTATCCCCACTTAAGTGAGACATGTCAGATTTGAAAAAAATGGCTCTGTCAGGAACGCCAAAACTAGCTCTGTCAGGAAGGGGTTAATCTATCTCTCCTGCTTTTATTAGCTGGTGAATTATCACCAAATCCAGGTCCCATCCATTTGCCACGTCGCCCATCAAATCACTAATATGTGCCTTATTGATTGCATGCTCTAATGGTAACAAATAACATCCATCCATGATTTTTTCATCTCTAACAACCTCAACCTAGTGGCTATAACAGAAACATGGCTCACACATTCACACAGCACTGTCACATGGTGGTCTCCACTTCACACGCACCTCTAGGCCTGGTAACAGTAAAAGAGGTAAAGTTAGAATATTACTGTTCCAACTTTTCACATAAACAGTTCTACCAAAGATTCCATCACTCAAAATGTACATAATTAATCGTAGAATCTGGTTCTGATTAAAAGTAATTACCATGACTACAGATGCTAAAAACAAGATGAACATTTGTGAGGGGCTAGTTGTAACAAGGAGAAAAGATCAGAAAATTCAACTTAGTTTGTGGAACCAAACTAATAGAAGATCCAGAAGGTGCAGGAGTGGTACAGGGCAACATTTCAAGTTGAATCTTGACATCTTATCTGGGTTGGCCAATCTGGATCCTACCAACAGGTCACTTTTTCCAGAATACCCAGCTGAGGCACAGGTGTAGTCATTACTAACCGTCACATTTTCAAACCTGCTGCATTCATTCCTAAGCGATACATTCTACAGATCCACAGGTGGCCTGGAACACATGACCTGTTGGGAGAACTTGAGGACCGCTTTGGCCACCCCTGATCTAAGGTCATTGGTGGAAGTCACAAGCGGTGCTTTAAAAAGGGTTGAACAGTGATGAGAGAGGGGACACATATTAATTTGAAAATATCCTGAGCATACAGTAGGTGTAGTATGTTATCATAACTCCCAACTTTTATCTCGCCGGACCCGGGACACTGCTGGTGCGCGCCGAAGGCGCGCTGGGAATTTCGAGGGCGTGGCTTAATTTAACATGGTCATGCCTCCATTTTGCCGCTATGGGGGCATGACCCAGAGGCTCTGTGAGCCTCTAGCCATGCCCCCAGCCCCCTGGCTGCGGGAATAGACGCTGTGCACATGCGCACAGCGTTTATTCCCCGCTGCTTAGCATCTGACGGGGGGGACTCCCCACAGCCCCCCCACACCGCGGGACACTGCCGCCCGCGGGTGGGACAGCGGGACAGGCCCTAATAATCGGGACTGTCCCGCTAAAATAGGGACTGTTGGGAGGTTTGTGTTATACGTGCCAAATTTAGCAGAATTTGTAGACATGTTGGACGTGGGGAGGAATAGACCAATGCCCAGTCCTGAATGACAGTCTGGAACCGTTCAGTCATTAAAATGACAAAACTTTTATCCACTACATTCCATTTTGCAGGAAAAACCCCTGAGGGAACCGCTTTTTCTTTGTGTGCCACCGCTGAGAACAATGCTCGAACCACTTGATCAATGGCTGTTTCAAGGGTGTTAATAACATTTTGGGACTGCCACATCAGGAGAGGAGACGGTTAAAAAAATGGGAGACCAGTACGAAGTTGTTGAAACGTAACAGAAGATATAAGGATTGGAGACTATTGCTGTAGCGGCGCTGTATCTAATCGCAGCGGGTTGATGTGTTTGCCGATAGATGGTGCAGCGTTTTTCTCCCCGGTTGCGCATGTGTAGTGAGCCGCTTCTCCTCGGTTTCTTCATTCCTGGACAGGTGTTTCGCGCGGTCAGATGCATGATGGATTCCACCAGCGCATTTATCGCAGGAGGAAAGCGGTGTACGGAGAGCAGTGTCTGGCACGTTGGGAATAATATCCTTCACAGCTGGAATGGTGGTAGTGTTGGTGGCAACGTCCGCCTGCCCAGGCCGTGGCAAGTCCTTGATGCTTTTGCATCCCGCCTCATAATGCTGACACCACCGGAATATGGTGCACCGTGTGAGCAATGAAGAAACTGAGGGGAAGCGTTCACTACACCTGCGCAACTGGGAAACCCGACACACCATCTATCGGCAAACACATCAACCCATTGCGATTACACACAACCCGCAACCTTTTTCATTTGGGCACATCTTATATATATCTGCAGATATATGAAGGCTTGGTTGAGTCATACTGCGAGGCTGTGGAGGAAAGATGTGAGGTAATGAGGTTGTGGTCTGAGAGAAGGAATGGAGTGTTAAAAATCCAGAATCCGAACAAAGAACAATAGACACAGAGGAACAAGGCAGCGGCCATCTTGAGGAGATAGAGAAAACCGCCACCGCAGGAAGACGCCTAGAGAGGCAGATAGAGACAGAAGGAGAATGAGCAGTCTGGAGGTGGACAAGTGATGATGGGAATATCAGAGGATAGAACGTGGGGGAACCAGGCTGACAAAGGTTTAGGGAACAGCTGGATGTTTTCCAGAATGGGAAAAGCCTACCTAGATATTCTCTATGGGAAAACTCTGAATGTATAACATGGAGATAGGTGCCCCATGTGGTGATCCTGTGCTATGTGAGTGAGGACTGAGGGACGGCCCTGTGTGTACCGATGTGTTGTGGTCACTTTTTAATTAAGAAATATTAGAGTCTTCTTATTTAGATTGACCTGCTCTGAATGGTTAAACTTTCACTTACCCAGTGATATGTAGTTCTGGTCATTCTTCATTATATCTTTGTACTGGCTCTTGTGTTCCTCTATATACTCCCCCTCCTGCATGGAGAGACAGACAGTGACATCCTGACACCTTATAGGAACCTGACACACACAATGATACAGTCATCACCCAGACACATCCCCCGGTGTTACTGTATAACATCCCATTCCCAGCAGTCACCTCTCCTGTCACATCCCCCGGTGTTACTGTATAACGTCCCATTCCCAGCAGTCACCTCTCCGGTCACATCCCCCGGTGTTACTGTATAACGTCCCATTCCCAGCAGTCACCTCTCTGGTCACATCCCCCAGTGTTACTGTATAACGTCCCTTTCCCAGCAGTCACCTCTCCGGTCACATCCCCCGGTGTTACTGTATAACGTCCCTTTCCCAGCAGTCACCTCTCCGGTCACATCCCCCGGTGT
This sequence comes from Crinia signifera, assembly GCF_055691185.1. Taxonomy (NCBI): domain Eukaryota; kingdom Metazoa; phylum Chordata; class Amphibia; order Anura; family Myobatrachidae; genus Crinia; species Crinia signifera. The sequence continues at coordinate 12,343,990 of NC_139222.1, read as the reverse complement.
TACTGTATAACGTCCCATTCCCAGCAGTCACCTCTCCGGTCACATCCCCCGGTGTTACTGTATAACGTCCCATTCCCAGCAGTCACCTCTCCGGTCACATCCCCCAGGTGTTACTGTATAACGTCCCATTCCCAGCAGTCACCTCTCCGGTCACATCCCCCGGTGTTACTGTATAACATCCCATTCCCAGCAGTCACCTCTCCGGTCACATCCCCCGGTGTTACTGTATAACGTCCCATTCCCAGCAGTCACCTCTCCGGTCACATCCCCCGGTGTTACTGTATAACATCCCATTCCCAGCAGTCACCTCTCCGGTCACATCCCCCGGTGTTACTGTATAACGTCCCATTCCCAGCAGTCACCTCTCCGGTCACATCCCCCGGTGTTACTGTATAACGTCCCATTCCCAGCAGTCACCTCTCCTGTCACATCCCCGGTGTTACTGTATAACGTCCCATTCCCAGCAGTCACGTCTCCGGTCACATCCCCCGGTGTTACTGTATAACGTCCCATTCCCAGCAGTCACGTCTCCGGTCACATCCCCCGGTGTTACTGTATAACGTCCCATTCCCAGCAGTCACGTCTCCGGTCACATTCCCCGGTGTTATTGTATAACATCCCATTCCCAGCAGTCACCTCTCCGGTCACATCCCCGGTGTTACTGTATAACATCCCATTCCCAGCAGTCACCTCTGCGGTCACATTCCCCGGTGTTACTGTATAACATCCCATTCCCAGCAGTCACCTCTCTGGTCACATCCCCCAGTGTTACTGTATAACGTCCCATTCCCAGCAGTCACCTCTGCGGTCACATTCCCCGGTGTTACTGTATAACATCCCATTCCCAGCAGTCACCTCTCTGGTCACATCCCCCGGTGTTACTGTATAACGTCCCATTCCCAGCAGTCACCTCTCCGGTCACATCCCCCGGTGTTACTGTATAACGTCCCATTCCCAGCAGTCACCTCTCCGGTCACATTCCCCGGTGTTACTGTATAACATCCCATTCCCAGCAGTCACCTCTCCGGTCACATCCCCGGTGTTACTGTATAACGTCCCATTCCCAGCAGTCACCTCTGCGGTCACATTCCCCGGTGTTACTGTATAACGTCCCATTCCCAGCAGTCACGTCTCCGGTCACATTCCCCGGTGTTACTGTATAACATCCCATTCCCAGCAGTCACCTCTCTGGTCACATCCCCGGTGTTACTGTATAACGTCCCATTCCCAGCAGTCACCTCTGCGGTCACATTCCCCGGTGTTACTGTATAACATCCCATTCCCAGCAGTCACCTCTCTGGTCACATCCCCCGGTGTTACTGTATAACGTCCCATTCCCAGCAGTCACCTCTGCGGTCACATTCCCCGGTGTTACTGTATAACATCCCATTCCCAGCAGTCACCTCTGCGGTCACATTCCCCGGTGTTACTGTATAACATCCCATTCCCAGCAGTCACCTCTCCGGTCACATCCCCCAGGTGTTACTGTATAACGTCCCATTCCCAGCAGTCACCTCTCCGGTCACATCCCCCGGTGTTACTGTATAACGTCCCATTCCCAGCAGTCACCTCTCCGGTCACATCCCCCGGTGTTACTGTATAACATCCCATTCCCAGCAGTCACCTCTCCGGTCACATCCCCCGGTGTTACTGTATAACATCCCATTCCCAGCAGTCACCTCTCCAGTCACATCCCCCAGTGTTACTGTATAATGTCCCATTCCCAGCAGTCACCTCTCCGGTCACATCCTCCGGTGTTACTGTATAACATCCCATTCCCAGCAGTCACCTCTCCGGTCACATCCCCCGGTGTTACTGTATAATGTCCCATTCCCAGCAGTCACCTCTCCGGTCACATCCCCCGGTGTTACTGTATAATGTCCTATTCCCAGCAGTCACCTCTATGGTCACATCCCCCCGGTGTTACTGTATAACATCCCATTCCCAGCAGTCACCTCTCCAGTCACATCCCCCAGTGTTACTGTATAATGTCCCATTCCCAGCAGTCACCTCTCCGGTCACATCCCCCGGTGTTACTGTATAACGTCCCATTCCCAGCAGTCACCTCTCCAGTCACATCCCCCAGTGTTACTGTATAATGTCCCATTCCCAGCAGTCACCTCTCCGGTCACATCCCCCAGTGTTACTGTATAACGCCCCATTCCCAGCAGTCACCTCTCCTGTCACATCCCCCCAGTGTTACTGTACAACATCCCATTCCCAGCAGTCACCTCTCCGGTCACATCCCCCGGTGTTACTGTATAACGTCCCATTCCCAGCAGTCACCTCTCCGGTCACATCCCCAGGTGTTACTGTATAATGCCCCATTCCCAGCAGTCACCTCTCTGGTCACATCCCCCGGTGTTACTGTATAATCTCCCATTCCCAGCAGTCACCTCTCCGGTCACATCCCCAGGTGTTACTGTATAATGCCCCATTCCCAGCAGTCACCTCTCCGGTCACATCCCCTGGTGTTACTGTATAACGTCCCATACCCAGCAGTCACCTCTCCGGTCACATCCCCCGGTGTTACTGTATAACGCCCCATTCCCAGCAGTCACCTCTCCTGTCACATCCCCCCAGTGTTACTGTACAACATCCCATTCCCAGCAGTCACCTATCCTGTCACATCCCCCCGGTGTTACTGTATAATGTCCCATTCCCAGCAGTCACCTCTCCGGTCACATCCCCCGGTGTTACTGGGTAACGTCCCATTCCCAGCAGTCACCTCTCCGGTCACATCCCCCGGTGTTACTGTATAACATCCAGTTCCCAGCAGTCACCTCTCCGGTCACATCCCCCGGTGTTACTGTATAAAGCCCCATTCCCAGCAGTCACCTCTCCGGTCAGCAGCTGAATGATCTTATTGGTGAGTTCCAGGATCTTCTGGTCATTGTGCAGCTCATGCATTAGTGAGCGAGGTGGAGGCACCGTGATGGAGCGCTGGGTCCTGCTCTGTCCTCCTGACATATGGGAACTTTTACTCGATTCGACATGGTCACCAAACTTCTTCACAACAATATAATCCTAAGTATAGAAAAACAATAGTATATATAACCCGTGCAAAAAGAAAAACATGCCTTCCTGGACACAAGTACAATACTTAAAATGTACTATTTCTCTAGTTGATTTTTTCTTTTTTTTCAGATCTGCGAAGAGTGAGTCTTGACAATTTGCGGACCACCACTAACATTGATAATAATTATGGACGTAACTGTAGCTCATAGACCCCCTCACCTCCCCGGTCAGGTCTCTGTGTCAGTAATAGAGATAAGAGTGATGTCACTGTGATGCTCCCAGACCCACCCTCGCCTCCCCGGTCAGGTCCCTGTGTCAGTAATAGAGATAAGAGTGATGTCACTGTGACGCTCCCAGACCCCCTCACCTCCCCAGTCAGGTCCCTGTGTTAGTAATAGAGATAAGAGTGATGTCACTGTGACGCTCCCAGACCCCCTCACCTCCCCGGTCAGGTCCCTGTGTCAGTAAGAGATAATAGTGATGTCACTGTGACGCTCCCAGACCCCCTCACCTCCCCAGTCAGGTCCCTGTGTCAGTAAGAGATAATAGTGATGTCACTGTGACGCTCCCAGACCCCCTCACCTCCCCGGTCAGGTCCCTGTGTCAGTAATAGAGATAAGAGTGATGTCACTGTGACGCTCCCAGACCCCCTCACCTCCCCGGTCAGGTCCCTGTGTCAGTAAGAGATAATAGTGATGTCACTGTGACGCTCCCAGACCCCCTCACCTCCCCAGTCAGGTCCCTATGTCAGTACTAGAGATAAGAGTGACGTCACTGTGACGCTCCCAGACCCCCTCACCTCCCCAGTCAGGTCCCTGTGTCAGTAATAGAGATAAGAGTGATGTCACTGTGACGCTCCCAGACCCCCTCACCTCCCCAGTCTGGTTCCTGTGTCAGTAATAGAGATAAGAGTGATGTCACTGTGACGCTCCCAGACCCCCTCACCTCCCCAGTCAGGTCCCTATGTCAGTACTGGAGATAAGAGTGATATCACTGTGACCTCACCTCCCCGGTCAGGTCCCTGTGTCAGTACTAGAGATAAGAGTGATGTCACTGTGACGCTCCCAGACCCCCTCACCTCCCCAGTCAGGTCCCTGTGTCAGTACTAGAGATAATAGTGATGTCACTGTGACGCTCCCAGACCCCCTCGCCTCCCGGTCAGGTCCCTTTGTCAGTAATAGAGATAAGAGTGATGTCACTGTGATGCTCCCAGACCCCCTCACCTCCTCACCTCCCCGGTCAGGTCCCTGTGTCAGTAATAGAGATAAGAGTGACGTCACTGTGATGCTCCCAGACCCCCTCACCTCCCCGGTCAGGTCCCTGTGTCAGTAATAGAGATAAGAGTGATGTCACTGTGACACTCCCAGACCCCCTCACCTCCCCAGTCAGGTCCCCGTGTCAGTAATAGAGATAAGAGTGATGTCACTGTGACGCTCCCAGACCACCTCGCCTCCCCGGTCAGGTCCCTGTGTCAGTCATAGAGATAAGAGTGATGTCACTGTGACGCTCCCAGACCCCCTCACCTCCCCGGTCAGGTCCCCGTGTCAGTAATAGAGATAAGAGTGATGTCAGTGTGATGCTCCCAGACCCCCTCGCCTCCCCAGTCAGGTCCCGGTGTCAGTAATAGAGATAAGAGTGATGTCAGTGTGATGCTCCCAGACCCCCTCACCTCCCCAGTCAGGTCCCTGTGTCAGTAATAGAGATAAGAGTGACGTCACTGTGATGCTCCCAGACCCCCTCACCTCCCCGGTCAGGTCCCTGTGTCAGTAATAGAGATAATAGTGATGTCACTGTGACACTCCCAGACCCCCTCGCCTCCCCAGTCAGGTCCCGGTGTCAGTAATAGAGATAAGAGTGATGTCAGTGTGATGCTCCCAGACCCCCTCACCTCCCCAGTCAGGTCCCTGTGTCAGTAATAGAGATAAGAGTGATGTCAGTGTGATGCTCCCAGACCCCCTCGCCTCCCCAGTCAGGTCCCTGTGTCAGTAATAGAGATAAGAGTGATGTCAGTGTGATGCTCCCAGACCCCCTCACCTCCCCAGTCAGGTCCCTGTGTTAGTAGTAGAGATAACAGTGATGTCACTGTGACGCTCCCAGACCCCGTCACCTCCCCGGTCAGGTCCCTGTGTCAGTAATAGAGATAAGAGTGACGTCACTGTGACGCTCCCAGACCCCCTCACCTCCCCGGTCAGGTCCCTGTGTCAGTGATAGAGATAAGAGTGATGTCACTGTGACGCACCCAGACCCCCTCACCTCCCCTGTCAGGTCCCTGTGTCAGTAATAGATATAAGAGTGATGTCACTGTGACGCTCCCAGACCCCCTCACCTCCCCAGTCAGGTCCCTGTGTCAGTAATAGAGATAAGAGTGATGTCACTGTGACGCTCCCAGACCCCCTCACCTCCCCAGTCAGGTCCCTGTGTCAGTAATAGAGATAAGAGTGATGTCACTGTGACGCTCCCAGACCCCCTCACCTCCCCGGTCAGGTCCCTGTGCCATAATAGAGATAAGAGTGATGTCACTGTGACGCTCCCAGACCCCCTCACCTCCCCGGTCAGGTCCCTGTGTCAGTAATAGAGATAAGAGTGATGTCACTGTGACACTCCCAGACCCCCTCACCTCCCCAGTCAGGTCCCTGTGTCAGTAATAGAGATAAGAGTGATGTCACTGTGACCTCACCTCCCCGGTCAGCAGGCAGATGATCTCCAGGGTGAGGTTTAATATCCGCTCAGTCCGGTAATTCTTGTTCCTCCCCATCCTCCGTGACTCACTCAGATTATGTACTCAGGATACCGGCCTAAATATGGAAGGGCCAAAGAGGGAAGAGAACATACATCTTCATTCATAGATATTTTTCCTATAAAGCTATCTGCACATATTACAACCCAAGGGGACACAGTACTAGTATATCCAACTCTGGACAAAGACCCAATGCCTAATTGTAATAAAACCTAAATATAATAGTAATCTACACACATGCAGAGAAGCCTAACAGCTCCTCCTGGCGATGCCAAGTAACGTGAGAACCTTCTAACATCAATGTGACTAGGATGCAGGAGGAGACTGTGCTAGACATCTTTATCCCAATAGATCTCTTCTGCTCCGTATACAGCCTCAGCAATGCACAGTATACAGGGGTCATGAGATCACATTGCTCTGTGCAATCGTTTGTGCTTTATGATTGTGTTATGTTGTAATAAAGATACAGTATTGAAAAAAAAAAAAAAAAGACGCCAAACATTAGCAGAGTTGCACAGGGCCTTCCCGCTCACCGTCACCTGGAATATCGCACTACATGGCGTATAGAGGCTGAATTACGAGGACACATTTGTAACGGACTATACTTAGCATCCCTATCAATGTACAATCATAGTATAATGTCTCACAATGCATATTCCTGCCAACAAGATATTCATCAACGTAAAGTCTATAATGTGTTCTCCTACCAACATGTGATCTGTAACTATAGGATTAAAAGGTACTTGTTTCCTAGCACGGCCACACCGATTTGCATCAGGGTGATCGTGTCGGAAAAAATCGCGTCGGTCGCATGCGATGCGACCCACGCGATCGACCCGAGTTTTACATTGAATCAAATGTGAATAGGGTCCCTGGGACCCTATTTTACATTGGATTGAATGTAAACTATTCCCCAGACCCCCAATTTTACCCCCTCAACCCCACCCCACGATTGACGCCAACCTGAAGCGTGGCGAGCGCAGCAAGCCCGCGAGGGGCGGCGGTGCGCGTCCTCCGACCTTTTCATATCCCTACTATCCACATCGGCGTGGAGTTGAGAATATAAAGCGAGCCTGAAGCGTGCCGAGCGCAGCGAGCCCCGCGAGGGGACGCGTATAACTTCACAGGTATACGCGTCCGCTCGCCACGCTTCGGGCTCGGTGGCTCGCCACACTTATTCTCAACTCCACGCCGACGTGGATAGTAGGGGTATGAAAAGGTCGGAGGACGCGCACCGCCGCCGCTCGCCACGCTTCGGGTTGGCGTCAATCGTGGGGTACGACGGGGCCATATACAATGTGAAATGGGTCATATTGGCCCATTTCACATTGTTTCCTATGTGAGATGGACTTAATCAAGTCCATCTCATCTTGTGCCATTATAATGGCACAAGACCGACGCGACGCTCCCGATTTCAATGTTAAAAATATTTTAACATTGAAGCCTATGGCAAAATCGCGGGCATCGCGTCGGGGGCCATGTTAATGCACGCAACTGATTTTGCCTTTGCCGGCAAAATGGACCTGATTTCAAAGGAAATCGGGTCCATCGCGGGCATCGTGTACCTTAACTTTAAGGTACACGATGCCCGCGATTGTGGCCGTTCTAGGAAACAAGTACCGATTAAAATGATAATATCCCATAACCTGTGTTCCTACCAATATACAATCCTGACTATGCCATTAATATAACATTGCAGCATCTACATAATACATGATGAATGATATAGCAATCTATAAATTCAAATTTAGCATTATCTGCATTCCTACAAATAATGCCATCGATAACCACAGAGGTAGTGACATTGTGTCATTGGTATACCCACAAGTAAAATAACCCATGACTATACAATAGATATCTGTACATTGATATAGATTGCATATATAATTATATCTATAATGCATTACTGTTTAATAATATAAAATCCCATCATCTGCTTAGAAATCATAGTATCCTATTTGATTCACATCACCTCTCACCAGGATACCGAGGTTACTCCGAAAAGAATAGCTTCTTATTTCCTGTCTCTGTCTGTGGGTTCCACCTGCATCACTTCCGTGTTGTGCGTTCCAGCTGCATCACTTCCGTGTTGTGCGTTCCAGGCCAGCTGCATCACTTCCGCGTTGTTCCATGTACGTCACCTGCGCGGTGTGCGTTCCATCTGCTCTTCGTTTCCTTGCTTTCCACTTGAATAGCTAACGGAGTTTGCGTTCCACCCAGATTTTCCCCGGTTCCATTTCCTGTTTTTGCGTTCCACGAGTGTTTACAGTCCTGCGGGGTCTCCTTGCTTGAGCACAGAATTGCTGTTACTAAGAAGGGGCTATTACTGATTGCTGAGCATATTTTTAAGGTTTCCACTGTGAATAAGAGCAAGCTCCAGTAAAATCCGAGTTTACCCAATGCATTACACCAATCATATACAGTGCTGCTCCCGTGTCTCTATAGAGGGGGAAGCCATATTGGGTGTGGAGTGCACACTTTATTTGCTTTTCTTTCTTTTCAGAAGGGGGTGCTCATGATTTTGCAGTTCTCCTGAATGAGACGCTGATTAAACTATGGCCGTCCAGCTGTTGCAAAACTACAAGTCCCATCATGCCTTGCCAGTTTGCTATTAGGGAATTATAAAACTATGGCAAGGCATGCTGGGATGTGTAGTTTCACAACAGCTGGAGGGCCACAGTTTGGACATGCCTGAATAAGGGTGTAACTGTTATTATGTATTACACGGCTCCATTAAGGGTGCCTTACAGCTTCTTAACCCTCGCCCGGTTACAATAGCACCCCAGTGGTTGTGGGTATTACCCGCAAAGACCTTTGCTGCAGTGGTGCAAATGTGCTCCCATCATCTATTCACGAGAGGTAGGGCACTTATGTTGTGTGCACGGACGTAAGGTGTATACAGTCCCTTTTGTCAGTGATGTGTGAGGCTAGATAACATGTGATAAATATTGTGTATTATAGGGGATCGGCCAGAAGTAGCTGGTTAATAAAATAAAACAATCTACAGAAAATAGTCAGTAATAAAAAATATTGTGATGAATAAAAAAAAAAAATTACACCCCAACAGGCAACGCACCTGCGTTTAGGTCTCCGCACCCCATTGCCTCCCCCAAATGGCCAGTTCTTGTCAGCAGCAAGGCAAAAGTACCTTGAGCACATGTGCCATCAATCGGCTGATAATCGCTCCACTGCGTTAAAATGGGCATTGCGACCCTGAATCAGGCCCAGTATCCTGAGACATATGCAACAGACATGTCTTTGTCCGGCGAAATAAAATGTTATAACAAAAACAATAAAAACAGATAAAAGAAAAAAAAGCAGACTTGCAGACTCTCTGCAGCTTTTCCAGGGGGTGGGGTTTGCAATTATTAAGCCCCTCCTCCATTAAGCCCCACCCCTAGCCCTGTAAATGCTGTAATTCACCGCAGTTCAGGGAGGGGATAGCACTAAATGATGTGATTTGCGCCATTTAGCTCTGCCCCCCCCTCCAAAAAGTCCAGCGAATGCCGGTATTTGACCGGCAGAGGGAGCTGGTGTGGTAAATGAGGGATGCTTTCCCACTCTTCCTGGGGGACGGGAGGGGGACCAGTTTTTGTCACGGGCATTCCAGGAGAGTAGGAAAAGTATGCCATGAATTAGTCCTTCATCTTGTCCAGACACACCAGTACCAAAGATCCACAGCCAAAACTGCTGCGGATCATCTGGACCTCAAAATGGCCGACCTGGATTGAAGCCTTATATTGCTGGGACTTTAGCAGTTCATTTATGTGGGTACAAACCAGATCTAAAGGCAATGTATGCTGTTGAATGTGAGCCTACATCACAAAAATGACCCGGAAAGACTAAAACATCCCAATATGTATAGTTTGGCACCGAGAAGACAAGGGGCAACATGACTGAAACTTTCAACCATACACAGGGTTTTACCAAGGTCCAGGAGGGAAACATTCCTCTAAAGTGGGGCAGATGTATTAAGCCTGGAGAAGAGATAGACTGGAGATAAAGCACCAGCCAATCAACTGCCAACTGTCATTTTCAAACACAGCTGATTGGCGGGTGCATTATCTCCTTTTACCTCATCTCCAGTCTATGGGGCAGATTTATTAAGCTTGGAGAAGAGATAAACTGGAGATAAAGCGGAGAAAAGGTAAAAGGAGATCAAGCACCAGCCAATCGGCTGTGTTTGAAAAAGACAGTTGGGAGCTGATTGGCTGGTGCTTTATCTCCTTTTACCTTTTCTCCGCTTTATCTCTTCTCCAAGCTTAATAAATCTGCCCCTAAATCTGTTCCACAAGGAGAAGAATTAGAACATGAGGACATGCACTGACACTGGGGGGAGGTTCAGGGGAAGTCTGAGGAAAAATTCCCTCACAGAAAGGGTAGTGGACACGCGGAATAGTCTCCCATCCGAGACGCAGAAGACATTCAGACGCATGGTAGCAGAGATGTATGGGGTGTCCTTGGCCAATAATAGCGGGGGGATAAGCAGATGCGCAGAGATATTGTACCTTATGGGTGTACAAAGACTCAGCTGCTTATAGGGTGACATATAGAGACGGAGGATCTGCGCCTACCAGAGGGAGGGCCGGTGCCAGGTTCAGTGGTGTGTCTATAGATGCACTAGGTTGTATGTCAGTGTGTACGTCCATTGGCAGCAGACATCTCAGTTCTTGCACAGATCGAGGTGCGGATGTACTCAGTGGAAAGGCTGAACTCCGAAGCAATGGCGGCCAAACTTGCATTTAACACAGAATCCCCCCCTTTGTCTCATCCTATGCTTCTTAGAGCTTCCTGCACACCGAGATGCAACGTGTCCTTACGGAGGCCTGTGAGGGAAGCTTGGAGCTCTGGCGTCCTCACTGAGGGGCAGATTTATTAAGCTCAGTGAAGTGATAAAGGGCAATATTCAATTGATGCCGGATCCATTTTGCCGAAATGGATCCGGCATCCATTATTCAATTCATCGGCCAAATCCGGATGTTGGATTTGGCCGATGATTGACACTCAACCGGCCGGCGCTCGGACCGGGTGAGCGCGGCAGCGGGAGACTGAGAGGGAGCCTGGATGGAGCTGGGTGAGCTGCTTCCACACGGCTCGGCAGCGTGTATGTACAGGAGGGTGCGGGCGGCGGTGTGAGGGTGCGGCAGACAGGACGGTGCCGTGTAAGCTCCTGCTGCTCACCTGGCACGGTCCTCCCTGCCTCAATCCGGCATTTTGTTATGCCGGATTTAGAATGACGGAAACACAGCAGTTTTGGCTGTGTTTCCATCAAAAGCAGGTGCATTAGCGGCTCTTCCGTCAATCCACCTGCTTTTCGGCATGTCAAAAAAAACAACTAAGATTGAATAGATTGGAACCCCTTCCGATGTATTCATGTCGAAAACTGCCATCTTTTCTGCAAGACGGCAGTTTCAACACTGATTGAATATACCCCATTGTGTCTGGTTTTTATCACCGGCCAATCAGCTTCTACCTGTCATTGTTCAAACCCAGCCTGTAACTTCACAGTTAGGAGCTGATTGGCCGGTGATAAAAAACAGTTTATCACTTCACAGAGCTTAATAAATCTGCCCCTCAGATTCCACACCACCAACGCATTTCACAGAGTGAAACACTTCATTACCTACTCCACTGTCTGTATGTAAGAGGCAGACTTCAATATTCCCCAGGTTTATCACAAAACTTAATCATCCATATACAGAACATAATACATTTCCAACGCACGCAACAGTTTATTAGACAGTAATCGATTCACTTTGTACAACTTGGTAGATGGGGGGCGAACTCCATATTTATACAGTTTCCACGATCATTTACCTCCAGTACCCACATTTATTTCCTATCAGAGATCTGTGAAACGCATAATTGTAAATTGGTTTTATATATTTAATTCATGAATATTTGCTTTCATCTAAAAATTGGAATCGCGGTAAAACATTTCCCACAATAAAGAGGCTTCTATTCCGTGTGAGATCGTGAATGACGAATCAATACATCTTTCCTTTGAAAACTCTTACCACATACTGAGCAGCAATACCGTCTCTCCCCTGTGTGAATGGTCTGGTGTCGGGTGAGCAACGACGGCTGCGGAAAACATTTCCCACATTCAGAGCAAGAGTAGGGCTTCTTTCCATTGTGTTCTTTAACATGTTTGCAGAGTTCTGACCTACGGGGAAAACATTTCCCACAAAATGAACAAGGGAACGGCTTTTCATCCTTGTGAGATGATAAATGCTGCTTAAGAGCGTGGCTATGTCTGAAACATCGCCCACACTCAGAGCAAGGAAACGGCTTCTCCCCTGTGTGAATGGTCTGGTGTCGGACCAGGTGAGACTTCCGTGTAAATCCTTTACCACACACGGGGCAAGGAAATGGCCGCTCCCCCGTGTGTCTGTTGAAATGCTCAATTAGGCGGCATCTTTGACTAAAACATTTTCCGCATTCGACACAGGAATACGGTTTCTCTCCTCTGTGGTTTTTCAGATGAATGGTGAGGTAAGCCTTGTTGTTAAAACATTTCCCACACTCTGTGCAACAAAATGGCTTCTCTCCCGTATGGGTTAGTATATGACGTTCCAGATCTGTCTTTTGTCTGAAGTATTTTCCACATTCAGGACACAAATGTTTTTTCTGGCTTGTGTGAATCTTCATATGCTGCGTAAGATGCATCTTCTGTGCAAAATGTTTCCCGCATTTCAAGCACGGATAACGTTTCTCGACGGTATGAGTTATCCGGTGTCGGGTAAGATGTATTTCCTGGGTGAAACATTTACCGCATTCAGAGCACGAAAATGGCCTCTCACGCATATTACGTCGAGAATTCACATCATGGTCCTCAGGCTGTCCAAAACCACCACCACTTCCCGAAGAACAAAATGGTGGTAATCCTGTGTCAATTATCCGATGATTGATATAAGTTGGACTCATATTGAGATTCTCTCTGCATTTTGGACGAACTGAGATTTTTTCTTCATCGTGAAAGACACTTTCCTCCTTAATATAAATAGTTGTATACTGTGTTTGATCTGTGGGTCTATAATTGTCAATCTCTGTGAGGTCTCCTTCATCACATGAGACTGGTTCCTCCTTAATATGAGTAGAATTATACTGTGTATGACCTGTGGGTGTATATGTGTCAGTGTCTGTGAGGTCTCCTCCATCACAGGAGACTGGCTCCTCCTTATTATGAGTAGATGTATCCTGTGTATGACCTGTGGCTGTATACATGTCAGTGTCTGTGAGGTCTCCTTCATCACATGAGGCTGGTTCCTCCTTAGTATGAGTAGATGTATACGGTGTATGACCTTTGGGCGTATATGTGTCAGTGTCTGTGATGTCTTCCTCATCATATAAGACCGATCCCTCCTTAATATGAGTAGATATATACTGCGTAGGACCTGTGGGTATATACATGTCAGTGTCTGTGAGGTCTCCTCCATCACATAAGACCAATCCCTTCTTAATATGAGATGTATAATGTGTATGACCTGTGGGTGTATACATGTCAGTGTCTGTGAGGTCTTCTCCATCACATGAAACTGGTTCCTCCTTAATATGAGTAGCTTTATACTGTGTATGACCTGTGGGACTATAATTATCAATCTGTCTGAGGTCTCCTCCATCAAGTGAGGCTGGTTCCTCCTTAATATGAGTAGCTGTATACGGTGTATGATCTGTGGGTGTATAATGGTCAACGTCTGTGGATTCTTCACCATGACACGAGCCCAGTTCCTCCTTAACACGGGAAATGGTAGCATTGAACTGTACAGGATTATTGCAGGTCTCCGATAAATCTGTTGAAATAATCAAGAATAACAGGATTTTAGTCACTAAAGTTTAAAACCTAAAGATTTTGGTCACTTACCGTATAATCCTTTTCGCTTAAGCAGGATCGGGGACACTTGACAATGGGGATTGTTAGGTTGGGACTTCTGAAACTCTAGATTTAATTGTAAGCTCATCCCCCCTGCAACCCCAGGAGGCCAGGACTACTTAAAAAAGTCCAATAAGCAGTAACCCAGTGAAACTGTTAGATCAACAACACAAACCAGCAGATCAAGACAGGCCAGAACCAAAACCCAGCACAACAGCCACCTCTAGGCATAGGAACATTAGGCTGTCTGAATGGAGAACCGTATTCCCCAAGTTGGTGTCACCAGTGGGAAAAAACAGAAAGACGATTATAAACAAGCAAAAGTGTGAACAGAGGACCAGGCCACCGCACAAATTACTTGTTCTGCTGAAGCCCAGAGTTACGATGCCCAGGAGATCACCACCACCCTAGTGGAATACAGTGACAACCAGTTGTCCAGCACTAGAATAGACTTTAGTGATGACAGAATGGATCCAACATACAATGGTCTTGCCTTGTAGCTGGCCAACCACGTTTATATGTATTGTAAAGAACATGCCAATAATCTGTGTGACAGAAAGTCCAAGTAAATCAGCAGAGATCCGACTACTGTATGTCTAGCCAAGGTTGATCATTCCAGTCCCAAAAAAGTCGCCAAAGGAGGAAAACGGAAGGACAATTTCCTGGTTTGTGGAAAGGAAAAACCAAGGAACCGTACGTCTAGACAAAGCCACCAACCTCAGAAATATGCTGAGCTAAGGCAATAGCCACAAGGAAAACTACCTTCCAAGTAACGAACTGAAGATCTCCTGAATCCAGAGGCTTGAGAGCTGGTAGGACCAGATTAAAATCCTATGGTTCTACCAACAGACAGGCAGCTGGTTGAATATGCACAAGGTTGGGATCTCTGATGCAACTGGAAATAAATTGACAGGGCTGAAATATGTACTTTCAAAGAACTAAGATTTTAATTGTCCTTCAAACCCCTGAAGAAAGGCCAAGAAGCAAGAGCGACAACACTTGGAAGAAGGGTCTCTCAAGATGCTTCATATCCTGTGGTAATTGAGTAACTAGACTTGTTTCCTGGCCCGCAGCATAGTACAGGCTACAGAGGGAAAAAACCTTTTGCTTTCAAAAGCACAGTCTCAAAAGCCAAGCTGTTATTTCCAATAGAGAGAGATGGACCTTATAACAGCAGGTCTGGATCAAGTGGAAGACACCACCCAAGATCTACTGACATTTTGAGAATGTTGGCCGACTGCAACCTGTGCGACCAATCTGTAGTCATTAAGATCTCCATCACTCATTGATCCTTCATGCACTTGAATACCCAAGTTGACATTGGGATCAGTGGAAACAGATATGCCAGATGGACAACCCTTACAACTGTCATGGCATCCACTGGGAAAGCTAGCAGTTATCTGAATCTTGCACAAAACATTGGAAATCCTCAAACGTCCGTTGTGAGGCCATGTGATCCTCTGTGGAAAGCTCCTCTTCCACACAAACTGTTGGAAGACTTCTGGATTGAGAGGCCACTCCTCTGGGAGAAACCAGGTTCTACTGAGGAAGCCTTCTTCCCAATTGTATACGCTCTGAGAGTGCCGGAACAAAGGTTTATGCTCACGAGGATTTGGGCTGTCTCTATCATCACTTCTGAGCTCATTGTACCTTTCTGAACATTTTCATAATCTACCACCATGGTGTTGTCCAACTGAATACAAACTGGCCAGCCAGGATGGACTGGTTCCTCAAGAGAGCATAAAGATGGCAGAGCAGCGACCATCCGTCCTGGAGACTCGCATCCACGCTCACAATAACCCAATCTTGAGGACCAAGGATCTCATACCTGGAGATGATTAGAAACCAGCCATCAGTGGCGAGATTGATGAAATGTTCCATTAAATTTTTTGAGAATTTCCCTCTGGAATTCCTACATACTGATTGGTCCCTAAGGTGGAGACCATCATACCCAACAACTTCATGCACAACAATATCGACAAATGATGCAGCAAATGATAGACCACGTCTGACAGGTTGTACACACGCAACACCCTAGGGTCCACCTTTCCACTTTGTAAGTTGATACTACATACAGTGAAAAATGGTGCTACAGAAAAACTTTTTGCTTTGATGGGGTTTGATTTGCTCGTCATAGTCCTGACTTGTTCCCGCTGTTTGTGGCAGATGCAGGCAGAACAAAAAAACTCAAACCTTAAACACAGATCACTGAGCAAGTGCGCAATCGCTGGAGAAATCAAAAGGCAAGAAAAGACAATAAGTCTCCAATACTTAAATAACCGCTGAAGAAGAGAGGAAATGATGACATAACTGCACCACCGTCACCCATCCCCACCCACCACTTAAAGTACGCAGGCATGCGGAGGTTGCAAGGGGGAGGAGCTTACAACTAAAGCTACAACCTAATCTCCAGCTCCAGCAGTCCCAATCAATACCACCATGGACCAGTGTCCCCCTTCCTTGCTGCAAGAGAAAATATGAAACCTCTCTCTTTATATAAAAGGTTAACTACTCCTCGCCTCTATGAGGTGAAGTATCGCCCAGTGAACACTCAATGGACCAAATTACTCCTTTTGTGCGCTAAAAGAGGTCATAACAGAAAGTGAAAGCAATTTTTGCAGGCACACTGATCTGTTTGAAAATCACTAGATGTGGAGAGAGGGAGCTGTGATGACAGAGATGGGAGATAGGAGCAGATAGGGACTGGGGGTGGGGGTGGAGAGTGTGGGATAAAAACACAGCTCAAATTGAAAATAAAAACTGTCACAGCTCAAAGTGAAAGTACATAGCAGAAGCCATCATTTTGACAAGCTTTTAACTAGTATATAAAACTGCGATCAGCTCCTAACTGCCATGTTACACTCTGGATTTGAAAACAATGACAGTTAAGAGCTGGTTGTTAACCACTCCCCCCAAAATCTCATTAGGTATAGTGTGGAGCAAAGAATGAAAAGGGGGGATATGATCGATACTATAACATATATCGGGGAATTACCAAGGTGCAGGAGGGAAACATTCTTCAGAGGAAGAGAAGTATGAGAACACGAGGACATGCACTGATACTGAGGGGAGGCTCAGGGGAAATCTGAGGAAAAATGACTTCACAGAAAGGGTAGTGGTCACACGGAACAGCCTCCCAACAGAGGTGGTAGAGGATAGGACAGTAGAACAACTTATACATGCATGGGATAGACATGAGGATATCCTTACAGAGAAATAAGGATCAAATAGGGATCAAGGTAACAAATATGGTTAGAAAAAAGAGCAGACTATATACCGTCACATTCTAGGTATTTTTCGTTGTGAAGTAGCTAGTGACTCACTGACACCAAGACCTGGGATGTGCTCATCCTGGCCAACCCCAAGATGGTGGAACCTCAGACCTGGGAGGTGCTCATCCTGGCCAATTCCAAGATGGTGGAACCGTAACTCCACCACCTACATTATTCAAGAGCTGAACTACATCTAGCACTCCCACAATGAGGCTACGCTCCTGGGTGTGGATGACAAAGCCCTAAGCAAGATATATCTGCAGACATCTCAAGTCTCCGTTGACATAGACTGCGAGGCTGTGGAGCAAAGAATTGTGGGTATACATTGATGGAATGAGTCAGGGAATGGAGCGTTTTACAAATGAGTAAGTTGACAAAGGAATAGAGAAGAGAGGAACAAGGCAGTGGCCATCACGATGAGATAGAGGAAGTGGCCACCATTGGAACAGGCCAAGACAGGAGGTTACAGAGGGTAGACTGTGACCCAAGGAGAGAACGATTCATCAATCCGGAGGTGGACAACACTCAAGGTGATGGTGGGAACGACTGAGGTCGACATGGGTTTTTTCACTGTTTTTTGAGCCGACATGTGCCGACAGGCGGTATTTCATGCCCTACCATCCACTATGGCGTGGTGGGAGGATAACATAGTTTGCCGAGCGCAGCGAGGCACCGTGCCCGAAGCATCGCGAGTGAAGCGAGGGGCTGTGGTTGACTTCCAACTGTGTCCATGTCGACATTTGGGTCAAAAAACTAACCCAACCCTTGTCGACCTTGTCCCATGTTGACAGAGACACCTGTCGACCTTGCTGCCTGTCGACGTAAGTTTGGACAACAATACGATCCACACCCACATGAGGACACCAGGCTGATGAAGGTTAGGGGAACTGCTGGTTATTATCCAAGTAGGTGTAAGCTCTCAGCTCCACGGTGAGGGAAGTGGGAGGCGCGCCTAGGTATTCTGTGTATCAGAAGATGGCGATAAAAGGGAAGCCTGTACACCTATATATATATATGACAAGAGGTGTGCCAGTTCCCTGCTTCCAAGCCTGTTAAAGTGACTTCCACAATAAAATCTCAAAATGATCACATCAGACAATTTTAAGATAACGTCTCTTGCTAATATGTCCTGCTATTTGACATTAAATAAAGTTATCCTTATTCAAATTAATTCTGCAGTGAGAGTGAGAGTGGCTCTTCCTGATCTAGACCAATCCATTCCAATCACTAGCAAAGACTTATTTAGAAGTAACACTTACCCAGCGATACATAGGTCTGGTGATTCTTAATCATTATATCTTCATACAGTCCCTTGTGTCCTATATAGTCCAGCTCCTCCTATATAAGCAAATAGACAGTGACACCTTATAGGAACCTGACACACAATGATACAGTCATCACCCAGACACATCCCCCGTGTGTTACTGTATAACGCCCCATTCCCAGCAGTCACCTCTCCGGTCACATCCCCATGGTGTTACTGTATAACGTCCCACTCCCAGCAGTCACCTCTCCAGTCACATCCCCCGGTGTTACTGTATAACGTCCCATTCCCAGCAGTCACCTCTCCTGTGACATCCCCCGGTGTTACTGTATAACATCCCATTCCCAGCAGCCACCTCTCCGGTCACATTCCCCGGTGTTACTGTATAACGTCCCATCCCCAGCAGTCACCTCTATGGTCACATCCCCTGGTGTTACTGTATAACGTCCCATTACCAGCAGTCACCTCTCCGGTCACATCCCCCGGTGTTACTGTATAACGTCCCATTCCCAGCAGTCACCTCTCCTGTCACATCCCCCGGTGTTACTGTATAACGGCCCCTTCCCAGCAGGCACCTCTCCGGTCACATCCCCCGGTGTTACTGTATAACACCCCATTCCCAGCAGTCACCTCTCCTGTGACATCCCCCGGTGTTACTGTATAACATCCCATTCCCAGCAGCCACCTCTCCGGTCACATTCCCCGGTGTTACTGTATAACGTCCCATTCCCAGCAGTCACCTCTCATGTCACATCCCCCAGTGTTACTTTATAACGCCCCATTCCCAGCAGTCACCTCTCATGTCACATCCCCCGGTGTTACTGTATAATGTCCCATTCCCAGCAGTCACCTCTCCTGTGACATCCCCCGGTGTTACTGTATAACGCCCCATTCCCAGCAGTCACCTCTCCTGTGACATCCCCCGGTGTTACTGTATAACGCCCCATTCCCAGCAGTCACCTCTCCTGTCACATCCCCCGGTGTTACTGTATAACGTCCCATTCCCAGCAGTCACCTCTCCGGTGACATCCCCCCGGTGTTACTGTATAAAGTCCCATCCCAGCAGTCACCTCTCCAGTCACCTCCCCCCTGTGTTACTGTATAACATCCCATTCCCAGCAGTCACCTCTCCGGTCACATCCCCCGGTGTTACTGCATAATGTCCCATTCCCAGCAGTCACCTCTCCGGTTACATCCCCCCCAGTGTTACTGTATAACGCCCCATTCCCAGCAGTCACCTCTCCGGTCACATCCCCCGGTGTTACTGTATAATGCCCCATTCCCAGCAGTCACCTCTCATGTCACATCCCCCGGTGTTACTGTATAACGTCCCATTCCCAGCGGTCACCTCTCTGGTCACATCCCCCGGTGTTACTGTATAACGACCCATTCCCAGCAGTCACCTGTCCGGTCAGATCCCCCGTTGTTACTGTATAACGTCCCATTCCAGCAGTCACCTCTCCAGTCACCTCCCCCGGTGTTACTGTATAACATCCTATTCCCAGCAGTCACCTCTCCGGTCACATCCCCCGGTGTTACTGTATAACGTCCCATTCCCAGCAGTCACCTCTCCGGTCACACCCCCCGTTGTTACTATCGAATGTCCCATTCCCAGCAATCACCTCTCCGGTCACATCCCCCGGTGTTACTGTATAACGTCCCATTCCCAGCAATCACCTCTCCGGTCACACCCCCCGATGTTACTATCGAATGTCCCATTCCCAGCAATCACCTCTCCGGTCACACCCCCCGTTGTTACTATCGAATGTCCCATTCCCAGCAGTCACCTCTCCTGTCACATCCCCCGGTGTTACTGTATAATGTCCCATTCCCAGCAGTCACCTCTCCGGTCACACCCCCCGTTGTTACTGTATAATGTCTCATTCCCAGCATTCACCTCTCCGGTCACATCCCCTGGTGTTACTGTATAACGTCCCATTCCCAGCAGTCACCTCTCCGGTCACACACCCCGGTGTTACTGTATAATGTCCCATTCCCAGCAGTCACCTCTCTAGTCACATCCCCCCGGTGTTACTGTATAAAGTCCCATCCCAGCAGTCACCTCTCCAGTCACCTCCCCCCTGTGTTACTGTATAACATCCCATTCCCAGCAGTCACCTCTCCGGTCACATCCCCCGGTGTTACTGCATAATGTCCCATTCCCAGCAGTCACCTCTCCGGTTAAATCCCCCCCAGTGTTACTGTATAACGCCCCATTCCCAGCAGTCACCTCTCCGGTCACATCCCCCTGTGTTACTGTATAATGCCCCATTCCCAGCAGTCACCTCTCATGTCACATCCCCCGGTGTTACTGTATAATGTCCCATTCCCAGCAGTCACCTCTCCTGTCACATCCCCCGGTGTTACTGTATAACGTCCCATTCCCAGCGGTCACCTCTCTGGTCACATCCCCCGGTGTTACTGTATAACGACCCATTCCCAGCAGTCACCTGTCCGGTCAGATCCCCCGTTGTTACTGTATAACGTCCCATTCCAGCAGTCACCTCTCCAGTCACCTCCCCCGGTGTTACTGTATAACATCCCATTCCCAGCAGTCACCTCTCCGGTCACATCCCCCGGTGTTACTGTATAACGTCCCATTCCCAGCAGTCACCTCTCTGGTCACATCCCCCGGTATTACTGTATAATGTCCCATTCCCAGCAGTCACCTCTACGGTCACATCCCCCGGTGTTACTGTATAACGTCCCATTCCCAGCAATCACCTCTCCGGTCACACCCCCCGTTGTTACTATCGAATGTCCCATTCCCAGCAATCACCTCTCCGGTCACATCCCCCGGTGTTACTGTATAACGTCCCATTCCCAGCAATCACCTCTCCGGTCACACCCCCCGTTGTTACTATCGAATGTCCCATTCCCAGCAATCACCTCTCCGGTCACACCCCCTGTTGTTACTATCGAATGTCCCATTCCCAGCAGTCACCTCTCCTGTCACATCCCCCGGTGTTACTGTATAATGTCCCATTCCCAGCAGTCACCTCTCCGGTCACACCCCCCCCGTTGTTACTGTATAATGTCCCATTCCCAGCATTCACCTCTCCGGTCACATCCCCCGGTGTTACTGTATAATGTCCCATTCCCATCAGTCACCTCTCCGGTCACATCCCCCGGTGTTACTGTATAATGCCCCATTCCCAGCAGTCACCTCTCTGGTCACATCCCCGGTGTTACTGTATAACGTCCCATTCCCAGCAGTCACCTCTCCGGTCACATCCCCCGGTGTTACTGTATAATGTCCCATTCCCAGCAGTCACCTCTCCGGTCACATCCCCCCGGTGTTACTGTATAACGTCCCATTCCCAGCAGTCACCTCTCCGGTCACATCCCCCGGTGTTACTGTATAACGTCCCATTCCCAGCAGTCACCTCTCCGGTCAGCAGCTGAATAATCTTGTTGGTGAGTTCCAGGATCTTCTGGTCATTGTCTTTCTCATGTATCAGTGAATTATTGTTCAGTGTCCTGCTCAGCCCTCGGGATTGGCTGCTGGGTGATATGATCTGACCAGATTTTTTCAAAACAATTTCATCCTACATATAAGGACATATTAAAGAATAACAAAAAGAAAAAGACCAAGACCCCACAACAAACATATCATAACATACAAATCATGATTTCTGAGGGTCTCTATAAACAAAAACAATCTTTTACTTCAATATAACCAATAATAATACCTGGTTTTATTCAAAGATATTACATTTATGTCACTGTGACACTCCCAGAACCGTCACCTCCCTAGTCAGGTCCCTGTGTCAGTAATAGAGATAAGAGTGATGTCACTGTGATGCTCCCAGACCCCCTCACCTACCCGATCAGGTCCCTGTGTCAGTAATAGAGATAAGAGATGTCACTGTGATGCTCCCAGACCCCCTCACCTCCCCAGTCAGGTCCCGGTGTCAGTAATGGAGATAAGAGTGATGTCACTGTGACGCTCCCAGACCCCTCACCTCACTAGTCAGGTCCCTCTGTCAGTAATAGAGATAAGAGTGATGTCACTGTGACACTCCCAGACCCCCTCATCTCCCCGGTCAGGTACCTGTGTCAGTAATAGAGATAAGAGTGATGTCACTGTGACCTCACCTCCCCAGTCAGCAGGCAGATGATCTCCACAGTGAGATTTATTATCCTCTCAGTCCGGTATTTCTTGTTCCTCCCCATCCTCTGTGACTCAGTCAGATTATGTATTCAGGATTCCAGCCTAAACATGGAATAGGCATAGTGGGAAAGAGAACATACAATTTTACATATTTCCTATAAATCTATCTGCACCAACAAGAACCCAGGGTGACTCAGTACTAGTATATCCAATGCAGAACAAAACTCATTATATAACTGTGATACAATCCAAAGCGGAGAAACTGAATAGGCAATTATTAGTGTTCATTCTAGCACCTGTCATCTTTAAAAAACCCTGCAGTTCCTGTTCCCTGCCTGGGGTGTCGCTGTCTGCTGTGGTGTTTCTAGCACAAGTCTGGTTTGCATTTCAGTGCTGATATACAGACCACACTGTGCTAGAAGCACTACAGAAGACAGCAAATGAACACTAATTTATTGGTATTGCTTCTTATGTAGTCTTGCTTAAAATACTAAAACTGAATATCCTGGAGCGATATACAGTAACTGCTAATAAATAAATGTACAATCCATGGATACAGTATTCATGATGTAATATCCATCAGTACACATTCCCACCATTAAAGCATTAATCACTATACAGTTACTGATATACTAGTGCATGAAGAAAATTAGGAATAATTGACATAGCAATATATAAATAATGTTACCATGACAATGGATGACAATCCCACACATAATGACACCGTTATATAATTAATAATAGCCTCTATAACTGTTCCCCAGTCTCATTTCCCACTGATATATAGAATATAGTAACATAGAATCATTAATGTAATATCCCACCAGCTACTGATACATCTCAGGCACCTGCAGTAATTGTATCACATTAGCTCACCACCAGAATAAATCGGATACATCAAGTAGCAATGTTTCCCCGGAAATAATACAGCGCCACTTCCTGTCTGTGCGTTCCAACAGCATAACTTCCGCGTTGTGCGCTCCAAGAGCGTTATTTCCGCGTTGTGCGTTCCAGCAGCGAGACTTCCGAGTTTGCGTGCCACTTACACTTTATTCCCCTTTCCTACTTCCTGTTTGTGCGTTCCACGCGTTTATGACCTGCTTTGTGGACTCTAGGAAGCTGCTGTCAATTTCCACCAGCCACACTACTGTACCTCTCATTCACTGGTTCCACTGTGAATAAGAGGAAGAACTAATGCACTACTAGACCCAGCAAGCACAGGAGACACACACACATTCTCTCTCTCTGCAGGCTGCATTATGAAGTTAATATAAGTATTGTTTACAAAATGGCCGCCTACATCTTATCGCTATTGTAAAGTCCACTTCTGTATTAGCCTAGAGCGGCTGCAACCTTTAATCAGTCCATGTGTGTAAAGGTCCATACATACTGGGCGACTGAGCTGAAAGTCAATCAAAACAACAGGTTTGAGCATCTTTTATCTCAAAGCCGCCCAGTGATGAGCGCTGCTGCTGCGCGCTCCCGCAACATTACTAGGAAAGCCGCTCATCTGCTGGTATTACCAGCAGATGAGCGACTCTGAGGATGGCTTTGCATAGCTCTGTGCTACGCAAAGCTGTCCTTCCCCCACTGACGGTGCCGGCAAGGGGGAAAGCCTCTCAGTGTGTATGCACTGAGCTGCTTTCCTCCCAGCAATGAACGCTATCATCGCTGTCCATACACGCCGGGCATGGTCACCCAATGTGTATGGACCTTAACCACGCAACCTGGTTGCCAGGCAACGTCTGACCCGAGCACTGGTGGTGCGCAGCACTGCCCACAAAAAAACATGAAATGCGCAATATAATCCCCGAATCCCAGGATTAGAAACTCGAATTGAAATCCTGACAATTCAGCTCTATAGTAATACCCAGTGCTGGTAACCTGACCTATAACACAGCTAAGATTGGGATAATTGCCTCATAATCCAGTCCACTTATGATGTAGCTAAATGAAACTGCATTTTACCTGGGATATAACCAGCCCCCCCAGCACCTGTGTAGTTCATGAGTATCACAGTGTAAAGGGACAGTATAGATAGATGAGAGAGCCATATCCAGATAAGGAGGACGGGAGGAGAGAGCTGTACCAGGGTAATAAGGACCCACCATCACCATGAGGCACAATACTAAAATCATTAAGGATACATCAGGTACATTGGTCAGTGCCTATGCTGGTTACCAATGCAATTTCCCACTATAACTGTCCATGCAAATCTATCTGATGATATCAATAGCAAGTCCATGTACGGAGCGGACATCACTGACTGATATCGTTCTCTCTATTCTCCCGCGACACCGCTGATATAAAGTTGGCATTATTGGCGGTGCTGGGAATTGCCCGGTGTGTGCCTAGATTACACTTATACCCTGTCAGTGCGCTGGTTGGGGGGGGGGGGGGGGCAATACCAAGAGATGACTATTTTAGGCTGGCTTTAACCACGATATAATCTGCACACTGGAAACTTCCCAAAGATTAGCGGGGTATTCAATCTGTGTCACTTCCCGACATGGAAAATATCCTATTTGTCTTAAACCACCGCGGATTGTCAAATTCACTCCGCCGTTTCTGACAATTTATGGATTTTCCGACACTCGGTATTCAACCGGTCCTACATTGTAACAGGGTATTCAAAAACCCCAAACAGTAAGTAACATAAGTACAACTCATAGCTCCCAACTGTCCCACATGTTGCAGGAATGTCCTGTTTTATGAGGACTTCCCCACATCCCGCCCGGGGCCGGGAGTGTCCCGTGGCAGGGGAGTCCCCCCTGTCACCTGTGAATAGACGCTGTGCTGCGTATTCACGGCCTGAGGGGCTGGGGAAATAGCCAGCAGCTCAGAGAGCCACTAGCCATGCCTCCACAGCAGCTAAAATGGGTGTGTGGCCTGTTGGGAATAGACCATGCCCTGTCCTGCTAAGCCACGCCCCCCACACATGGGTACACCTCTCCATGCCTGGCCGATGTTATGAGATATGAAAGTGATAAAAGATGGTATGCACTTACCTGACCATAGACAGAACCATACGCACAGGATAACAGGCCCAACGCGTTTCGTGTATGGAGAAAAACGTCATCATGTGCGCTGCGCACACACACACAGATTACATCAGTGTTTCCCGAACTGCAGCATTTAATGTAGTTCGGGCCCAATCACAAATGAAAAAAATCACGGTACTCTTTACCTAGCAAGGCGCCCATCGCGGCCATCAAATGCACTAAAAAACGGGTGCGACGCGATGCCCGCGATTTCCCATAGGGAACAATGTTAAAAGTGTGATTGGACGCGATTTTACTGTTCAATGCCCGCGATTTTTCCATAGGAAACAATGTTAAATGGGCCACAGAGCCCAAATAGTACCCCTGAAGTCTGAAATGGCCCCCACAATTGTTAACGCCACCCCACGCTCAACGTGAACCCGAAGCGTGGCGAGCGGCGCGGTACGCGTCCTCCGACCTTATCATACCCCCACTATCCACGTCGGCGTGGCGTTGAGAATAGAATAGTGTGGCGAGCGCAGCGAGCCCCGCGAGGGGACGCGGATACCTTCACAGGTAAACGCATCCCTTCGCGGGCTTCACAGGTATCCGCGTGCGCTCGCCACACTATTCTATTCTCAACTCCACGCCGACGTGGATAGTGGGGGTATGAAAAGGTTGGAGGACGCGTACCGCGTTCACGTTGATCGTGGGGTGGCGTTAACAATTATGGGGGCCATTTAAGACTTCAGGGGGACTATTAGGGCTCTGTGGCCCATTTAACATTGTTTCCTATGGAAAAATCGTGGGCATTGAGGCATTGAACACATTTTTAACATTGATCCCTATGGGAAATCTCGGGCATCGCGTCGCACCCTTTTTTTAGTGCATGCGATGGCCGCGATTTTTTACCCCCGATGACCGCGATGGACATCGTGGGCGCCGTGCTAGGTAAAGAGTACCAAAATCACCTCTGTGTAATACATAACTACCCTAATAATGGCTACATAATATAATCATTTGTGATATACAACAATAACTCTTATGTAATAATCTCCTAAACATATTTTATCTCCCATGTAATAATCTACATGAAATCTAATATCGCCTGCGCGGTAGTCACTGTAATAAGCAACCACAACACCCATGTAATAATCTTATTGTCATATATAATAACTTACCCCATGTACCAACCTCTGTGTAGCACAATATACTGTAAAACATTTCCCATGTAACTTTGGTATACAGGTTGAGTATCCCTTATCCAAAATGCTCGGGACCAGGAGAATTTTGGATAACGGATTATTCTGTATTTCGGAATATTTTAATATTTCAATGATGTATTTTGAAGTATCTTGCATTTATGCTGTATAAACACATAATATACACACAAATATATTTTATTACCACATAAAATACACACAAATATATTTTAATTGTTCAAAAAACAAGGTTTCAAAACGTGAAACAAAATGTGTGTACTATCTCAGCACTGAATTTGAATGCCAAGCAATCATTGTCTTGCACATATATAGTGCCAGTTACATATCATGTCCCCAGTGATGCTGTTACAAATGTCTCCAGTGAGTTTTTAGCAAAAAAAAATTTTTTTTTCACTTTCTGGAATGTCCGTATTTCGGAATAATTCGGATAACGGATATTCGGATACGGGATACTCGACCTGTATTGCATAATAATCTCTGTACAATATAGAATGGCGCATGTCATAGTGGTAACTCCCATGTAATAATCTTATTGTCATATATAATAACTTACCCCATGTACCAACCCTCTGTGTAGCACAATATACTGTAAAACATTTCCCATGTAACTTTGGTATATTGCATAATAATCTCTGTACAATAGAGAATGGCACATGTCATAGTAGTAACTCCCATGTAATAATATTAGTGTCATATATAATAACTTACCCCATGTACCAACCTCTGTGTAGCACAATATACTGTAAAACATTTCCCATGTAACTGGTATATTGCATAACAATCTCTGTACAATATAGAATGGCGCATGTCATAGTGGTAACTCCCATGTAATAAAATTAGTGTGATATATAACAACTTACCCCATGTACCAACCTCTGTGTAGCACAATATACTGTAAAACATTTCCCATATAACTTTGGTATATTGCATAATAATCTCTGTACAATATAGAATGGCGCCTGTCATAGTGGTAACTCCCATGTAATAATCTTAGTGTGATATATAATAACGTACCCCATGTACCAACCTCTGTGTAACACAATATACTGTAAAACATTTCCCATGTAACATTGGTATATTGCATAATAATCTCTGTACAATATAGAATGGCGCATATCATAGTGGTAACTCCCATGTAATAATATTAGTGTGATATACAGTATAATAACTTACCAACCTCTGTGCAGCACAATATACTGTAAAACATTTCCCATGTAACATTGGTATATTGCATAATAATCTCTGTACAATATAGAATGGCACATGTCATAGTGGTAACTACCATATAATAATATTAGTGTGATATATAATAACTTACCCCATGTACCAACCTCGGTGTAGCACAATATACTGTAAAACATTTCCCATGTAACTTTAGTATATTGCATAATAATCTCTGTACAATAGAGAATGGCGCCTGTCATAGTGGTAACTCCCATGTAATAATCTTAGTGTGATATATAATAACTTACCCCATGTACCAACCTCTGTGTAACACAATACACTGTAAAACATTTCCCATGTAACTTTGGTATATTGCATAATAATCTCTGTACAATAGAGAATGGCGCATGTCATAGTGGTAACTCCCATGTAATAATATTAGTGTGATATATAATAATTTACCCCATGTTACCCTCATACATACAGGAGACGAGAAGGCTGCCGCTGACTGCACCTCCTATGTCAGCGTATGAGTTTGTGTATTACATCACCAGCCATCAGAAGCAGGGTTGGAAACCATCGCAATCGGATGCCCAAACCATCTTCGTCAAAGGGGGTAACCATCGATGGTTACCCCTTTTGGATAAAAGTTAGATATCTCTCTCAGCCAATCAGCAGCTACATACTCATTTGATTGGGAGTTTTGAGATCTCCTGGCCGCCCACCGCTACCATAGCACAGAATGTTCCCTAGGTGGACCTGATTGGATGCGATACATTACGGGTGGTAAAAAGCACCTTGATGGGTGCTATTATGACCCATTTTATGGTCTGCCGTCTCCACACGCACTGGATCACATGTGTAACACATCCGATTTGGGCTTATTTCACCAAAATCGGACAAGTGTACGCATATTGCTGTGTATCCATGCCTGGCCCGCACACTTAATTTGATACTTATTTGCAGGTTCCACTTTCTCCTTCTCAAACATAAAAGTTAGGGTGCACTCGAAACGCGTTGGTTACTGCATCGCCCATTCCTGTTTACATTCAACATTGCAGCATAGGCAGCGCGGGAACATAAACACCAGACTGCCTCTTTTGTAGCCGTCAGATCCTAGTGGGCTAAAGGACCAGTGATGTCACAAACCTGTGAAACGCGATAAAAGGGGGAGGAGCATGATCAGTGGCTATCCACGTCAACATCTATTCCCCTTAGTAACCAGGTGGCGAGCGAAGTGAAGCAAGGTGCCATACACAAATCGTGGGGAGAGAAGTTAGCCACAATGGTGCATATGGGGTGCAATATTCCCACCTTGATCCTACCCCTGTTGTCACATGTTCCCACCTTGCTCCTCCCCCTGTTGTCACGTACCTATGATGTCACTAGTGGAATTTACTCAACCATTTGTCAAAGTACAGATATTTCGATAATTAGCTAACCACGTGTAATCAGATAGTTCGTGATATAGTGTTCATTCTAGCACCCGCCATCTTTGAAAACCCCTGCAGTTCCTTTTCCCTGCCTGGGGTGTCTCTGTCTGCTGTGGTGTTTCTAGCACGGGTCTGGTTTGCATATCAGTGCTGATATACCATCCAAACTGTGCTAGAAGCACTACAGCAGACAGCGACACCCCAGGCAGGGAAGAGGAACTGCATGGGTTTTTTAATATGGCGGGTGCTAGAATGATCACTAGTGATATACCAGATTTGTACCCGACTGTAACATATAAATTAGATGTAATCATGATTCATGCATTATTTATTACTGAATGTTGCACGCGTAAGCTGAGTTGGCATTCTGTATAATGTTCCGTAATATTGAAAATGTACAATGATCAGAGGGGTTGCGACAGTAGTTTCAGATACGAGAGAGAGAGACATGGGAGGAACACACCAAATTCACTAGAATCCTGTTTTATACCCCAAATAACGTATGGACATGTATTAAGAGCGACACCTAGTGTTCATTGTAGCACACTACATCTTTCAAAACCCATGAAGTTCCTGAAGGTGTTGCACTTTGCTGTGACGCTTCTAACACAGTGTGGTCTATATCTCAGCACTGATATACAGACTAGACATGTGCTAGAAGCACCACAACAAAGAAAGCTCAAGATAACCAGTGTCATTGTAGATTAGGGCGCGTGATATAGTACACGGACAGCAGGAACGTAGAATGAGATGCCAATCTATCGGAGTAGCAACACGTCAATGCCCAGGAACCAAAGACACCCACAGACCACCGCGGCAGTGGAACCTCACATGATTTCACACCAACGACCACGAATGTCTGAACAGATGCGGACTGGGGGGGCTAACAGATCATTGGTCGGGATCCACAAAATTCATTTTGCAGGACAGTCTCTGGTCCCGTAATAACCATCGTTCGGAGGCACAGTACCACTTCCCTGGTCTCTGTTGCCTTTCAGGAAGCTTCAACAGGATATGACTTCATTCAAATATCAGGGGGAGGTCTTACATGTGACATATCCGCAACGTGTTCAATGACATCATAGAACAAACGACATTTCCTATAATTTACAACGAGTCTCCACCCAAGAATTAAAGCCTTCACATGATTCACATCTCTGGTGTTTAAATGAAAACCCAATAAATGTTGATATTGTACAATATCGGCCTGGGATAAGCTACAATATTATGACACGTCAGTGAGGGAATAAGACTTTGTAGTTTCACAAAATTCATTTAAAACAGAGAAAGAACCACAAGGATTGACAACCAACTCCCGAAGACCAACCACCGATGTGCAAACGGGTTCTTGGGGGTTCTTATTTAGTCGACGAGTAACCTCTTTGCCCCATAGTGAATCCTCTGGTGTTTCGAGACGTTTGACTGATTGGAAAAACATTTCCCACACTCGGGACAAGGATAAGGCTTCTCCCCGGTGTGGACCACTTGGTGTTTGATGAGGTTGGACTTGATGGCGAAACCCTTGCCGCATTCGGAGCACAGGAAAGGCTTCTCCCCGGTGTGGATCCTCTGGTGCTTGACCAGATTTGATTTGCTGGTGAAACCTTTCCCGCAGTCTGAACAGCAGAACGGTTTCTCCCCGGTGTGGATGATTTGGTGTTTGACAAGGTCCGAGCTGCTGGTAAAACATTTCCCACACTCCGTGCAGGAATACGGTTTCTCGCCGGTGTGGATCCTCTGGTGCGCCACCAGATTGGTGTTGGTGGAAAAACACTTCCCGCAGGAAGAGCAGGGAAACGGTTTCTCCCCGGTGTGCGTCCTCTGGTGAGCCACCAATTCCGAGTTGCAGGTGAACTCCTTGCCACAGTCGGCACACGTCACCACCCTGCCGGAGTGCATCCGCCGATGCTTGACGATGCCCGACTTGCTGGTGAAGGTTTTCCCGCACAGGGTGCAATCGTACAACTTCCGTGTGGACTCTTGAGGGGCGGAGCCGGAATTGCTGACAAATATCGAGTCATAGTCGATACGCGTGAAGTCTGTCTGTGGACCTTTGGCGCCGTCTCCTGCCGGTTCTCCTTTAACTTGGACCGATGGGAAGTCTGTCTGGGTGTGCTCGGAGCGGGTGTAGATCTTGGGGCGGTCGTCATTCTTGATGTAATCGGAGCTGCTTTCCGTCTGCGTGTGCTCCGTACGTGTGTCGGAGTCCGCAAAGACCCCGACTTCTTCGCCGGAACCGGAGTTCTCCGCCACGTATCTCACCGGTTGACCCTTTCTCTTTCTGGTCTTGCAGATTGTGGCACACTGTCCCCCTTGAGTGAGGTCGAGGAGACTTTTCGGGTCACAAGCTTCTGCATTGAGGGACTGCCTTAAATCTGCCGAGAGACACACAACACAACAATAGTTACAACACAAAGGGGCAACCGCTCACATTTGTTATATAAACGCAAATAATAAAATGTTGTGTAATAAAAGAGAATATTTCCTATATAAGGTAACGTTACAGATCATATGATGAATATAAATGTTTGATGGGCAATTGTCACATCAATTTCGACAAATTCACTTGGCACGCAAAAGGTTAACTATTAAGATTTTTACATTACACAGACTATGGAGATGGTGAATATCGTCCTGTCCACAGACTTATTACATGTAATCGGGTCTTACCCAGTGATCTCAGAGACTGGTGATTCTCCATCATCAAGTCATCCAGGTTATGTACAGTGTCTCTCCCCAGTCGCTCCCATTCCTCCATTGAAAAATTTAGAGTGACGTCTTCATTTCCCTTGGGAACCTGAAATGAAAAATGATTCAGTTATCAGTCAGACACCTCCACAGATGTTACTGTATAATGTCCCATTCCCAGCAGTCACCTCTCCGGTCACATCCCCCGGTGTTACTGTATAATGTCCCATTCCCAGCAGTAACCTCTCCGGTCACATCCCCCGGTGTTACTGTATAACGTCCCATTCCCAGCAGTCACCTCTCCGGTCACATCCCCCGGTGTTACTGTATAATGTCCCATTCCCAGCAGTCACCTCTCCAGTCACATCCCCCGGTGTTACTGTATAACGTCCCATTCCCAGCGGCCACCTCTCCAGTCACATCCCCCGGTGTTACTGTATAACGTCCCATTCCCAGCGGCCACCTCTCCGGTCACATTCCCCGGTGTTACTGTATAACGTCCCATTCCCAGCAGCCACCTCTCCGGTCACATCCCCCGGTGTTACTGTATAACGTCCCATTCCCAGCAGTCACCTCTCCGGTCACATCCCCCGGTGTTACTGTATAATGTCCCATTCCCAGCAGTCACCTCTCCGGTCACATCCCCCAGTGTTACTGTATAACGTCCCATTCCCAGCAGTCACCTCTCCGGTCACATCCCCCCGTGTTACTGTATAATGCCCCATTCCCAGCAGTCACCTCTCCGGTCACATCCCCCGGTGTTACTGTATAACGTCCCATTCCCAGCAGTCACCTCTCCGGTCACATCCCCCGGTGTTACTGTATAACGCCCCATTCCCAGCAGTCACCTCTCCGGTCACATCCCCCGGTGTTACTGTATAACGCCCCATTCCCAACAGTCACCTCTCCTGTCACATACCCCGGTGTTACTGTATAACGTCCCATTCACAGCAGCCACCTCTCCGTTCACATTCCCCGGTGTTACTGTATAACGTCCCATTCCCAGCAGCCACCTCTCCGGTCACATCCCCCGGTGTTACTGTATAACGTCTCATTCCCAGCGGTCACCTCTCCGGTCACATCCCCCGGTGTTACTGTATAACATCCCATTCCCAGCAGTCACCTCTCCGGTCACATCCCCCGGTGTTACTGTATAACATCCCATTCCCAGCAGTCACCTCTCCTGTCACTGTATAATGCCCCATTCCCAGCAGTCACCTCTCCAGTCACATCCCCCCAGTGTTACTGTATAACGCCCCATTCCCAGCAGTCACCTCTCCGGTCACATCCCCTGGTGTTACTGTATAACGTCCCATTCCTAGCAGTCACCTCTCCGGTCACATCCTAGGTGTTACTGTATAACATCCCATTCCCATCAGTCACCTCTCCGGTCACATCCCCCCGTGTTACTGTATAATGTCCCATTCCCAGCAGTCACCTCTCCGGTCACATCCCCCGGTGTTACTGTATAACATCCCATTCCCAGCAGTCACCTCTCCGGTCAGCAGCTGAATGATCTTGTTGGTGAGTTCCAGGATCTTCTGCTCATTGTGCCTCTCATGTGAGTAAGACGGAGGCACTGTGATGGGGCTCTGGGTCCTGCTTAGTCCTCCTGACACACGGGGACAATTACTCGGTGTGACACTGTCACCAAACTTCTTCACAACAATATAATCCTACGGAATGAAATAGAATAGTAAACATAAACTGTGCAAAAAGAGAAACAACAGAGTGATGTCAATGTGACGCTCCCAGAGCCCCTCACCTCCCCAGTCAGGTCCCTGTGTCAGTAATAGAGATAAGAGTGATGTCACTGTGACGCTCCCAGACCCCCTCACCTCCCCAGTCAGGCCCCTGTGTCAGTAATAGAGATAAGAGTGATGTCACTGTGACACTCCCAGACCCCCTCACCTCCCCAGTCAGGTCCTGTGTCAGTAATAGAGATAAGAGTGATGTCACTGTGACCTCACCTCCCCAGTCAGGTCCCTGTGTCAGTAATAGAGATAAGAGTGATGTCACTGTGATGCTCCCAGACCCCCTCACCTCCACGGTCAGGTCCCTGTGTCAGTAATAGAGATAAGAGTGATGTCACTGTGACGCTCCCAGACCCCCTCACCTCCCCGGTCAGGTCACTTTGTCAGTGATAGAGATAAGAGTGATGTCACTGTGACGCTCCCAGACCCCCTCACTTCCCCGGTCAGGTCCCTGTGTCAGTAATAGAGATAAGTGATGTCACTGTGACGCTCCCAGACCCCCTCACCTCCCCGGTCAGGTCCCTGTGTCAGTAATAGAGATAAGAGTGATGTCTCTGTGACGCTCTCAGACCCCCTCACCTCCCCGGTCAGGACCCTGTGTCAGTAATAGAGATAAGAGTGATGTCACTGTGACGCTCCCAGACCCCCTCACCTCCCCAGTCAGGTCCCTGTGTCAGTAATAGAGATAAGAGTGATGTCACTGTGACGCTCCCAGACCCCCTCACCTCCCCAGTCAGGTCCCTGTGTCAGTAATAGAGATAAGAGTGATGTCACTGTGACACTCCCAGACCCCCTCACCTCCCCAGTCAGGTCCCTGTGTCAGTAATAGAGATAAGAGTGATGTCACTGTGACGCTCCCAGACCCCGTCACCTCCCCGGGTCAGGTCCCTGTGTCAGTAATAGAGATAAGAGTGATGTCACTGTGACGCTCCCAGACCCCCTCACCTCCCCAGTCAGGTCCCTGTGTCAGTAATAGAGATAAGAGTGATGTCACTGTGACCTCACCTCCCCAGTCAGCAGGTAGATGATCTCCAGGGTGAGGTTTAATATCCTCTCAGGAATTTGATTTTTGTCCATCCTTAGTAAATCAGTAGGACCCCCCTAATTGATGTTTCCCTTGAGGTATCTGATACTTTTGTGTCTCCCACCTGCAGTAATAGAAAATACATGAATTTAATACAAATTACAAAATAATTTCCTATAACGGATCCACACCTGATCGCTCTGCAGCTCCATTGGTGACTGGTACCAAGAGCTTAGGAGACAACTCTGTTGGTCGCTTCAACCACACCAATATACAGGCTGCCGCTCCCATGAACCATCATTGTACTCAGCAAGCAGAGGGACTTATATGGTTATATACACATGGTGCGGGCAGGACATGAAATGGACTCTAGGGTGGGCAGGGTACGAGACCAGTTACCATTGCAGGGTGATATGTGATGTAGGCTATTACCGCCACAAAATTCCAGGTCATCGGCGAGTCAGACCCAGGTCAGCGGCAGTATAAATGGGTCACGCCTGTCCCTTTACACAGGACTTCTACCCAGGTCCTGACCTGGGTAGAACACGGCTAGGACCTAGAGGGTGGTGTAAATGGGTAAGCCAGCGTCTGCAGGTTGGACGGAGGGGCACACACAGCCTGCGCTGCTGTCTGCTATTCTCTGCAAACAGCAGCAGCGGAGGAGGTAAATAGATGCCTGTGTGCGGCATCCATTCACCTCCCGGACAGGGGCTTGGGCAGCCCAGCAGATTAACTTAGTGGTACGGGTCCCGGCGGCGGAGATGATGTAATCTCCAAGCGGCGGCTCAGGAACCTGCTGTTTTAAGCGACTTTCAACTCAAAGTCGCCCAGTGTGTATGGGTCTTTACTTTAAAGTAATACCCAAATCTAACTCTCTCTGCACATGTTACATCTACCCCTCCCCTGCAGTGCACATGGTTTTGTCCATCTGAGAAGGAACTTGCCTCTGCGAGTGAACCAGAATAAGGCCCCATGTGTGTTTAAAATCCATATTGTCATTTTTTTAATTGACATTATAATCATATTTATTTGTATGCATGCTCTTCTAATAATAACTATGTCGGCAGAGGGTGGATACATGTCGGCAGGGGAGGGACACATGTCGGCAGGGGAGGGACACATGTCGGCAGGGGAGGGACACATGTCGGCAGGGGAGGGACACATGTCGGCAGGGGAGGGACACATGTCGGCAGAGGAGGGGGAGGGACACATGTCGGCAGAGGGGGGATACATGTCGGCAGAGGAGGGGGAGGGACACATGTCAGCAGAGGAAGGGGAGGGATACATTTCGGCAGAGGAAGGGGAGGGATACATGTCGGCAGAGAGAGGGAGGGATACATGTCGGCAGAGAGAGGGAGGGATACATGTCGGCAGAGGGGGAGGGATACATGTCGGCAGAGGGGGAGGGATACATGTCGGCAGAGGGGGAGGGATACATGTCGGCAGAGGGGGAGGGATACATGTCGGCAGAGGGGGAGGGATACATGTCGGCAGAGGGGGAGGGATACATGTCGGCAGAGGAGGGATACATGTCGGCAGAGGAGGGACACATGTCGGCAGAGGAGGGACACATGTCGGCAGAGGAGGGACACATGTCGGCAGAGGAGGGACACATGTCGGCAGAGGAGGGACACATGTCGGCAGAGGAAGGGGCACATGTCGGCAGAGGAGGGACACATGTCGGCAGAGGAGGGACACATGTCGGCAGAGGAGGGACACATGTCGGCAGAGGAGGGACACATGTCGGCAGAGGAGGGACACATGTCGGCAGAGGAGGGACACATGTCGGCAGAGGAGGGGGAGGGACACATGTCGGCAGAGGAGAGGGAGGGACACATGTCGGCAGAGGAGGGGGAGGGACACATGTCGGCAGAGGAGGGGGAGGGACACATGTCGGCAGAGGAGGGGAGGGATACATGTCGGCAGGGGAGGGATACATGTCGGCAGAGGAGGGACACATGTCGGCAGAGGAGGGACACATGTCGGCAGAGGAGGGGGAAGGACACATGTCGGCAGAGGAGGGGGAGGGATACATGTCGGCAGAGGAGGGGGAGGGATACATTTCGGCAGAGGAGGGGGAGGGATACATTTCGGCAGAGGAGGGGGAGGGATACATTTCGGCAGAGGAGGGGGAGGGATACATTTCGGCAGAGGAGGGGGAGGGATACATGTCGGCAGAGGGGGATACATGTCGGCAGAGGGGGGGGATACATGTCAGCAGAGGGGGGATACATGTCAGCAGAGGGGGGGATACATGTCGGCAGAGGGGGGGATACATGTCGGCAGAGGGGGGGATACATGTCGGCAGAGGGGGGGATACATGTCGGCAGAGGGGGGGATACATGTCGGCAGAGGGAGGGATACATGTCGGCAGAGGGGGGGATACATGTCGGCAGAGGGGGGGATACATGTCGGCAGAGGGGGGGGATACATGTCGGCAGAGGGGGGGGGATACATGTCGGCAGGGGGGTGGGGGAATACATGTCAGCAGAGGGGGGGGACACCATCTCAGTATGAGGGGCAGGCGAGGTCTCATGTCAGCAGCAGGGGGGAAACCAGAGACCCTCTGTCAGCAGGTTGGGGGACTGGGAGATGACATGTGTGAGGAGAGGGTGGGGGGTGTACAATGTCAACACAAAGGGGGCAGGACTGTGAGGACTCCATGACAGCTGTTGGGAGAGCCCGTGTCAGCCGGGTACAAGCCTCCCCCGTATCTATGAGCCCAGGCTACAGGACCCCTGGGCTCTGCAGGACAGGACACAGCACACACAGGGACCCGGTAGCCCGCACTGACCTGCAGCCGCTCCTCTCCTCTGATCACCGGGCAGACACAACGAGCGGAAACCATCCCCCGGAATCATTCTGCTCCTAACAGCCTCCAGTAGCCTCTCCATAACATCTGTCCTCACTGCGCGGCGGCCGCCATCTTCCCGTCTCCCGCATAAGGTTGTATGAGCCCAGGGCGCCAGATGCATGGCGGAGACCACGCCCACTTTCTGGTCTTGCGTTCCATTGCTCTGCTCCCGGCAGCGTTCTAGTTACAGAAAGTGTCACATGACCAAACAGAAAGGGGGTGGGGGGAGTGTCACCGTGGGCTCTGTGGGACTACAGTATATACAAACACGGCATACCTCCCAACATGACCCATTCCAGGAGGGACACAATGCCCTGTTTCTGGACATCCTTCTAATTAATGAATTCCATCACCTGTTTTAATCAGGTTTATTGATAACAAAGGTGTTTCACCACAGGTGAGGATAATTGTAAATTAAGAGGGAACTCCAGGAATAGAGCAATGTGTGTCCCTCCTGGAGAGGGTCATGTTGGGAGTTATGCATGGGCAGCCGAGGCTTAGAAATTCTAAGCCTCGGCTGCCCATGTTTGTATGCCTCTATTCCCCTCCTCACATCACTACTCTGTGCTGCTGGGGGACTCTGCTCCTTCCATCATATAACTCCCAGTCTGTGGCTTCCTGCTGCCTCTATTCCCCTCCTCACATCACTACTCTGTGCTGCTGGGGGACTCTGCTCCTTCCATCATATAACTCCCAGTCTGTGGCTTCCTCCTGTCTTCATTCCCTTCCTCACATCACTACTGAGTGCTGCTGGGGGACTCTGCTCCTTCCATCATATAACTCCCAGTCTGTGGCTTCCTCCTGTCTTCATTCCCCTCCTCACATCACTACTCTGTGCTGCTGGGGGACTCTGCTCCTTTCATCATATAACTCCCAGTCTGTGGCTTCCTCCTGTCTTCATTCCCCTCCTCACATCACTACTCTGTGCTGCTGGGGGACTCTGCTCCTTCCATCATATAACTCCCAGTCTGTGGCTTCCTGCTGCCTCTATTCCCCTCCTCACATCACTACTCTGTGCTGCTGGGGGACTCTGCTCCTTCCATCATATAACTCCCAGTCTGTGGCTTCCTGCTGCCTCTATTCCCCTCCTCACATCACTACTCTGTGCTGCTGGGGGACTCTGCTCCTTCCATCATATAACTCCCAGTCTGTGGCTTCCTGCTGCCTCTATTCCCCGCCTCACATCACTACTCTGTGCTGCTGGGGGACTCTGCTCCTTCCATCATATAACTCCCAGTCTGTGGCATCCTGCTGCCTCTATTCCCCTCCTCACATCACTACTCTGTGCTGCTGGGGAACTCTGCTCCTTCCATCATATAACTCCCAGTCTGTGGCTTCCTCCTGTCTTCATTCCCCTCCTCACATCACTACTCTGTGCTGCTGGGGGACTCTGCTCCTTCCATCATATAACTCCCAGTCTGTGGCTTCCTCCTGTCCTCATTCCCCTCCTCACATCACTACTCTGTGCTGCTGGGGGACTCTGCTCCTTCCATCATATAACTCCCAGTCTGTGGCTTCCTCCTGTCCTCATTCCCCTCCTCACATCACTACTCTGTGCTGCTGGGGGACTCTGCTCCTTCCATCTTATAACTCGCAGTCTGTGGCTTCCTGCTGCCTCTATTCCCCTCCTCACATCACTACTCTGTGCTGCTGGGGGACTCTGCTCCTTCCATCATATAACTCCCAGTCTGTGGCTTCCTGCTGCCTCTATTCCCCTCCTCACATCACTACTCTGTGCTGCTGGGGGACTCTGCTCCTTCCATCATATAACTCCCAGTCTGTGGCTTCCTCCTGTTCTCATTCCCCTTCTCACATCACTACTCTGTGCTGCTGGGGGACTCTGCTCCTTCCATCATATAACTCCCAGTCTGTGGCTTCCTCCTGTCCTCATTCCCCTCCTCACATCACTACTCTGTGCTGCTGGGGGACTCTGCTCCTTCCATCATATAACTCCCAGTCTGTGGCTTCCTCCTGTCCTCATTCCCCTCCTCACATCACTACTCTGTGCTGCTGGGGGACTCTGCTCCTTCCATCATATAACTCTAAGTTAATTCTTAACGAACTGCATTTTCAAGACCCACATCCTGCCCCTCAGCCCGTGAGTGGGATGTGGAGAGATTTTCTCACTTTACTGGGAGGAACATAGGAATATACGGCTGTCACTAGGACCCAGATTATCTGTATCCTGTTAGGATGAGTTGAGACATACATCACTCCTCTTAAGCTGCTCATACACGGTCCGTTTAACGGATCCGTTTGGGACTTAAACAGCACACATCGTATCGGATCGCATCCCTAGTGCGTGCAGTGTGCATGCACTGCGATCCGATACGATGTGTACCTAGTACAAAAGGTGTGTGCAGCACATACTTTTTGTACCGTACTATGTGATGCGCGGGAGCGCGCATCGCATAGTACAGAACGGAGCCGGTCCACAACGGACCGTGTATGGGCTCCTTTAGATTTCCTGCTCATGGCAAATGTGAAGTATATCGCTGATGTGGCACAGGATTGCTTAGGGTATACAGTCTGAATGTTGACAGGTAAAGTGACAACAGAGTTTTCGTATCAACCCTTCAAGGGTGTTAGCTATCCACCAGGTACCCACAGCCAGGACCTAGCACAGCACCTGCATCCACCAGATACCCACAGCCAGGAACTAGCACAGCACCTGTATCCACCAGGTACCCACAGCCAGGACCTAGCACAGCACCTGCATCCACCAGATACCCACAGCCAGGAACTAGCACAGCACCTGTATCCACCAGGTACCCACAGCCAGGACCTAGCACAGCACCTGTATCCACCAGATACCCACAGCCAGGAACTAGCACAGCGTCTGTATCCACCAGCTACCCATAGCCAGGAACTAGCACAGCGCCTGTATCCACCAGATACCCACAGCCAGGATCTAGCACAGCACCTGTATCCACCAGATACCCACAGCCAGGAACTAGCACAGCACCTGTATCCACCAGATACCCACAGCCAGGATCTAGCACAGCACCTGTATCCGCCAGATACCCACAGCCAGGACCTAGCACAGCACCTGCATCCGCCTGCTACCCACAGCCAGGACCTAGCACAGCACCTGTATTCGCCAGCTACCCACAGCCAGGAACTAGCACAGCGCCTGTATCCGCCAGATACCCACAGCCAGGAACTAGCACAGCACCTGTATCCACCAGATACCCACAGCCAGGAACTAGCACAGCACCTGTATCCACCAGATACCCACAGCCAGGAACTAGCACAGCACCTGTAACCACCAGATACCCACAGCCAAGAACTAGCACAACACCTGTATCCACCAGATACCCACAGCCAGGATCTAGC
Source organism: Crinia signifera (assembly GCF_055691185.1). Lineage (NCBI taxonomy): Eukaryota > Metazoa > Chordata > Amphibia > Anura > Myobatrachidae > Crinia > Crinia signifera. The sequence goes on along the minus strand of NC_139222.1, from coordinate 12,303,255 downwards.
ACAGCACCTGTATCCACCAGATACCCACAGCCAGGAACTAGCACAGCGTCTGTATCCACCAGCTACCCATAGCCAGGAACTAGCACAGCGCCTGTATCCACCAGATACCCACAGCCAGGATCTAGCACAGCACCTGTATCCACCAGATACCCACAGCCAGGAACTAGCACAGCACCTGTATCCACCAGATACCCACAGCCAGGATCTAGCACAGCACCTGTATCCGCCAGATACCCACAGCCAGGACCTAGCACAGCACCTGCATCCGCCAGCTACCCACAGCCAGGACCTAGCACAGCACCTGTATTCACCAGCTACCCACAGCCAGGAACTAGCACAGCGCCTGTATCCGCCAGATACCCACAGCCAGGAACTAGCACAGCACCTGTATCCACCAGATACCCACAGCCAGGAACTAGCACAGCACCTGTATCCACCAGATACCCACAGCCAGGAACTAGCACAGCACCTGTAACCACCAGATACCCACAGCCAAGAACTAGCACAACACCTGTATCCACCAGATACCCACAGCCAGGAACTAGCACAGCACCTGTATCCACCAGATACCCACAGCCAGGATCTAGCACAGCACCTGTATCCACCAGATACCCACAGCCAGGACCTAGCACAGCACCTGCATCCGCCAGCTACCCACAGCCAGGACCTAGCACAGCACCTGTATCCGCCAGCTACCCACAGCCAGGAACTAGCACAGCGCCTGTATCCGCCAGATACCCACAGCCAGGACCTAGCACAGTGCCTGTATCTGCCAGCTACCCACAGCCAGGAACTAGCACAGCGCCTGTATCCGCCAGCTGTTCAAAGCCAGGAACTAGCACAGTGCCTGTATCCACCAGATACCCACAGCCAGGAACTAGCACAGCACCTGTATCCACCAGATACCCACAGCCAGGAACTAGCACAGCACCTGTATCCACCAGATACCCACAGCCAGGAACTAGCACAGCACCTGTATCCACCAGGTACCCACAGCCAGGACCTAGCACAGCACCTGTATCCACCAGATACCCACAGCCAGGAACTAGCACAGCACCTGTATCCACCAGATACCCACAGCCAGGAACTAGCACAGCACCTGTATCCACCAGATACCCACAGCCAGGAACTAGCACAGCACCTGTATCCACCAGATACCCACAGCCAGGAACTAGCACAGCACCTGTAACCACCAGATACCCACAGCCAAGAACTAGCACAACACCTGTATCCACCAGATACCCACAGCCAGGAACTAGCACAGCACCTGTATCCACCAGATACCCACAGCCAGGATCTAGCACAGCACCTGTATCCACCAGATACCCACAGCCAGGACCTAGCACAGCACCTGCATCCGCCAGCTACCCACAGCCAGGACCTAGCACAGCACCTGTATCCGCCAGCTACCCACAGCCAGGAACTAGCACAGCGCCTGTATCCGCCAGATACCCACAGCCAGGACCTAGCACAGTGCCTGTATCTGCCAGCTACCCACAGCCAGGAACTAGCACAGCGCCTGTATCCGCCAGCTGTCCAAAGCCAGGAACTAGCACAGCGCCTGTATCCACCAGCTACCCACAGCCAGGAACTAGCACAGCTCCTGTATCCGCCAGCTACCCACAGCCAGGAACTAGCACAGTGCCTGTATCCACCAGCTACCCACAGCCAGGAACTAACACAACGCTTGTATCTGCCAGCTACCCACAGCCAGGAACTAGCACAGCACCTGTTTCCGCCAGCTAACCACAGCCACGAACTAGCACAGTGCCTGTATCCGCCAGCTGCCCACAGCCAGGAACTAGCACAGCGCCTGTATGCGCCAGCTGTCCAAAGCCAGGAACTAGCACAGTGCCTGTATCCGCCAGCTACCCACAGCCAGGAACTAGCACAGTGCCTGTATCCGCCAGCTACCCACAGCCAGGAACTAGCACAGTGCCTGTATCTGCCAGCTACCCACAGCCATTAACTAGCACAGCGCCTGTATCCGCCAGCTACCCACAGCCAGGAACTAGCACAGTGACTGTATCCGCCAGCTACCACAGCCAGGAACTTGCACAGTGCCTGTATCCGCCAGCTACCCACAGCCAGGAACTAGCACAGTGCCTGTATCCACCAGCTACCCACAGCCAGGAACTAGCACAGTGCCTGTATCCCCCAGCTACCACAGCCAGGAACTAGCACAGTGCCTGTATCCGCCGGCTACCCACAGCCAGGAACTAGCACAGTGCCTGTATCCGCCAGCTACCCACAGCCAGGAACTAGCACAGCGCCTGTATCCGCCAGCTACCCACAGCCAGGAACTAGCACAGCGCCTGTATCCGCCAGCTACACACAGCCAGGACCTAGCACAGCGCCTGTATCTGCCAGCTACCCACAGCCAGGAACTAGCACAGCACCTGTATCCGCCAGCTACCCACAGCCAGGAACTAGCGCAGCGCCTGTATCCGCCAGCTGCCCACAGCCAGGAACTAGCTTAGCGCCTGTATCCGCCAGCTGCCCACAGCCAGGAACAAGCACAGCGCCTGTATCCGCCAGCTACCCACAGCCAGGAACTAGCACAGTGCCTGTATCCGCCAGCTACCCACAGCCAGGAACTAGCACAGTGCCTGTATCCGCCAGCTACCCACAGCCAGGAACTAGCACAGTGCCTGTATCTGCCAGCTACCCACAGCCATTAACTAGCACAGCGCCTGTATCCGGCAGCTACCACAGCCAGGAACTAGCACAGTGCCTGTATCCGCCAGCTACCACAGCCAGGAACTAGCACAGTGCCTGTATCCGCCAGCTACCTACAGCCAGGAACTAGCACAGTGCCTGTATCCGCCAGCTACCCACAGCCAGGAACTAGCACAGTGCCTGTATCTGCCAGCTACCACAGCCAGGAACTAGCACAGTGCCTGTATCCGCCAGCTACCCACAGCCAGGAACTAGCACAGTGCCTGTATCCGCCAGCTACCACAGCCAGGAACTAGCACAGTGCCTGTATCCGCCAGCTACCCACAGCCAGGAACTAGCACAGTGCCTGTATCCGCCAGCTACCCACAGCCAGGAACTAGCACAGTGCCTGTATCTGCCAGCTACCACAGCCAGGAACTAGCACAGTGCCTGTATACGCCAGCTACCCACAGCCAGGAACTAGCACAGTGCCTGTATCCGCCAGCTACCACAGCCAGGAACTAGCACAGTGCCTGTATCCGCCAGCTACCCACAGCCAGGAACTAGCACAGTGCCTGTATCCGCCAGCTACCCACAGCCAGGAACTAGCACAGTGCCTGTATCTGCCAGCTACCACAGCCAGGAACTAGCACAGTGCCTGTATCCGCCAGCTACCCACAGCCAGGAACTAGCACAGTGCCTGTATCCGCCAGCTACCACAGCCAGGAACTAGCACAGTGCCTGTATCCGCCAGCTACCCACAGCCAGGAACTAGCACAGTGCCTGTATCTGCCAGCTACCACAGCCAGGAACTAGCACAGTGCCTGTATCCGCCAGCTACCCACAGCCAGGAACTAGCACAGCGCCTGTATCCGCCAGCTGTCCAAAGCCAGGAACTAGCACAGTGCCTCAGGGGCGTAACTAACTATTTATCTCCCCCCCGCCGCACGTTTATTCGGCGCCCCCCACCTAACCTGCCCCCCCTTCTTACCTGCGGTCTGCGTCCGACTCTCGCCCGGCTCTCTGTCGGGACCTTCCTGACGTCACGGTCCCGGACGGCTCCTGCTGCTACAATGAAAACGGACTCTTAGAAAGTGGCTGCCCCCATACTACAGACAGAAAACTGTCTGCAGTATGGGGGCAGCCATTCTCTAATTGTCAGTTTTCATTGCAGCAGGAGCCGGCCGGGACCGTGACGTCAGGAAAGTCCCGACAGAGAGCCGGGCGAGACGCAGACCGCGGGTAACTATAGCCCCGCAGCCCCCCCGGCGGCGCCCCCAATTTCTCTGCGCCCCCCCGCCACCGTGGGGGCTGCGGAGCTATAGTTACGCCACTGCAGTGCCTGTATCCACCAGCTACCCACAGCCAGGAACTAGCACAGCTCCTGTATCCGCCAGCTGTCCAAAGCCAGGAACTAGCACAGCGCCTGTATCCACCAGCTACCCACAGCCAGGAACTAGCACAGCGCCTGTATCCGCCAGCTACCCACAGCCAGGAACTAGCACAGTGCCTGTATCCACCAGCTACCCACAGCCAGGAACTAACACAATGCTTGTATCTGCCAGCTACCCACAGCCAGGAACTAGCACAGCACCTGTTTCCGCCAGCTACCCACAGCCACGAACTAGCACAGTGCCTGTATCCGCCAGCTGCCCACAGCCAGGAACTAGCACAGCGCCTGTATCCGCCAGCTACCCACAGCCAGGAACTAGCACAGTGCCTGTATCCGCCAGCTACCCACAGCCAGGAACTAGCACAGCGCCTGTATCCGCCAGCTACCCACAGCCAGGAACTAGCACAGTGCCTGTATCCGCCGGCTACCCACAGCCAGGAACTAGCACAGTGCCTCTATCCGCCAGCTACCCACAGCCAGGAACTAGCACAGTGCCTGTATCCGCCGGCTACCCACAGCCAGCAACTAGCACAGTGCCTGTATCTGCCAGCTACCCACAGCCATTAACTAGCACAGCGCCTGTATCCGCCAGCTACCCACAGCCAGGAACTAGCACAGTGCCTGTATCCGCCAGCTACCACAGCCAGGAACTAGCACAGTGCCTGTATCTGCCGGCTACCCACAGCCAGGAACTAGCACAGTGCCTGTATCCGCCAGCTACCCACAGCCAGGAACTAGCACAGTGCCTGTATCCGCCGGCTACCCACAGCCAGGAACTAGCACAGTGCCTCTATCTTCCAGCTACCTACAGCCAGGAACTAGCACAGTGCCTTTATCCGCCGGCTACCCACAGCCAGGAACTAGCACAGTGCCTGTATCTGCCAGCTACCCACAGCCATTAACTAGCACAGCGCCTGTATCCGCCAGCTACCCACAGCCAGGAACTAGCACAGTGCCTGTATCCGCCAGCTACTACAGCCAGGAACTAGCACAGTGCCTGTATCCGCCAGCTACCCACAGCCAGGAACTAGCACAGTGCCTGTATCCGCCAGCTACCCACAGCCAGGAACTAGCACAGTGTCTGTATCTGCCAGCTACCACAGCCAGGAACTAGCACAGTGCCTGTATCCGCCAGCTACCCACAGCCAGGAACTAGCACAGTGCCTGTATCCGCCAGCTACCACAGCCAGGAACTAGCACAGTGCCTATATCTGCCAGCTACCCACAGCCAGGAACTAGCACAGTGCCTGTATCCGCCAGCTACCCACAGCCAGAAACTAGCACAGTGCCTGTATCCGTCAGCTACCCACAGCCAGGAACTAGCACAGTGCCTGTATCCGTCAGCTACCCACAGCCAGGAACTAGCACAGCGCCTGTATCCGCCAGCTACCCACAGCCAGGAACTAGCACAGCGCCTGTATCCGCCAGCTACCCACAGCCACGAACTAGCACAGCGCCTGTATCTGCCAGCTACCACAGCCAGGAACTAGCACAGCGCCTGTATCCGCCAGCTACCCACAGCCAGGAACTAGCACAGCGCCTGTATCCGCCAGCTACCCACAGCCAGGAACTAGCACAGCGCCTGTATCCGCCAGCTACCCACAGCCAGGAACTAGCACAGTGCCTTTATCCGCCAGCTACCCACAGCCAGGAACTAGCACAGCGCCTGTATCCGCCAGCTACCCACAGCCAGGAACTAGCACAGTGCCTTTATCCGCCAGCTACCCACAGCCAGGAACTAGCACAGTGCCTGTATCCGCCAGCTACCCACAGCCAGGAACTAGCACAGTGTCTGTATCCGCCAGCTACCACAGCCAGGAACTAGCACAGTGTCTGTATCTGCCAGCTACCCACAGCCAGGAACTAGCACAGTGTCTGAATCCGCCAGCTACCCACAGCCAGAAACTAGCACAGTGCCTGTATCCGCCAGCTACCCACAGCCAGGAACTAGCACAGTGCCTGTATCCGCCAGCTACCCACAGCCAGGAACTAGCACAGCGCCTGTATCCGCCAGCTACCCACAGCCAGGAACTAGCTTAGCGCCTGTATCCGCCAGCTGCCCACAGCCAGGAACTAGCACAGCGCCTGTATCCGCCAGCTACCCACAGCCAGGAACTAGCACAGTGCCTGTATCCGCCAGCTACCCACAGCCAGGAACTAGCACAGCGCCTGTATCCGCCAGCTACCCACAGCCAGGAACGAGCACAGCGCCTGTATCCGCCAGCTACCCACAGCCAGGAACTAGCACAGCGCCTGTATCCGCCAGCTACCCACAGCCAGGAACTAGCACAGCGCCTGTATCCGCCAGCTACCCACAGCCAGGAACTAGCACAGTGCCTGTATCCGCCAGCTACCCACAGCCAGGAACTAGCACAGTGTCTGTATCCGCCAGCTACCACAGCCAGGAACTAGCACAGTGCCTGTATCCGCCAGCTACCCACAGCCAGGAACTAACACAGTGCTTGTATCCGCCAGCTACCCACAGCCAGGAACTAGCACAGTGCTATTGTGGTCACCACATCGGGATTGGAGCACCATCGTTGCCACCAAGCCACACCATCAGGTTAAGGGCTAAGCTTAAATCCTGAGACTTGATGGCTAACTTACTTGTTAAGCTCAAATCCGGTTCCCAATGGTGGAGATGGGCCTGATAACAATCCCCGGTGGAACTGGGGAACTGCTTAATACAGATGGCGCCGGGCTTGTCTTTGCTGGGGATGGCGGAGGACTCGCCACCCGCCATCCCCCGCCCCGCGCCATCTGTATGTCGGAAGGGGACGCGCGTGCACGAGGTGCACGCGCGTCCCGTTCCGACGGTGCTTTTCGCCGGGTCCCCGCTGGCTTCCCCGGGTCCCCGCCGGTCCACACCGCCCCCCCGCAGCCCCCCGCAGCCCTGCCCGTCTCCCTGAAGCTGGAGACGGGCAGGACTGCACCCGCCGCGCCGCCTCGCCGCCCGGCTATTGAGACGCTCGTGCGTGGGAGACGCACGAGCGTCTCATTCAGCCAGAGCGCCAGATTGCTGGCGGATCGCCAGGGACACGGTCCTGGCGCTCCGCCAGCAATAATAAGGCCGGCGCCATCTGTAGTAGCCTGCCAACAAACTTTCTGAAAGTCTTTCTGGGGGCCCTGAAGTCCAGGAGAAGATTTCTCTAATAGTGGGGATTCGGTATGAAATACCGACGGTCAAAATCCCGACTGGATCAAAATACCGACAAGGACAAAATCCCGACATTGAAAATCCCTAAAAGGACAAAATCCCGACATATAGAATGTACAGGTGAAAAGTCAACATGACTTTCGGTCGACAGGTCGCGAGGTCAACAACGGTTTTTTCACTGTATTTTGACCCGAATGTCGACACAGTCGACATGGACACAGTTGGAACTGAACCGCAGCCCCTCGCTTCGCTCTCAATGCTTCGGGCACACTATTATATTCTCCCACCACGCCCTAGTGGATGGTAGGGCATGAAATACCACCTGTCGGCACACGTGAAAAAACCCGACCGAAAGTCATGTTGACTGTTTCACCTATACGTCGGTATTTTGATCTTGTCGGGATTTTAAATGTCGGGATTTTGACCTTGTCGGGATTTTGTCCTTGTCGGGATTTTTAAATGTCGGGATTTTGACCTTGTCGGGATTTTGTCCTTGTCGGGATTTTAAATGTCGGGATTTTGACCTTGTCAGGATTTTGTCCTTGTCGGGATTTTTAAATGTCGGGATTTTGACCTTGTCGGGATTTTGTCCTTGTCGGGATTTTGTCCTTGTCGGGATTTTGCCTGTCGGATTTTGACTGCATCCCGTTAGAGGACCTTTGGGAGAATTTAATGGCAATTATAGAACTAAGCTGACATAGAAGAGTCTAAAATGCCATGCTGTAAGTACGCTTATCTAGAGTATGGTAATGACATTCTGGCATGCAATGAAAGAGTCCTGGCTATCACCTGTGCAAGCTCCATCTTTCTGAAGACCTTGAGGGAAAGGTTGCATCTCCTGGAAGCAGGTCTGGTGGAGATTGCTGCACGGCGCAATCTGGGTGCGAGGTTTGCTGAGTGGGGGCACCATGCACCCTCCTATTAAAATTAGGCAGAAACCAATGATTTGTTTGGAGACACTGCCTATTGGGGACTTCCCTGAAAAGCCACCAGTTTCTGTATACATCAGATCCCATCAGAGCAAGGTCCAAAAGATGAGAAATGACAGCTTTGTGTAATGGATTGGGAAGTATTACTTTGCTTTATAAAATTTCAGGGTAACGCTGAACAGCATATTTCATTTGACATCCATGCTTTAAATCTGACAGTGTCCCCATTAGAGGTCACTAATTCATTACACAGCCCCAATAACTACAGAGACCCATCCAACATCGCTCACGTCTTCCAGTATCCAGTTCTCCGCTCCTGATTATCCCACTCCTGTACCTGTTGCAGTCATCTGAATTAAGTAATAGATGTGAATAAAAATCTCCATTATTATCAATGAATCCATTCTCAGCTAATAAAAGTTGATGAGAATTGTTAAACAGCAATCATGCAGTGCAATGGCATAATAAGTAATATGTAATCGGCGATCCAGAAACGCGGAAGTAAGGTGGACCGCAAAACGCGGAAGTAAGGTGGAACGCAAAACGCGGAAGTATGGTGGAACGCCCATGGGACGCATAACACGGAAGTGACTTCGAGGAAAGGTTGTGGGTTCCGGCAGCCGCAGGGGCTCTTCCTATAAAGACGGGACGAGATGCAGGTCAGTACCATTTGTTATTTTGCTAAGGGTACTGACTGGGGACATTTACATTATGTTACTTCCCATTATATTAAATTCTATATTTATTATTTTTATAATACCGGTTCCAGATCCAACAAAGACAATGGTTGGCTGTGAGCTCCAATTGCTTCTCTAATATTTACAATGGCCCTATGTATATATATATATATATATATATATATATATATATATATATTATATATCTAAAGAATCTGTACTCAAACTGTATCAAAGCGAGAGGGGGGTGCTCCAACAGATGACTAAACATCAAGAAATATTGATATATTATATCATACCTCCCAACAGTCCCGATTTTATCGGGACAGTCCCGATTGTCAGGGCCTGTCCCGCTGTCCCACCCGCGGGCGGCAGTGTCCCGCGGTGTGGGGGGGCTGTTGGGAGTCCCCCCTGTCAGCTGCTAAGCAGCGGGGAATAAACGCTGTGCGCATGCGCACAGCGTCTATTCCCGCAGCCAGGGGACTGGGGGCATGGCTAGAGGCTCACAGAGCCTCTGGGTCATGCCCCCATAGCGGCAAAATGGGGGCGTGGCCTCGCGGAAGAGCCGCAAACATAGGCCACGCCCCCAAGCGAGCATAGGGCCCCCCCCCCCCAGAAAATTTCATCGCACCTCCGGCGCGCAGCAGCAGCGTCCCGCCTCCTGGACGGCAAAAGTTGGGAGGTATGTTATATATATTACATAATACTAATCTATTTTCCAGTATCTTTTCACTATATCAAAATAATTCCAAGGTTGCTTTAGGAATGCTGCCATATTTTTGTTAATACAATGCAAAGGGAAGTAGGTAGAAAAAAGAAGAGGTGACCATGACGTCACCAGATGGGTTGTTCAGTATTTGTGATGATTTTGTCATTGTGCCCCAGCCCCTATGCGGATAGGACTACAGATGTGGCAGTGGCGTAGCGCCAATTTTTGCAGCCCCCCACCGGATAATATCCCCCCCCCCCCTCCCTAAATTTAATGCTGCCTCCCCCGCCGCGTCTGTATTCGGCCGGGAGTCGGGACCGCATATCTACTAATCTGCGTCCCGGCGCCTGGCTCCTTATGAGTCAAATGTCCATCACAAAATGGCCGCCTCCTTACAGCAGACCATTTGTAAGGATGGTAGAGGAGGCCGCCGCTGCCTCCTCTAGCATCTTAAAAAACTGTCTGCTGTAAGGAGGCGGCCATTTTGTGATGGACATTTGACTCATAAGGAGCCTGGAGGAGCGCCGGGATGAAGATTAGTAGATATGCGGCCCCGACTCCCAGCCGAATACAGTGGGATAAGTACGGTAACAATATCCGCTATTGTTATGCCACTGCGGACTAGTCTAACTGCGGGCGGGAGGAAGCTGACACGGGCAGTGGGAAAGGCGTGCTGCTGAGCACGCTGTCAGTCTGCCGATGGCGAGTGCAGTCCAGGGGCTGCTGCCGGGGGATGGCTGTTGCTAGGAGACGGATGCCGAACACTCCGCTCCTAACACAGCGCACAGTAAGGAGAGGCAGTGGAGGGCAGTGGGCCGGTCCGGATGGCGTTGTGGGCCGCATCCGACGCGCGGGCCAGAGTTTGCCCACCCCTTGTGTAGTGTGACAGACACAGAGATAATTGTCTGTCACACTCACTCAATGCGCCGGCTGCTGGGCGGGTGCAGGCGCCCATGCAGCCCCCGCTTCCCCAAGCAGCAGCGGGGGCTGCCTTACACTATCTACGCCACTGCAATGTGGTCAGGTAGGCACCATTGCTGTGGGGTATTGTCTAATCTCCATGGAGCCCAGCAGGTTTTTACCCTAAATCTGGAGATTGGGCCACTATGGTTTATTTATAATTTGTAGAATTGCTCTTTAATATAGATGAAGTTGTCTGCTGTTAGTTTATTTACTGTCATACTGGTAACGGTTATTTATTCCCGAAGGTCAGAAGTGTCACCATCGACCTTTGTGTCACTTGAAACTGGGATCTGGCCACTCGTCTGTGCAGTAAGGTGGGATCACTGTTTTCTCTGTGTGTTATTTTCACTGTTATTACCTTTTCCTAATCAGAACATACTAATCAGTTTTCAGAAAGTTTGAGCCCATCCTATGTGTCATTCATGAAGTTAGTGACATCATACAATTCACATGATGGTCATCCGGCCGCTGCTCATAGAGGTAAAGATTCACCGCACCTGTGATGCTACTGTTGTGATGTCATATCTGATGAGGCGAGGTTCTGGCTAGCAGTGGGTTATGTAAGGGGTCACCATCGGTGCTTTTTATTTGTTATATAAAACCGTCAACAGAAAAACCATGGGTGTTTTCAACCATCATTAGGCATTCTTCTGTGGGTAGCTAACCAATCAGGGAAGGAGGCGCGACTGAACAGGATTCAGCTAACTGGTGGGACAATCACAGGGGAGGCAAGGCGGGGCGGTGCTGTGCCTATAGATAAAAAAGGCTCAACTTAATCTACGAGCAAAATGGCCAAAATATATGTTTATAAACATTCTCATGTAATAATAAAAAACAAAACATTAATACCGCTTTCATACTGCCAAAACGTTTTATACGGTATTTAAAAGGGGTCAGAGCCTTCACATTGCAGTAGATTACCGTTTTAAATACGTTTAAGTACCATTCACATCAGTCAACCCGTTTAATCCCCTGAACACGTTTCAAGGCAGAATGCAGGGGCAGCCTATCACAGGTCTGTAGTCTGTTGATTTGGTACTCTTTACCTAGAAGGGCGCCCATCGCGGGCATCGCATGTACATGATGCGATGCCCGCGATTTTACATAGAAATACATGTTAAAATGTAAATCGCGTCGGTCGCATCGCATGCGACCAAAAAATTGCATGCAATGCGACCGACGCGATTACCGCGATTTCCCATAGGGAACAATGTTAAATGTCCCAATTGACCCGATTTTCCATATGAAACAATATTAAATGGCCCACAGAGGCCAAATAGGCACCCTGAAGTGTGAAATGGCCCCCCCAATTGTTAACGCCACCCCACCAACAACGTTAACCCGAAAGCGTGGCGAGCGCAGCGAGCCCGCGAGGGGCGGCGGTACGCGTCCTCCGACCTTTTCATACCCCCACTATCCACATCGGCGTGGAGTTGAGAATAGAAAGTGTGGCGAGCGCAGCGAGCCACCGAGCCCGAAGCGTGGCGAGCGGACGCGGATACCTTCACAGGTATACGCGTCCCCTCACGGGCTTCACAGGTGTCCGCGTCCGCTCGCCACACTTTCTATTCTCAACTCCACGCGACGTGGATAGTGGGGGTATGAAAAGGTCGTAGGACGCGTACCGCCGCCGCTCGCCACGCTTCGGGTTCACGTTGATCGTGGGGTGGCGTTAACAATTGGGGGGGCCATTTCACACTTCAGGGTGCCTATTTGGCCTCTGTGGGCCATTTAACATTGTTCCCTATGGAAAATCGGGTCAATTGGGACATTTAACATTGTTCCCTATGGGAAATCCCGGTAATCGCGTCGGTCGCATCGCATGCGCTTTTTTGGTCGCATGCGATGCGACCGATGCGATTTACATTTTAACATGTATTTCTATGTAAAATACCTTGCGATGCCCAAGATCAAAATCGTGGGCGCCCTTCTAGGTAAAGAGTTCCGTTGATTTTACTAAATACCGTTTCAGAGCCATTCTCACTGCATAAAAAACGGCTCTGAAACGTGTAGGACTCTGCTTTTTAAACGTTTTGAAATACCGGTTATCTTTAACCGGTAAATCAACTCTGGCGCTTTCCCACTGCAGCCTTAAACGATTTGATATACTGTCTTACAAGTGCGGTGTGAAAGGGGTATAAGATATGTATATAAAATATATAGGGCTAGGATTAGAATTTAGCTTCTAGAGTTAATGCAGCTTCTCTAAACCATATAAGCTGTACATTTTCCATGCCTAAAGATATTCTAAAATGGCCTGGACAGATTTGTTGGTGCATTACAACATTTTCAATATTATGTTAAGTCATTCAACCTATTTAAATGCAGAAAAGTAGTCACTCTGATGTTTGGTATCATCATGTGCACCGCACTGACGTTGGCCAGAGAAAGAAAAAGAGAGAGATGTATGAGGAGATCAGATTAGAAATAAAAGTCTAGACCAGCATGTCAAAGGTAAAGTCTATAGGAACATCTTCAAGTAGCTTGATGTTCCCATGACTACAGTCACAAATATTTTTAAGAAGTTTAAAGTCCATGGGTCTTCCTTGTACGCAACTATAAGAGGAAATTGGACCAAAATTAATCTGAAGGATAGCGAGAATGGTAGAAAAGACGCTAAGGAAACCCATCAAATAGGTAAAGTTTAAATGCCAAGGTCAAGGCTCAGTGGAAGAGGAAGTCCCAAAAAAGACAAAAGCTGCCCTTTAAATGCAAACATTAATTTTTATCACCAGTACATACCTGTACCAACGACAGTAACCATTGGTTGGTGACTCTGGATCCTCCTCCTGACTTCTAAACCTTGGAACCTGAGTTTCAACACAGGACACCCAGGGTAGCATTGATCGCTGGAATTCAGCGGGAGTGTGTTGGTCAAGGTGATGCCTACTAATTACTTGGGCTCAGACCAAATGCTTCACTAGCACATAATATCCTGTATCGCACAAACATGTTTTGGGCATCCTACGGGTAAAAAATAGGTGTCTAATGTAAATCCTTAATCTTCATCGCTTTCCACAATTCAGCATCGTTCTTTCACAAATGTTTTTGGAAAAAGAAAAATGACACAACATTGAGATGTATATTTTTTCTTTTAGGTGTATCAAGTGCGGCAAATGCAACGGGAGGATTTCACACCTTGATTCTGCCTATAAATTATAAAACTGAAGACAACTGTATTATGGAAACTGACCAGGAACCAGACAAAAGTCTCCAAAACACAAGCTATGTGAGAAGCGGCCCTCAAGAATCTACCTCATATGAGGAGGAACAACATCCAACTTCACCAATTAAAGAAGAATCAATCTTGGATGAAGGAAGAAACCTCACAGACACTGACATGTATACACCCACAGGTCATACACAGGATACATCTACTCACATTAAGGAGGAACCGGTCTCATGTGATGGAGAAGACCACAAAGACGCTGACATGTATACACCGATAGGTCTTGAAACTTTTACGTCTACTCATATAAAAGAGGAATTTAGCTCATCTCCAGGAGGAAACCTCACAAAATCTGACATTTATACACCTACATCTCCTATTAAGGAGGAATCGACCTCGTGTGATGGAGGAGACATCACAATCTCTGACAATTATACAACCACATGTCTTACAGAGAATACATCTACTCATATTAAGGAGGAACTGGTCTCGTGTGATGGAGGAGACCTCACAGACACTGATAATTATACTCGTACATATCATACACAGGATACATCTACTCATATTAAGGAGGAACCAGCCTCACGTGATATAGGAGACCTCACACACACATCTAATCATATTAAGGAGGAACCAGTCTCATCTGGAGAAGGTAATCTCGTAGATAACTATACACTAGTTCGTATTAAGGAGGAATCTGTCTCAGGCGAAGAAGAAGACCTCACTGACACTGACATGTATGCCTCCACTGAAAATTCATCTTCACATTTTAAGGAAGAATGGAATTCAGATGAAGAAGAAGAAGACACCAGCGAAGCAGAAGATATATCCTTTCCTTGCTCTCAGTGCAAAAAGGAGTTTCGCCGTAAATCACATCTTATCAGACACGAGAAAATCCACACCGGGCTGAAACCGTTTTCATGCTGCTACTGCGGCAAGTGCTTCACCCGACTCGAACAATGTGCGGCGCACCAGAAAACCCACACGGGAGAGAAACCCTACTCTTGCACGTACTGTGACAAGACCTTTTCCCAGAAGTCACATGCAACTGTGCACGAAAGAACTCACACAGGAGACAAACCGTTTGCCTGCTCCTATTGCGGGAAGCGGTTTTCCCAAAAAGCACGTCTGCTAATACATGAGAAATACCACACAGACGACAAAAGGTTCTCTTGCTCTTTCTGCGGGAAATGCTTCTTAAGGGAAGGGCAGTGTGAGGCGCACCAGAGAACTCACACAGGAGAGAAACCCTACCCGTGCTCTTTCTGCGACAAAGGCTTTAGCCAGCGAGCGCAGCTTGTGATTCACGAGAGAGTTCACACCGGGGAAAAGCCGGTCGCCTGCCCTGACTGCGGCAAACGTTTCTCACAACGGTCAAATCTCATCACACATCAGAGGATCCACACCGGCGAGAAACCCTTCTCCTGTTCTCAGTGCGAGAAATCTTTCAACACCCAGACGAGCCTCATTTTGCACCGGAGAGGCCATACGGGAGAGAAACCGTACGCATGCGGCGAGTGCGGAAAGCGTTTCACTCACAAGTCGGTCTACATTAAGCACCAGAGAGTCCACACGGGGGAAAAACCATTTTCCTGTTCTGTCTGCGGAAAGTGTTTCTCCCAGAAGTCGCCTCTGGTGACCCACCAGAGGACGCACACGGGAGAGAAACCTTATTCTTGTTCCGATTGCGAGAAGAGGTTCTCCCAGAAGGGCCACCTCATCACTCACCAGAGGATTCACACCGGGGAGAAGCCATTTTCCTGCTCTGAATGTGAGACTAGTTTTAACACTCACTCAAGTCTAGTTTTCCACCAACGACTTCATACCGGTGAGAAACCTTACCTGTGTTCTGTCTGTTTGAAAAGCTACACCAATAAGTCACAGTTGGTCAAGCACCAGAAGATACACACCGGAGAGAAGCCGTTCCCATGCTCCGAGTGCGGAAAGTGCTTCGCCCGTAAGGCCGATTTCATGGTCCATCAGAGAGTCCATACCGGGGAGAAGCCCTACCCCTGTTCAGAGTGCGAGAAACGGTTTAGCATTCACCAAAACCTTATCTTGCACCAAAGGATACACACTGGTGAGAAACTGTACTTTTGCTCCGAATGTGGGAAATGTTTTACCCGCAAAGCCGATTTCGTGGTCCACCAGAGAGTCCACACCGGGGAGAAACCCTTTACGTGTTCGGAATGCGGGAAAAGCTTTAGCATACACCAGAACCTCATCCTGCACCAGAGGATACACACCGGAGAGAAACCCTATTTTTGCTCTGAATGTGGGAAAAGTTTTGGACAGAAGTGCACCCTGACCCGTCATCTGAGAGTTCACAAACGCAGTAAAACCAGTTCTTCTAAATAAATCGTTAAATACGGTCATTCATGTTATTTTTTTATTGCATTCAAAAATATTGTTACATTTCCGTACTTTGGTCAAGTGTAGTTACGGATGAATTGTGAGTGAGACGTTCCACAGTAAAGTGCACGTTTTTTACATATATAAGGTAAATATTTGTGCGCAACACTACGGCCGCGAACAGACATAGCCATAATTCACATGGAATTCGTGTTCCGGAGCACTACAACTGCAATTTGCATGTTCTCGAATCCACCCCTAAGTGTCTTTAACAGTGACTTTCAGGCACAAGATAGAGAAAAGACCAAATAAGGAAAGGAACAGTATCTGATATATAATAATTTTTACTGATCAACCGTAGATGTTTTTATGCAATCATGTTATAAGCTGTATTGTATTGTCATTACATTTCAATGCGCACATTATTATAAATATTTGTGTTGTCAACATTTTTATATTATAAACAATTCAGACAATCCATATCATCTATATATATATGTCTAGTGTCCGTTTTTGTGTCTCCGAAACACTGCCATCTTTTGGCAGCGAGTGAAACTGCATCTCTTTTTCTCTCACACATGCAAAAACACAGAGGCAATCACAAGGTAGCAGACTAGCTTTCGAAGAATTTGCTTTGAGCGGGGTTACTAGTTTTAACATATTTGTTTCACTAATTGTTCCTTCCGAGTCTTCGTTCAGAACCTCAGCTACTGTAGTCTTGCTAAATAAAAAAAAAGATTGAAGAAGGTTAAGTCTTTTAAAATATTATTTTAAAAAAAATCCTTATTAGCACGTGTGCATATCTACAGTACTACTGAAAAGTAAAATTGCTTTCAAGAATTGAAGTGTTAATAGTTTACATTTAGCAATTCACAAAATGCAAAGGTAATGAACGGAATAGAAATCTCAATCAAATCAATATTTGGTGTGACCAACCTTTTGCATTCAAAACAGCATCAATCCCTCCAGGTACGCTTGCACAAAGTCAGGGAGTTTGTAAGATTATAGACAGGTGTATGATTAACCAAATTATACGAAACAGGCGATAATGATTAACAATTTCATAGGTAGGTTGAAACACAGTCATTACCTGAATTAAAACAGCGGTGCCAGAGGCTTATAACTGGGTAACAGCTAAAATACTGCTTCAAAAGTGAGGTGGTGAAAGGTAGGTTCATGTCACAGGTCATACACCATGGTAAGTTTGAGACACAAAGTCGTTTATACTGCATCAACAAGGTCTCTCCCAGGCAGAGATTTCAAAGAAGACTGTGGTTTCAAGATGAGGACCGTAGATTCAGTGGTCGGCAAAATAAACTTAGTGTGTCAGATGAAAGACACATCATGCTTAGTTACGTTCTAAAGTGGAAGATGTCCAGCACTGTTATGACCTCTGAAAAGACAGAAACCAGAGGAACCCAGGTTCACCCATCTACTGTTCGGAGAAGTCGGGTCGGAAGTGGTCTTTATGGAAAAACTGCGACCAGAAAGTCATACCTTCGACACAATAATGAGTGTCCGCAGGCAACAGTGAAGCATGGTGGAGATTAGTTGCAAGTTGGGGACTGAAATGTAGCAAATGCTGAAGAATACCAGAAGGTACTTATCCATCATGCAATACCATCAGGGAGGAGTCTGATTGGCTCCAGATTTATTCTGCAGCAGGATTACGACCTCAAACATACAGTCAATGTCACTAAGAACTATCATCAGCGTAAAGAAGAACAAGGAGTCCTGGAAGGGATGATATGAGTCTGTCTCAAATTCAGAGCCAGCCCTAGGCAGAGGCGGACTAGGCAATTGCCTAGGGCATCTGAAATGCCTAGGGGGCGGCTCATGTTTACATTGGTGGTTTGTGGGCACCCGCTGGCGCTGCCTGCTTGGGCAGAATTCAGGGGGCAGCCGGCAGTGCAACACATGCAGCGCACACAGCGGTAGTCAAATCTCTGCACCCTTCGTCCCACGATCCCTGCTGAATGCCGATGTAGCTAAATCAGCTCAGCCACACTTCCGGCGTCCACCCTGCTCTGAGCGACATGAATATTAGTGGCAGCGAGTGGAGCCTCTGCGCTAGTATCTGGCGGAGCTACTGCAGAGGCTCCGCTCGTTGCCAGTAATAAATATGTCGCTCAGAGCAGGGTGGACGCCAGAAGTGCGGCTGAGCTGACCGAGCTAATGCTACATCGGCATTCGGCAGGGATTGTGGGAGAAAGGGTGCAGAGAGACTTGACTACCGCTAAACAATATGTCGGAGGGGGGCTGCTGAACATGCCCTCAGCAGCAGCTCCTCCTATGTAGTCTGATGTCAGTGCAGAGCCAGACAAGCCCCTCCCATACTAAAGGAAAGCAGAGCACGATCTTGGCTCCACTCCAGAGTAAGATTTTAAAGATTATTATTTTTTTTAAAAAAATTTAATATGGGCAATCCCGGGATTCCGCATGCGCATATGTGATGCCAGGCAGCGTCTGAGTGAGTGCTGGTATAGGCAGTCCGACCTGCGCAGCGTGACCTCTGACCGTCATGCTGCACAGGCCGCACCGCCCATATCCGCTGTAGAGTGATCCCTCAGCCCTCTCCACCAGTCCTGACTCTTGTTGCAGCTGCGGCCGCCCGCCTGTCTGCCCTGCTCTCGCTGATGTCTGCCCTGCTCCCGGCCGCACTCCCACCCTCCCATGTAAGTAAATTAATGTGTGTGTGTGTGGGGGAGGGCTACCTGCCTAAACTGCTTAGAGATGTCAATCCCGGGATGCATGCTCATTACCAGGGGTTGCATCAGACATTCCCAACCTCGGTCCTCAAGGCACACCAACGGTGCAGGTGCTAGTAATATCCAGGCTTGAGCACAGGTGACTTAATTAGTACCGGAGTTATTTTGATTTAATCACCTGTGCTGAAGCCTGGATATCACTAAAACCTGCCCTGTTGGTGTGCCTTGAGGACCGTGGTTGGGAATGTCTGGGTTACATACTCGTTGTCAGGGGTTTCTTGCTTGTTGCCAAGGGGTTGGTATTCAGTGCGCACCAGTGTTCCTAGAATCTGGTTCTTCCAGGTAGTGCTGTGCTCCCTTGACAGACGTTAGAGGTCGGCAGCCTTTTTTTAGCAGATTCCTATAGGCCCACACCACATGAAATCTGCCAATTGAGACTCCGCGCCTGTGTTCCCCCTCCCCTCTAGCGTTTGATATGCAGTGGAATTCTTAGGCCACTGCTGGAACCCAATCTTTGGGAGTAGTGTGCGGTCAGGAATCAGGTCCCTCTGTGTGTGGCCGCTGGCTGTGTACTGTCTCCGGTAGTGGAGGAGTAGTGTGCGGTCAGGAATCGGGTCCCTCTGTGTCTGGCCACTGGCTGTGTACTGTATACGGTAGTGGAGGAGTAGTGTGCGGTCAGGAATCGGGTCCCTCTGTGTGTGGCCGCTGGCTGTGTACTGTCTCCGGTAGTGGAGGAGTAGTGTACTGTCAGGAATCGGGTCCCTCTGTGTGTGGCCGCTGGCTGTGTACTGTCTCCGGGGTTCTCACTAATGCCTGTAGGATTAATGCCGCTGCTTCCTCCACCCGTGTCTGAATGGGGCAGATGATCGCTGGGGCAGTGTAGTTAGCTCCCAATGGGTTGCTGGTCGGGCAAAAGCCCAAGGAGATGCTGCAGATGGATCCGGATGGAGAAGGTAGATTGGTAGTGTTGTAAAGCGCAACGGAATCTGCTGCGCTATATAAGAACCTGTAAATAAATAAATAAATAGTGTGGCAGGGTGTGATGATCCAGGGATCATGCAGCAGCGCAGCGCGACTTATGCCTCACGCAGAGCCCCGGGGTCACTCCGAGTTCCAAAGATCGCACAGGAATACACAATAGCAAAGGTACAAAAGTCTTACCTTTATTTTACACACGGGTTATACATGTAAAATCAGCAATTACAGTCTATATACATTATATACAGAAAGGCCATCAGTATTAGTCACGTTATCAGAACCTTACCACGTTACCTTCAGATTAAGCTCAGATGGGCAGGACACGCTAGTCCATGACTCCCAGCGCTGGCTCTCATTCACATCTCTCCCCTCTCTCCCTGCAAACACCAACTCAACTCCCAAAGGCACCCCTCTCCCCCTCCCTCAGGAATTCTTAACCCTTCCTATGCTGGGTGCAGTTGCATGAATGTAACAGGGTCTCCTATTACCTGTCCAGGGGCTGATTAACTCACTCCCTTCATCTGGCTTTGAAGCTTGTGTATGTGAGGGATTTCACACCTTCATGTAAACAGATCTCTTCTCTGGAGAGTGACCCTGGTGTTATCCATCCTTTAGCTTCTTGTTATTTGGGGGGGAAGTGTATGTCTCTGCCCCTACCTGTTGTCTCTGTTACTAAACAGCCTATAAAGAGGTCCTTTGATCCCTGAACCTAAGACTACACAAAATAAACACATTCCAATCTAATCATTTGGTCCATTCTAGCCAGACCATTTGTCTCCACATATACAGTTGCATTATTTGAGTAATATACATTTGGGAAGACTGCCATAATTAACTTCATAGTCACAAATCCCTTATTCATGATACCATCGCAGTTTACTAAGAACAGGACCTGGAGGCAGTGACGTAACCACGGGCAACGCTGATCCTCCCTACCAGTTTCTCCTGTGCCCAGAAAACTATCTTCTTGCCTTCATATGCATATGTAACAGTATGGGATACAGTATACAAAGCTTTGGGAACATATTACAGTCATTTACATAACATGAGGGAATATTTCCCTCCAGTAGCACACATACTCAGCCTAATGGAATAACCTATTTGGATTATTCAGTATAATATCCTATTATTGTCCGCCATACCGCCCTGTGATGTCCCCTGTATACAGCAGTCTGGGGAACACAGCTCAGATATGAATACAGTCAGTGATAATATCCGGTTATCGCCGGCATTTCGCAATTCTCTTTGCTGAAGCGCAGAAAGAGGCGGGAGAACAACATATGACGGAAAGGGGCGTGGCCTGGTTTCGTCACACAGCACCCCTGTTGTTTACCGCCGCTGCGATTCACGGCTACACAATGTCCCTGCGTATTGCTTATCCCTGGCCCTCCTGGGCTCAGCCATTCACAGTTTGGCGCACAACCTCCAGTACTCCTGGTACAGGGTTTTCCACTGTCAGGTGGAAATGTTTCCTCCTCGCCTTCCCTTTTGGTTGTTCCTCCTCCCTCCGCCTCTGGCGCAACTGGGAGGGGCCCGATCTGCGCACGCAGACCAGCATCAGGGAACCTGGCCGCTCTTAACAATAGTGCTGATGTTGGCTGCAGAGGAGCGGCGGGTACCGACAATGTCCCTCCCTCAAACGCCTTCACATCCACCCCACTTGGGTCTGAAACCTCCCCCAGCCCCTGAAGCTGCTGGGCCTCCCCTGGGCAAACTTCCATCCCTGTCTGTTCATCCACCTTGCAGGGCCTCAGCACACTCTGCCCCCACCTGCCCTCAGCAGTAGGCAGTGGCCCAGGGAATTCTCCTTCACACCATGGCTGCAGAAGAGCAAGGGGTATCCACAATCCTTCACTGGCTCTTCCCTCAAAAGCCCCCACAAACACCTCCCCCAGTTCTAGATGGTCCTCTGGACCCTTACGTGATACTTGAAGGGCCTTGCTGGTGGGATCCTTCTCCCCCACCTCCCAGGGCCTGAGCACACCCAGCCTCCACCTGCCCTCAGCAGCAGGCAGCGGTCCTGGGGATTCTTCTTCACACAATGGCTGCAGAGAAGCAGGGGGTATCCGCAAGTCTCCCCCTGATTTACCCACAATCCCCCCCCTTGGGTCGAACACCTCCCCCAGCCCTTTGAACAATAACTGCTGGGCCTCCCCTGGGCAAACTTCCATCTTCCCTAGGGTGCACTGCTTCCCCATCCTGGCTATGAGAGGGACTGGTGGGGTGGCATTGTACGGCAGCACTGCTGGCATCTCCCTTACAGCCCCAGGTGCAAACTCACATTCTCTTGCTCGTGCCATGCTGGGTGGTGAGGTGTCTTCCTCTGAGGCGCAGAGGGGTGATGAGCTATGCCTCTGACCATCCCCTCCATGTTTGCTTGCTTGGCTGCCTGTTTGCTGCAGCGGCTCCCTGGGCACATAATTACAGTCAGTCACTCTTGCAGGGGATTCACAGAAGCGCTGCACCCCAGCCTCTACTCCCTGCTCTGGCACCCCGGTCACATACCTGCCTTTTGACTTCAGCTCCTCCTGGCTCTGATGGCTAAGTGGGAACAGTCCTGGATAATCCTCCTGGGGTGGTAGAGTGGCAGAGCACACACCAGATACATTTCCTTCCATCTCCCCCTGCTGAATATGCTGGGGCTCCTGGGGCAAGATGCCCTCATTCGCTGGGCCACTGGTGGTCATGTAGGGGAGAAGTACTGCCCCCTCTGCTGGGGCACAATCATTGCAGAACCCCGGGCCGCTAGTTTCAAAGTCTCCATCTCCCACATCTGCAAAAGGGAAGATGTACTGCCATTCTTCCTGGGGTGCCATTTTTGGGTGCACCCCCATCCTTTGGCTAGCTGCTTGGAGCAGTGGCTGACCATTGGTTTGTACCTCCTGTGGCGAGGACTCAGCCATCCCAGTCCCAGCCTCCAAGATCTGCTCTGCTCTGGGGCTATTCTCTGGGGCAGCCCCTGCACTGTATACTGGCACTGCTCCATCTATCACGGGCTCCGTGTGCACCAGTCCATCATCACCATGTGGGGCCACAGTGCCCAGCTCCGCCACACTACTTGGCACAATGCAGGGGGAATAAATATCCTCTTCCCGATATCCATCTGCTACAATCACAGTCCATGATGTTAGGGCTCCTTTAGAGTCCGGGGTCCCTGGTGCGATATCACAGGGACACTCCACAGCTAGTTCCTCATTTCCCAACTCACTGAATGGGAACAGTTCTGTGATTTCTCCCTGTGTCAGTGGGGGATCTAGTTCTGTGGCTCTCTGAGGATGCATGAGCCGCAGCAGCCGCTGTTCCTCTGCCTCCCCCCGCTGACACTGGTCCAGCCACTCTGGGGAATTCAGCTGCCCCTGTGCCAGGGCGACCCTCTCTGCATTATCATAACAGTGCAGGAGACAATGCAACTGCTCCTGGACACTTCTCAGTTCTCCTGGACACAGGACCCAGTTCCTATACACGCTGAATGCATGTAGCGGGTCCTCTTGCTGCTCGTACACCCATCGAATAAGAGTGCAGTGTGAGCGGCCTTCAGGGGGTGTGCTGCATCGTAGCCTCCATTCTGCAATTAGGTCCTCCAGACTCATTCTTGCTAATGGAGCTCCAGATTCTGCAGGCCACAGTTCCTCTGCCTCCCCACCTGGGATCTCGGTAGTGGACCCCTCGGTCATCCACCCCGGTGGCACCATCAACTCCTCCTCCCTTTGAGTTCTCTTCGCGGGCTCCTTCCCAGGAACCACTTTACCCGGTGCTGGCACGCTGGCCTCAGCGATCTGGCTTCTGTGAATTAGCTGATGCGTGGCGTTACTTACTTCTGTGACAAAAGCCTTCCACGCCACCGTATGCAGCAGGTTTCCTGCAGCAGCCTCAGATACATACTGCTCAAATTCATCAGTCAGGTAAGCTGCTTTCTCCTCTGTAGTAGCTCCTGTCCATACATTAATCCACCGATATGCTGCTTCCCAATCCTCCCAGAGGGGCTGCATCAGCGTGGATGGGCTTCTCCAGTCCCATTCCTCAGCCAGACGACTCCATGACGATTCCTCATCTATGAGCCTCACTGCTCTGGGTGACTGTGGGCACCTCTTGCCTCTCTTTGGACGTCTCTGTCCTTTTCCTGGAGCCATTCTCCACACGGGCTGCACTCGTAGAGCTTGGTCAGCGTCACTTGCTGGACCCCCTTACGTCAGCTTCCGCTTCTGGGCCACGGCACACTCCGCCGTTCCCTCGCTTGCAGGGATTGTCCCCTGGACAAGCCGGCACTTAAGCGGAATTCTTCCCTCGCTTAATGCCCTCGCAAAGTATACTTTCTTCTCCCCGGCATCCTTGTTAGGAACAATGGTTACCAGGTCCCTCAAACATGAGCTAATACTGGCCAATTACTGGCTATTGTGTTTCCAGAGCCTGGTCGCATCAAGATACGAGCCCCTAGCTCTCCCTCCTTTGGGTGTGCGATCCCCACCGCCTGCCACCAATTGTGATGATCCAGGGATCATGCAGCAGCGCAGCGCGACTTATGCCTCACGCAGAGCCCCGGGGTCACTCCGAGTTCCAAAGATCGCACAGGAATACACAATAGCAAAGGTACAAAAGTCTTACATTTATTTTACACACGGGTTATACATGTAAAATCAGCAATTACAGTCTATATACATTATATACAGAAAGGCCATCAGTATTAGTCACGTTATCAGAACCTTACCACGTTACCTTCAGATTAAGCTCAGATGGGCAGGACACGCTAGTCCATGACTCCCAGCGCTGGCTCTCATTCACATCTCTCCCCTCTCTCCCTGCAAACACCAACTCAACTCCCAAAGGCACCCCTCTCCCCCTCCCTCAGGAATTCTTAACCCTTCCTATGCTGGGTGCAGTTGCATGAATGTAACAGGGTCTCCTATTACCTGTCCAGGGGCTGATTAACTCACTCCCTTCATCTGGCTTTGAAGCTTGTGTATGTGAGGGATTTCACACCTTCATGTAAACAGATCTCTTCTCTGGAGAGTGACCCTGGTGTTATCCATCCTTTAGCCTCTTGTTATTTGGGGGGGGGAGTGTATGTCTCTGCCCCTACCTGTTGTCTCTGTTACTAAACAGCCTATAAAGAGGTCCTTTGATCCCTGAACCTAAGACTACACAAAATAAACACATTCCAATCTAATCATTTGGTCCATTCTAGCCAGACCATTTGTCTCCACATATACAGTTGCATTATTTGAGTAATATACATTTGGGAAGACTGCCATAATTAACTTCATAGTCACAAATCCCTTATTCATGATACCATCGCAGTTTACTAAGAACAGGACCTGGAGGCAGTGACGTAACCACGGGCAACGCTGATCCTCCCTACCAGTTTCTCCTGTGCCCAGAAAACTATCTTCTTGCCTTCATATGCATATGTAACAGTATGGGATACAGTATACAAAGCTTTGGGAACATATTACAGTCATTTACATAACATGAGGGAATATTTCCCTCCAGTAGCACCCATACTCAGCCTAATGGAATAACCTATTTGGATTATTCAGTATAATATCCTATTATTGTCCGCCATACCGCCCTGTGATGTCCCCTGTATACAGCAGTCTGGGGAACACAGCTCAGATATGAATACAGTCAGTGATAATATCCGGTTATCGCCGGCATTTCGCAATTCTCTTTGCTGAAGCGCAGAAAGAGGCGGGAGAACAACATATGACGGAAAGGGGCGTGGCCTGGTTTCGTCACACAGGGCATGCTGGGATGTGTAGTTTCACAAAAGTTGGAGGGCTGCAGAGTGGACAGGCCTGCACTAGATCCTATTCTATAAGCAATGTCCCTCTCCACCTTTGGTCTCAAGTTGACCTTTCCTTTGTCCTCCCTGTCTTTATTCCTTCTCTTTTTATGACGTTTGCTATGATTTGAAGTAGCGTAGTGTAGTCACCGTAGGCAGTACGTAGTCAGCGTAAGCATCCCTGTCAAAATCGGCGTAGCGTTCCCGTGACTAGCGTAGTCATCGTAGTTAGTCAGAACTAATGTCCCTGTCAGAAACAGCGTCTAGTTCTAGCGTAGTCATCGTAGTCAGAAGTAGCGTCCCTGTCAGAAACAGCATCTTGTTCTCGCGGCTAAGTCAGTCAGCGGTAGATTAAGCGGTACGCAGTTAGCATAGTCAGTCAGCTGTTGCGTAGTCATTCAGCTGGTAGATTGAGCGGTACATAATTTGCGTAGTCAGTCAGCTGTTAGATTCTGTGACAAGCAGATGTATTTCAGTCATGGCTGCTGAGAAGCTGACACTCTTCAACCTGCCCTAGGCTGGAGGCGGTGGCATTTCTGCAGGGCCACAAATTCCTGCCATATCCGCAGCTGTGGAGTGGATCGGAGCTTTCTGACCTCTGTCAACCTCATCCGCTTTGTCTTCTGTTGGGCAGAGGATCTGACCAGCATCCGCTATTGTCAGCGACTTCTCTCCGTCTCCCAGGCAACCACTATCCAGTACAGCAACTTAATGTGGGAGGCCTGCACCGTCGACCTCCTGTTGCAGCCTCACCGGCAAATTGGCGGCCCAGGCACCATTGTTGAAGTCAACGAAAGCCTGTTCGTCAAACGTAAGAGCAATGTTGGGGCATCTCCAGGGAGACCGGAGAGTGCTTTTTGAAGGCAGTTGAGAGGCGTGATGCCAATACCCTCATGGCTGCCATCGAGAGGCACGTGCAACCGGGGACCACGATTTATTCCGACTGCTGGAGGGCCTACAAGACGGAGCAGGCTGGGTACCACCACGCCAGGGTGAACCACTGGTACCACTTCGTGGATCCAGAGAGCGGGGTTCACACCCAGAATATAGAAAGACTGTGGGGATATTGCGCCAAAGAGGGACTGCGCGCCATCATCTGGACTCCAACTTGCAGGAGTTCATCTGGAGGAAGACACGTGGCGCAGAAGACCCCTTCCAGCGCATCCTGCACGTGCTGACCCTGCTACCCCAGGCAGAGAAAGGTGACATCGCAGAGGCAACTGCGTCGACTTCGGCTGCTGTTTCTGCCAGTGCAGTTTCTGAGGAATTACTTTTTCTAATTTTTTTGTGTCTTTTTTTCTTCTTGTTATTCATTGTATTGTCATTTAATCCTTTTTTATTGATTATTTTTCTTAATCTTAACTAAAATCAAGTTACCAGTTAACACATGTCGTCATTACTGTCTCAGGTGTATGATTTTGCAGGTGTGAATGTGTTCCTGAAACACCCCACTATCCACGGCAGCCCGAAGCGTCGCGAGCGCATTACGCATCCTACCGACCTTTTCATACCCCCACTATCCATGTCGCACCGAGCCCGAAGCATGGTGAGAGATTGCGGAATACATGTGAAATGACCCGCATCCCCTCGCGGGGCTCGCTGCGCTCCCCACGCTTCGGGACTCACTGCGCTCGCCACACTTTATATAATCAACTCCACGACGACGTGGATAGTGGGGGTATGAAAAGGTCTGCTAGTGTTTTTCACATTTTTTTGGTCTGTGTCTTTTTTTGTGATAATGCTGCACCCCTATACCCCACTAAAATTTAGAGGCTCTAGCATCTAACTTTAGATGAACCCTTGTTAGCGGTTTGCAGAGCATCTTAATTTAGACGCTTAAGCGTCTAAGTACTAGACGCACCCTTCAGACGCCCTCTTTGTTAGTGGTGTGCCGGGCTGTCTATTTTTCTGTGGAAGTGCCACAATGACCTGTCAGCCCTGGGCTGCCGCGGAGTCGCCGTAAAACTACAAATGTAATGCAGCTACGTAGATAACGTAGCTTCAAATTAATTACAGAAGTAGCGTTGCTGCCGGCGCTACACTGATAACGGAGTGCGCGCAGCGTGAGCCCAATGTGGACGTCGTGTGTACGGAGCTCTTCCCGGGATGTCCCGCTGCCTCCCCACCGGCCCTCCCTCAGTGCACACCTTATCTTCTATCATGAAACTTTACATTTTTTTATATCTATCTCTTCTACAAATGATCCCTAAAATCCTTTAACTGTGAGACCATGCAAAGCAATTTCAACCATAGCAGACATCTAAGTGTTTTGAAGAATGCGGGGGGGAGGCTGTCTGGGGGGCGGGGTGAATTTTGCCCGGGGTACCGCTTTCACTGGATTGCTTTCACACTGCAAACCTGCTTTAGACCAGGCATGTACATGTGATGTGAAAGGGGTTAAACTTGCTCTGACCCATTTAAAAAAAAAAAGAAATTTTTTTTTAAATACCCATACCTCCCAACATGGCCCATGCCAGAAGGGACAAACTGCTTCTTTCCTCTTAATGTATAACTAGGTGATTCATCGCGCCCTATGCGCGCTCTTCACACCGTCGTAAGGGGCTGCGCCCCCTTAATTTGTGAACATTTGTATATGAGAAAGATGGTTAGAATTGTATGAAAGATGGCCTGTATTGCAACTTGAGTTATAGGTGAAATGTGTTAAATAGAGAGCATATGATGTGGAAGGGGTGTGTATTGTTTTGTTTCATTTCATTAAAAAGCGGTTACAGAGTAAGATGTACATTGATAGTGTGGATGTGGGGGGGGGGGGCTGTGTGTGCATGTTGTTTAGGTGTGTGTGTGCAATAGTATAGTAGGGTGTTTCTGAGTCAGCGGCTCCCCACTGGCGGTGGTCACGACACAGGAAAACAGGAGGCTGGGTAGTGATAGGGGTGTGTGGGCATAAGGGGGACTAAAGAGGAGGGTGGGAGATACTGTGCTGCTTCTGCCAGTGGGTGAGGGTCCAGCCCTTAGTCAGTGTCTCCTCCTACTGGGTGGGAGTTCGGGTGCATGAGAGCAGGAGGCTGGGCTATGAGGCATGATAGGGGCATGTGGGCCAAACAGCGTCAGCGACTCCCCAGTGGTGGAAGTTACGGTTCAGGAGAGCAGGAAGCTGGGTAGTGATAGGGGTGTGTGAGTATACGGGGGACTAAAGAGGGGCTTAGGGGTGCCGTGAATTGCGGGAGGGGCGCGTGGGGTGCCGTGAATCAAGAGAGGGAGGGGGCGCAGGTGTCAGCGAATCACGGGAGAGGGCGGGTGTCCGCAAAGCATGGGAGGGGGCGTGAATTGCGCGAGGGGGGGGGGGCACGGGGCGCGATGAATCACCTAGTTGGTTATATATTCTTGTAGAAGGATGGTAGGATGTTGCTGTCATTCAGAATGCATTTACATAAACAGTAATAGTAGCAGTAAAAGGTCTGACTTAAAACACCTACGGTAAAACAGAACAGGTGTTATATATTATACAAAGAATTGGTTGATGATGTGTAGGTTGACGTGCACATAGTTCATAGTGGTCACTGGAAAAAAATTGCTACAAGAAAAAAATCAACACAGAAAGTTCAACACATGTAAATGTTGACATAAGTGTGGCACTTCATCGGTGTCCATATCGACACATGATAATGAATATGAAAACATTCAAAAAAAGAAAAATAAATCTTCAAAAACTCATGTCAACCTTTTTCATTGTCGACCATAGCCGTGCCAGTGTTTTGTATGTGCCATTTAATCCTGGGGTTGCCGTGAATCACGCGCGGGGGTGGGGACGGAGGAGGTGAGGGGTGTCCGCGAATCACAGGAGGAGGGGTCGTGGGTGGATGCCGTGAATTGCGGGAGGATGGGTCGCGGGGGGGGGTGTGGGTGCCGCGAATCGTGGGATGGGGGGGGTGCAGTGAATCAGGGGAGGGTGGGTCGCGGGGGCGGGGGGTTGCCGCAATGACAGGAGGGGGCTCAGGGGTGGGGAATCGTGGTAGGGGAGGTCGTGGGGGGCACTGTGAACCGCGGGAGGGGGGGCCCGGGGGGTTGGCGCGAATCGTGGGAGGGGGGGTCGCGGGGTGCCGCGAATTGCAGGAGGGGGGGTGTCACAGCGAATCGCGGGAGTCACCGGGGGTGCCGCGAATTGCGGGGGGTGTGCTGCAAATCGCGGGGGGTGCCGCGAATTGCCACAAGAAAAAATCAACACAGAAAGGTCAACACATGTAAATGTTGACATAAGTGTGGCACTTCATTGGTGTCCATGTCGACACATGAGAATGAATATGAAAACATTGAAAAAGTGAAAAATAAATCTTGTCAACCTTTTTCATTGTCGACCATAGCCATGTCAGTGTTTTGCATGTGCCATTTAATCGTGGGGATGCCGTGAATGGGGGGGGGGGGGGGGGGGAGGGAGGGAGGTGCATACCCAACATGACCCTCTCCAGGAGGGACACATTGCTCTGTTTCTGGACTTTCTTCTTAATTTATGGATTACCATCACCTGTGCTTAAACACCTTTCTTATCAATTACCCTGTTTAAAATGACAGGTGATGACAATCATAAATTAAGATGGAAGTCCACAAACAGAGCATTCTGTCCCTCCTGGAGAGGGTCATGTTGGGAGGTGTTGCCAGATAGGTAATTGTTTGCATAAATTATAACTTAGAATCAGAGGTGTTGTTTTCATTAAACATATTATTGATGAAAGGTGATTTTAACCTTAGTGAATAGTCTAGATAGATAGATATAGGGTATAGTGAGGAATAGATATAAATGTATTAGGTGAATGCTTATATGATTTAGGATAGTGTTTGTATATGTCTGTATATAGATCTACAATTGTGTCTTACCGCAAGGTTATGGATTTTTATGTAGGTATATGCCTACTGTATGCCTGATTCACAGCAAATAAATAATTAGAACCTGGTAGAATAAAGTCAACAGGTCATCTGTTTGTTAGGCCACATAATATGTAAACAGATCCTGGTATGTGCAGGGGGATGTTTAGATGCAAAGTTACAGATCACAATCAAAGATCTGCATACCTTAAGAAGTGTAGAAGCCAGCTGACCTACTGTACTGTCCAGTTATGGTGCAGGCCAGAGGCAATGACAACACAAAACCAAACTACTCCCAACAGGTTATAATTGTCCATGTAAATACCCTAGGCA